>NC_141934.1:29318212-29629678 GCF_057802395.1 Ceratotherium simum simum
CTTTAATTTCTTATACGGTAAACATTGATAGGTATGACCTAAATAAACACACATTTTTTGGCATCTTCAATAATTTTTAAGAGTGTAAAAGGAGCCAGAGAACACAAGGTTTGAGACCCACTGGTTCAAGGTAATCAGCACGTCCCAACGTCGGCCGTTGTTAAGTGGTTTAGGGATGGACCTGTGGCCAGAATAGAACAGTAGTTAAGGAGATGTTCTAGGATATTTTTAAAAGAAAAGACTTTATTTTACCGCACACTGTGGGTTCCAGGAGGTGTCTACTGTGAGAACTCTAAGGAGAGAGCCCGCACCTGCCTGGGTGGCACACGCAGAATCTGAGGACGGAGCAGCTAACTCCGGAGGCAGAGTTCCTGGGGATAATGTTGAAATGCTGAGTCAGGTCTCCCCAAAGCCACCTTCTGAGATTTTCACTGTCACAAGGCACCAATTCCTTTTGCTGTTAAGTCAGTTTGAGTATGTTTGTGGTCACTTGCCACCAGAAACCTAACTCATACAATAGCCCCAGCCAAAACTCTATTACCCTATAGTCGGTAACCCACTGCACTGACAAGTCAACTTCCCTCCTGCTAGAAGCTGAGGGGAGTTTTATTTCCTGGGAAGCAGACATACCCCAGAGTAATCATAAATCATTATTATTTTATGACATAATTTTTCCTATGATTGTTTCTTAGACATTAACTTTGACCCTATTGACACCATTATATTTGAATGCATCTGTAGTTTTAAAAAACCTTGGATGAAGCTGTTCTCTTCCCTGAGCAGTCCCACTTGCAAATCTGTAGAAAGGCGAGGCACTTTCTAAGTCTGTTTCTAAACAACAACAACAAAAAAATCTTTCAAACATTGGAAGCAATGCATTAAGCAATGGAAACTTGTCATGTTTCAGTCATTATTTTATTTTACTTTACTTTATATTATGTTATTTTATTTGCATCTCCGACTCATTATAGTCTATTTGAAGAGAATCTGAATGTTTTTCATTTTATTGTTTGGTTGGTTCAACAGAAATGGAAACAACGTGGGTACACGTTTAACTGGGGACTTCTAGAGGAACTGGCTCCACAGCTGAGGAAGCTCAGGCTTAAGTATAAATAGGGACACACTATCCACCCTGAAAGCAGTGGTTCTCAAACCCTAGCACACATCAGAATCACCTGGAAGGCATTAAATCATTAAATTGTAGAATGCTGTACTCCACCCCCTGAGCTTCTGGCCCAGCAAGTCTGGAGAATCTGTGTGTCTCAGTTCCTGGGTGATGCTGATGCTGCTGGCTCATGGTCCACACTTTGAGAACCACCGTCCTAGACTAACCAGGAGCTAGGTGACATGGGTAGTTGTCAGATATTTCAGCTTCTACAAGCCAGATTCGGAAAGACTAGAGGAATAAGAAGATTTGAGGTAGGGGACAGGGAGAAGAGCATCCCAATTAAATAACCTGACAGTCAGCTTTCAAATGGATGCTCTTCTGATTATAAAATAACAGAGATCTTCTGGCTTTAATCAACTTATCACTCATGCTGGCAGCATTGAAAGTGCAAAAACACCCAGGGAAACCAGGAGTTGGGACCAAATTGAAGATATACTTGGATATCCGGGGACAGTTTCATTAGCCAGATACAAAAAATGGATAACGGGTTTCAGATTGGCATTACAATGCCACCAGCCTTAGCAATTATGCAAATGTCACCATCTTCTGGATTTGATCAGCGATTTAAATGCTCACTGATATCCTACTGTGTGCTAGATACTAAATGATGTGTGGGGTGACAGATGAATGAGCATAAAACCATTTCTCCTCTGTCTTACACTGTAGAATTAAAACATGTTAGTATTCAAAATTTTAAATACAAGTTTATTTCACTTTTCAAAACTACATTGACAAAAAGTGTAAGCAGAAAATGAGTCTTGCTCAAGGTTATAGAACATGCTCATTTATGTAACACCATCAAAGCTGACCCTGCAGGCTTTATGAGGCAATAGCTTCATTCTACCAGGCTCTGCAGTAAGATGATTGACTGCTGAGAACTGAGATCTGGAAAGTGAAGTCAAGGTCAATTATCATCCAGTTGCCGCTACCTTATAGGCAGGAGGGAGCTTTTTATTCTCATATTTGAGTTTTTGTTGCAGGTGGATGGAAAGTTATACTGAATATTTTTAATTACAGTGGACGTTTCCTGTCTGCCTCAGCTCTAAATCCCTGTAAAGCAGTCGGAGTGTGATTTTCACTGGATGGCAAATAAAACCAGCTGTTTCTTCAACTCTGAAGGAGGGGGCTCTCAGGAAAGGAGCAGGGTGACAGAAAAAACTTTTAGTATTTTTATGTTGGCTGAATAAGGTCACCCAGAAATGACTTAGTGGATACAATGGTGGGATCAAAGGACCAAACAGATGGTGGTACATCAGTGAGGATGCTTTTGGCTTGAAATAACAAAAGACAGTCTAGAAATTGCTCAAATAAATAAGGGGTTTATCGTCTCACAAACTATTCAATCTAGAGAATGAGCAGTATCGGGGTTGGTTAATTTTGCAGCTCAGTAAAGACTCTGCTTTTCTGCCATGCACACCTGTGGGCTTAGTCCCCTCATGGTTCCAAGATGGCAGTGGTAGTTACAACCATCTCATGGTGACACACAACATCTGTCTTAACTTAATTTCATTTAGAAATATACTCTGAGACAAAGATTCAAGTGCAAAGAGTTTATTTGAGAAGTGATTCCAGGAATCACCAGTAAAGACTAGAGGAAGACCCGGAAGGAAAGGCAGCTAATTACAGAGTCATTAGCAAGCCTGTGGCCACTGCGGGTAACTTGAGGTTCATCCTGCTGCAGACTCTGCGAGTCGGCGTGAAACACACAGCCCAGAGCTGCCCCACTCAAGGGCAGAGGAAATTGGGGTCCACGCACCTGCCTTAGACACTGGATGAGGGCTGCTCCCCGGGCTGCTAAGCCCGTGGCAGTTCTGGCCCCAGAAGGGTGGGCAGAATGACCACCACTGGCCAAAACACAAAGAAGTGCAGGCGCTGGCGGCTGAAAGCTGGACTGGAATGTACTCAAGCGGTGAGGGCGAGGAGCTGCGGTCCAGGCACCAGCAGCACCTGTTAAATCATCCCTCAAAGAAGGACGGTGTTCCCGGCCACCTGCTTCCCAACTGTTGTCACTGGTGGTTGCGGTATTCGTATCATGAAAGGAAAAAGCCTCTCCCAGAAGTCCCTCAGGTCACACGCCCACAACTGAAGCAGTCATTGACACGGACAGTGAGATCACTGAGACCGGCTTAGTGAACCACGAGCCACCCTCCGGGGCTGGAAGGGGTCATGTTCCCCCAGCACACGGCGATGGAGAGGATGGACACAGGAACAAACAGGGCTCTGCAGTGGCCAAGGAAAAAGAGGGGAGGGGCTGACACAGGAAATCAATCATGTTTGCTGGAACTAGACTGCATTCAAGATGATTCCATTCTATCTAAATGTAACCAGAAGAGAGGATGTCCTTTTCCCCGTCCCCAGATGAGCACTGTTGAATAGAAACTTAATCTCATTCTTATTCTAGGGTGGCCAAAAATCCCTATGAATGCTAGATGTTATTTGCAAGGTACCCTTCATTCTCTATTTAAATATTAACTTAAAACATAAAATGTCTGTGGAGAATGGAGGAACGGGTGCACATATAACTTATGAGTGGCTTGCATAGGAACTTAGTGGTCATTTTGAAGAATGGGCATTGACAAAGCTTGTCTTTGTAAATCTAGGGAGTGGCCAATTAGAAATAAACTGACTCCATTCTTAGTCTTGTATTCCTGATGGAAAGGGAAGGCATTACACACTACCAGATAAAAGGGTGTTTTTTAGAGATCTAGGGGAAAAAGTATTGTCAATAAGGAGAAACTTAAGAAAACATGTCATCCCTTATTACGGTTCTTAGACAGTACAATTCCAGTGAATGAGCACTTGCTAATGGGACATGAAGATAGCAGCCACTCGAGAAGTACACAAGTAAAAGGATCAAGGTGTCCCCGTGACTGACGCTGATGGGGACAAGAGGAAGGAGACAGGACCCAGAGAGGCGAGCACACCCACACAGGACCTGGAACACTGGACTGCTCTCTACTGGAGACGTTGCCGGCTGTGGATGACAGCCAGCCTCATTGTTCCTCTGGCTGACTCTCTAGAGTATAATCCACACTAACTACTCAGACAGGGAGGCACAGTTACGTTTTACATGAACTTGAATTATGCGAATTCAAAACAGTGCAATATAAAACATGTAAATAAAGCTTTGCTCTATTTGAAGTAACATTGGCCCGACTTGATATTAGGTGTTAAATTACGTGGAGTTGACAAGTATAGGAAGGACTGCCCAGAACAAATGGGTGCAGTGTCTCACATAGTGACTGAAGATTGGAACTGGGAGGTGGAATTTGAGGAAAGAGGCATGAGTTGAGGGCAGAGGGGTCTGTTTATGAACTGGTGGTACACCACAGCAAGACCTCCATTTTCAGATAATTACTTCTTAGGTACTTTTATTTGGATTCTAAGGAAAGTCAATTTAGTGCTGTTGATGTCTTTTCTCTTTTAAATTAGTCTGATGGGCTCGAGAGCAAAGCAGCTTTGTGTGGGGGTCTTGGGATGACTGAATACCCAGGTGGTAGCCAGGGAGATGCCACACCTAGGCAAAGCCAGTTCTTATGAGGGGATCATGCTCCAGCCAGTGGGCCAGATTCATGACCACAAGGAATGGTCCACAGCATGGCTGGGGACGATAAAAGGCAAGGGCAGAGGGTACTGAAGGGGAAGTCCACAGTGGAAAATTCCAGAAAGCACTAAGCCTGCAGCTTCCTCTTTCCCACAAAGACCAGAAAGGCCAGATCTGAGAAAAGGGAGAAACTTGATATTTTCATTCCCCAATAACATTATCAAGCCCCTGGTGGCTTCAACTTGTTGAACATCCACCATGTGCAATTCAGAAGATGTCAGATTAAGCAACATTATCTTTAATTTTCACAACGACTCAACCTAGCAATTATTATCTCCATTTGTATCTCAGGAAGTTGTGACGCAGGGAAGTTAAACGACTAGCTCAAGCTGTGGAAGGGGTGAGATTTGCCTGTATGTCTTTCTGACACCAAAGTCTAAAGTCCAAATTCACCAATGCTTTTTGAAATGTAACTGTGAATCACGACAACGTGGAGAGTGTGCGTATGGATTTTGTTTGTTCAAATATTCATAGCGGCTTTATTTAGAATAGTGCCAACTGGAAACAGCCCAGGCATCCACCAAGAGGAAAATGGATCAATAATTGATAGTATATTCATACAATGAAAACATGTTTAGCAATAAAAGGGAGTGGACTACTGATACATGAACTACACGGATGAATCCCAAAATGTTATTCTGAGCGAAAGAAGCACTACACAAAAGACTACATGTTGGGCCGGCCCGGGTGCATAGTGGTTAAGTTCACACGTTCCACTTCAGCTGCCTGGGTTCAGATTGGGTATCGCAGGTTCAGATCCTCGGCGTGGAGCTACGCACTGCTCATGAAGCCATGCAGTGGCAGCATCCCTTATACAAAATAGAGGAAGATGGGCACTGACGTTAGCTCAGGGCTAATCTTCCTCAGCAAAAAGAGGAAGATTGGCAGTAGATGTTAGCTCAAGGCCGATCTTCCTCACAAAATAAAAAAAAAAAACAGGAGTACATATTGTATGATTCCATTTATAAGAAACTCTAGGAGAGGCAAATCCAATCTGTGATGGAAAAAAGTAGGATGATGATTGCCCCTGGTTGGGAACGGATGGGAACTGACTAGGCAGTGGCATGAGGGAACTTCACCAGGAGATGGTAGTAATCTCTATCTTGATGGGGTAGGCCTTTGTTGGAACTCATCAACTGGTACATTTTACTGTATGTAAATTTTACATTAAGAAGAACTATAAACACATGTTGAACTCTAGTTAATGATATGCATACTGAGATATTTGGGTGAAGTGTACTGATGTTTATAACTTACTTTGAAATGAACAAAAATAAGACGGATTATAGATGCAAAGAAGGGTAAATAGATTGATAGATTTATGATAAAGCAGATATGATTAAAATGTTAATTGTTGCATCTAGGTGATGGGCATATGGGTGCTAAATGTAAAATTTATCAACATGATTGCATGTCTAAAATTTTTTATAATAAAATGTTAGGAAAATATATACATGTCTGAGCTCCATCCATTCTGAATCAGAATCTTTGGGAATATTAAAACCCAAAAACTTAAAAAAAAAATTCTAACGAAAGGTGATGACATTATGCACACTAGAATTTGGATTTCTGTTTTTTAAAGGAGGGAATGATGCTACATTAGCAAGAGCCACAATTGTGTGCAGAGCAAAACACATTTCAAAATATGGTCATATCCATAACTTGTCTGACAGGGATTCAGAGCACAGGGATCAGATGTAATCAGTGCCCTTTTGAGCCGGGAGCAAGATGAAGCTTAGAGAAGGAAAGTGCTGTGTCCAAGATCACACAACCACTCGGCATCAGAATTAGGATGAAAATCCAGGAATTTAGACCAGAGCTCTTTGCACAGTGTCACAGTGGGTCCTAACATAAACAACTTGGGAATTTGAGGTTTCCTTCTCATTTCTCCCAGTGTTCTCAGATATCAAATGACACATGATGGAATGCAAAATGAAGTAAATGAGAAAGACCTCCAACTAAGGGGGCAGCAAGGTCAAAACGATAAAGCTATGCAGAAGGCCAGTGCCAGAGAGAACTAGATGCAGATGCCAAATATTCCAGCAAGCGCTGCTGCTGGTGCATAGAGATGGAGCCAGAGAAACAATCGAGCCAAAACTCCACAGGGGGGCAGCTCATTTCCTCATCACATCTGCTGGGTGGTGCATAGTAAGTCTGAGGAGATCCCTCTCCACCTAAACTATGGAAGAAAGTTTCTCAAAAGAAATGGTCATTGAAGGGGAGATCCTCAGTTCCCCAGACCATGCTTATCCCATCAGGGTGGTTGACGGTTCCTGCATTACTATGGCTCTCGAGCTGCCGTTTGTTGAAATTATTCAATGCTATTTGCTTGCATGCAAGTGTTAGAAATCTTTCCCTAAATTAGTGCACAGATAATCCTTTATTGCAATGGTCTAAACTGAAATGATTGCAGGAGCTGGTTGGTAATAGAAATGTGTGGATGTCAAACAGAAAACAGGAAGTGATGGGAACATGTGGCAAATTGGAAACGCATTCATTGCTAAGGTCAGTATAGGCTTGGAAGCTCCAAGCAACTGTTGCCAAGGGGAAATATGGACCTAGTATTGTCAGATCTGATTTTTCAATAAACGAGAAAAATTCAGTTTTATGTGAAATCTGTACAAATGTTGGATATTAATTCAATTACACATACATATAGACACACTTTAAGTATTTTTCAGGCCAACTCTTACATTTGTGAGCCAATTTCAACCTGTGGGTCTTTGTGTGCAAACTCTGCCATCTTTCTCTAGGAGGAGGTGCCATGCCTACATCAGGTAGGTATATTCACAATAACGCGACCTTCACAAACCAACCCCAAATTTTGTGGCTCAAAATAACTTTTCTTGAATGTTGCCTGGGAGACTTTCACTATGATTTTTAACAATAATTTTCTGAATCTGTTGTTGAAATAGACTCACAGAATGAGCTCCACGAAAAAGGAAACTCTGTCTCATTACCATTGTGGGCCCATTATCCAGAACTGTACTTAGCAGTGTGCTGAATATTTGTTGAAAGAAGAAATGAATGAATGCTTCTGTAATATTAAATATAATTTCCCAAGGGAAAAATGCATTTTAACCATGAATGCTGATCCCATCCCATTTCTTGCTTCTTTTAAAGAGAGAAACGTCGAATTTATCGACAATATTACCATGAGAGGAAATTGGAATGATTTCAATTAAATTTACCTTCTTTCACATCTTCTGAACATTTACAGAGAATTTTTCCCATTAGAGACATCTTAGCCTAGATTGCTCCGAAAAGAAATTCCATGATAAAGTCTTATAGAAATTCTAAGATAAAGTCTGAAAGGAGTGGCCTATTTGGAAATTTGATCTCGGGGGACAGGACTGAGGGACACAAGGCATGAACAGAGAGAGAGGGAGAATGAACATAAGATGTGTTATCAAACTAACCATCAGAAGAGGCAAGTGGTTGCTTGACCCATGGGACGTTCTGAAAGGCCTTATAGAATCAGTGTAGAGCCAGGGAGGGAAGAATTTATTTGTGGTTCCAGACCCCTGTCATTCAAGAGTTGCCCCATGAAGCATCTACTCTCCCACATTTCTGTGATCCACACACCTGAATGCCAAGTGGGTCCTTCAAGGTGAGAGAAACTCTGGGGTAGAAAGCAAGATGCAGGCACAGTACGTGTCTGAGATGGGAAGCTGTCAGACTACACCTGGACCAGTCTAGCCGAAGCCTGGGCAGAACTAGTCACCGCACCCGTGCCTGGAATCTGAGGTGAACTCGACAGAATTTGAAGCAGTGCCCAAAAGATGTCTGATACAGAAATATCTTGTGTTGTAAAAGAATGCTCCCCACATAACACATTTGGGGGAGGTTTGGTGGAGGCTAGGATGATCTTTATTTGGAAACAGAACGCATTTCCTTTTGAGTATCCCCTTAAAAATCTCAAAATATGAATGCTAAGATTCTTGAAAAACTCACATTGGTCTTGACGTTTTCCCTGTTCATATAAATTAAATTGACATAGTCCATCACCAATCTTTACAAATTTCAAATCCTGGGCAGGATCCTGGTGTGAAAATCTCCAGCTCTAAACTGGCCACAGATAGACAACGGCTAATGATGGACGGTGATGACAATGGGTGGTTCCAGACTTCTCGATTTGGGTCATTCCTCGATGACCCAAACATTGGGTCAAACCACAATGTTTGTGGTTAAAAGCACAAACTTTGTTTTGACACCATTTTCCAGCAATCCTCATCGCCCAGAACACCATCACTGGCCTCGGCGGCGTTGCTGACATGGACGAACGCATTTGTGCTGACGGGAAGAGCTGCAGAGAGCGAAGTGTCAGTATCGGTTGAGTTATACCGAAGTGCTCGTAGGTTCTTCCTGGTTTTATTTCCTATCTTGATGAAAAATGTCAAGATTTTACACTGTGGCAGAACAACAGGCTCTGGCTTACATTTCACAGCTCACATGGCTAATCTCACGTCCTATTGACATTTCTATCACAATTTTGACAGCAGCAAAATTCTTTCTTCCTTCTAGAACATTTGGGGAGCATGTGGCCCTTGTACCCCCATCAAGGTTGTTGGACATTTGCTTTGTTTCCACTTTTATCAGCCATGCGGTGAAACTCATCAGACGTTTAGTGTATTTAGGAGTGTGGCCTTAGGACTGATCTCCAGAGGAGGGTCCATGGCTCTGGATGCAGAATGCCAGGTACCAGAAATATACGGCACAGACCTCGCCGAGCACCCACTAAAAAGTCTGCTTAGGGGCTCCAGCTTGATGGCCAGATGCCTGGTCTGTGCATCAGCTCTGCCACTCACTAGTATTGAGAAGCTAAGCTAATAGTACTCATTAACTGTGAGACTTGAACCTCATTTTCACTATCTATATAATAGGAATAATATACAAGACATTTCTGAGATTATGCATGTAAAGTATTTAAAATAATATCGGTACATAGTTAGATCCCCAAAAACTGACACTCGTTGTGGCTACCTGTTGTATGACTGCATGATTATACAGTTTGGAAAAGAGAAAACGGTAGGATGCTAAGCAAATCAGTGGTTGCCAGGAGTTCGGGGGAGGGGGGTTTTCTAACAAAGGGCAGCAGGAAGGAAGTTTTTGGGTTATAGAATGTTCTATGTCTTGATTTTGGTGGTCATTATGGACCTCTGTGAATTTGTCAAAACTCATAGAGCTGTATACGAAAAAGAGTTACTCTTACTCTTGTAAGTACCTTAATTTACTCTTGTAAATTAAAAAGTTACATTTTAAAATGTTATGTTTGTGGCTGTTGTTAGCTGTGACCATTCTGGGCACTGTGGATACATACTTGCTCTCATAGAGCTGACATGCCAGTGGGGGACAGACCAGTAAACAAATAAGCAAGGTAACTCTGTAGGGTGATGCAAATAAAACAGGATAACATGACAGAGAAGGGGATATGAGTCTGCTTTAGAGAGAGAAGTGAGGCAGCCCTCCCTGAAAGGGAATGGAGGGGAGACCTGAATCACTAGAAAGACGGCGTGCAGAACAGGTAAGGGAAGATGGCAGCCCCACCACACTTTTGTCAACTCGCTGGGTGTTTTCATTGAATAATTTGTTCCCTGATTCAACAGGCCAAAGGAATAAAGGGGCGTTTGTTTTTGTTTTAAGTGACCCTTTTTCTATTATTAGTTCAGCATAGTATTCTTGTATATTTTCTCTTTTGTAAATAAACATGTCACATTCTGAAACTCAATAGCTTTTGTTCAATATGGAGAACTTAATTTTCTTATAGCTTCAGTTCAACATAGTTCAAAAGTTATAAATTTTAAACCACACTCTGTAATAGCTGGTGAACTAATAAATAATTAGTTGATAACAATTTATCCTAATTTTTTAAAGTTTTGACTGAAGGAGCATGTGGCAAAAAAATTCAAATTGTCAAAAAGTTTCAAAGAAGAAAAACAAAACTCTCTTCTGCCAGTCGCCCAGTTCTCGTCTTCAGATGCAACTTCTATTTCTAGTTTATTATTAACATAAATGATAGCTTTCTCTCAGTCTCTGTACTATTTTTTTTTCACTTAATATACCTTGGAGATTGATTCAGATCCATCGATTTGTACTCTGCACACTATCCCCTTTCGAGGTAGACCATTATTTATTTAACCAGTTCTCTTTTGATAAGCATTTAGCTGCTCCCAGCCTTTGAAAGTATAAACGATGTTACAGCGAGTGTGCTAGTATAGAATCTTTGCACACATGGGCTATGGGCTGTGTTCCTAAAAATGGAATCCTGGATGGACAATGATGTTCATTTTAAGAATAGTGGTGGATGTCAAATTGTCTTTCACATAATTGTACCAGTCCCAAGAACAATGTAGAGAGGGTCTCCTTTCACACCTCTTTGTCAACATTTTTCTTTTCTGAATTCCTTTTTTTTTTTTTTGAGGAAGATTGGCCCTGCGCTAACATCTGTTGCCAGTCTTCCTCTTTTTCTTTTTTTCTCCCCAAAGCCCCAGTTCATAGTTGTGTATCATAGTTGCAGAGTTGTAGTTCTTCTATGTGGGACGCCACCCCAGCATGGCTTGATGTCTGGTGAGTAGGTCCGCAACCAGGAGCCATCCGAACCGGCGAACCCCAGGCCACAGAAGTGGAACTCGCAAACTTAACTGCCATGCCACCGGACAGACCCAACCTACATTTTTCTTTATCAAGAATTCTGATCCTTACCTATCTGTTGGATGAAAATTTACACTGCTTTTATTCCAAGTGAGGCTGAGTATCTGTTCAATGCTTCAGAGCCATTGGTAGATCCTTTTGGTAAATTTTCTGTTATGTCATTTGACTATTTTTATGTTGAATTGTTAGAAGTTTTCTTATTGATTTTTTCGAGCTCTTAATATGTTAGAGAAATTGTCACTTTTATCCCAAATTTATATGTGACAGTTATTTTGTAGGCACAAGCAGTTAAAGGATGTTATCACTCAACTCAAGTTCACTCTGTTCCCCTTCCACTCTACAGTCCTGTGCCACATAACAACGTTTCGGTCAACAACAGACCGCATATATGACGGTGGTCCAATATGATGAGCACCATATAGCCTAGGTGTGTAGTAGGCTATACCATCCAGGTGGATGTGAGTACACTAGGTGATGTTCGCACAATGACGCAATTGCCTAACGATGCATTTCTCAGAACGTATCCCCGTCATTAAGCAATGCATGACTGTACCTATAACCTTTATATCAGGGGTCAGCCAATTATGAGTTGATGGGTCAAATCCACCCTACCACCTGTTTTTCACAGCCTGCAAACTAAAAATGTTTTTTATTTTTACATTTTTAATTGTTGAAAAAACTCAAGAGCAATATTTCATGACATATGAGACTTATGTATAATTCAAATTTAAATGTCTGTAAATGAAGTTTTATTGGAACGACAGCCACATCCATTTGTTCATGAGTCGTTTCCAGCTGCTTGATGCTACAGCTGCAGAGTTGAGCAGTTGTAGTGGAGACCATATGGCTTGCAAAGCCTAAATACTGCTATCTGGCCATTTACAGGATAGGTTACTTTACAGAGGGAATTTATAGCTGATCTTGTTGCTTTTTCCAGTTCAGTAAGAATTCTATATAGATTCAATCTCAAAATGTTGCCAGGCAGACGCCAGGTTTGGCACAAGTGACAAAACTCTGCCATCCCAGGTCTTGGTTCAAGTCTTGCTGTCCTTTCTTTTCATTGTTTCTTTTAGAAATTTTCATACATGGGAAGTTAAAAAATAGTCTGTTTTCAGACACACCCAAATGTGCATAGAAAACATTATGGTAATCTCACTAGAAATCTCTTACCTATTTACACGGTAAGTCCGCAAATTAACTTTCCCACTGGTTTGCCACTTTCAGATTCCTTTCTTCTTCAGTTAGAATTTTCCATTCCAGGAACTGCTAACTTTCCAAGAAGAATATTTTCATTGACTAAGGAAAATATTTGTGGGGAAGAAATATATTTTATTCACCAAAATCTGAAGATACTTGCAGGCATCCAAATTAAAAAAAAAAAAATCTTGCTCCCCTGAAGTGCAACTAAGAGTCTATTACACAGGACTATTTTCTAAAATAATTTTTTACTTTGATATTAGAAAATTAACCATCCAAAAGGTAACATCTGCCATCTTTGTATTTCTGCCATTGAAATATGCAGAATGGAATCAATATTTTAAACAAAAGTTTGGAAAGAAGGTAATAAAATGCCACAGAAATACTATATGGTATTTTCTGAGGTTTTTCTCGTTGTTGAGATACAGTAGGATTATAGACCTTTGTATGAACTTAATAAACTTTTAGTGGACTCCAATTAGTATATTCAGATCTGGATTTTTAACAGATTACTCTGACGCTGTTATTTAGACATTGTTTCAGATCAATTTACTCTATGTGAAGGGGAAAAGCAAAATCCATCATTGCTGTAGCCTCTCACACCTGTCACCTTACAAACCACAGAAAAGTTTTCCTCCAGAAAGAGTTTCATGTTGCTTTGCAAAATTCTATTAGTGTTTTCCCTTCCTCTCTGACAAAAACATTTTCTGCTCATTTGGAAAAACCTTGCTCCCTGACACTGAGTTACATGGAAATAATATCATAATGACAGCATAATGGAAGACTCATGGATTTTTTAATCCCAATTTTTAAAGGAGCCATGAACTATTTAATATTTTAATTTTGAGATTGTTGTTACTACTCTTAAGAAAGTTTCTGGAACAATGCATCTTAAATAAAAGGGAAAAAACCTCTACAGGTATGCTTTTCTGGGCTCTCATCAAGTAAAATTTCAGAAAAATGATTTCTAAAAAGGGTTGGGAGAGAAGCTCCATAGTAGAAACAACGAAAACATTTTTAATCCCTGTTCCTTAGTTTTATATTTTTCCTCCCTGTGTGAACCCACCATAGTGATCTGTGAACACCGGCGTCTTGTCTGATTTCATTCTTGGTGATTCAGGAACTACCTTAGCCTTTGCACTTGTGTTAATATTTATTTTGTTTTACAAGTACTCTGAAATTTTAAAAGCTTAGGGGAATTTGTCTATATTTTATAAATTCCAAGGATAGTTTTGACATCGTTCCTGAAATGGGTGTGTGGCAAATTAGATTATTGTTTATAAATAATCTTCCACTCTTTCCATAATAGAAGCATGCTCTGCCACCTTATTGATCTTTGAGCTTGCTACGTGAAGTCCTTTAGCCTCACGGGGGATAGAGGTAACTTCCCCACCCCCTGCTTTGGGATCTCCATGGGACTTGCTCTGGCCAACGGGATGTGAGCAGGTGTAACACAAGCAAGCCTGAAGGAGGCTGGTGTGACTGGACTTTCTCTATCGCACCTCCACTGTCACAGTGGAGAACATTCCTTGGCTACCCCACTGGCCCAAGGGGCACGAGGGAACTAGCTGGCCTAGGCTGGGCTCCATGGGGCTTGGCTCCAAGAGGCACGTTGGGTGTGCAGCATTAATTCAAATGACATTTTGAGTCTATCAAAGATTGGAATGTTCCAGAATACTTTGAAAAAGATCAAGGCTTTCTCCAGTCATTCAATAATTACAGTGAGGTGACGAATAGTGAAAAGAAGGAATAGCTCTAAATTTGTGTGTAAGCTACCCAAAGAGAAAGCCAAGAAACTCTCATCACATAGCAGAAGGAGGGTGGGAACAGAGCCAGAGAATGTGGCTCCATGATTGAGGTAAGAGATACCTTGGGAAACAAACTTTTACTTGTCTCAATTTCCTCACCTGTAAAATGAAGAAAATAATAGTACCTACTTAATAAATGGATTTGAGAATTAAATATGCTAATGCAAATAAAACAATTAGAACAGTGCTGACATATAACACACGCTCATTATTATGACAAATAGCTTTGATTTTATCGTTAGTAATTAAATAGAGGCTTAATTAGTAATTAAAGAGGGCTTCATCTATACTAAAGAAGCATATGTGGTCATTTGAGTGGTAGAAAATTTAAAAAGTGATTTTAATAAAATGCAGAAAAAGTCTTATATGCTACTAACACGAGTGGAACATTTTAGCAACAATTGTACTCTACTTAAAAAAGAGTCAACAGGGATATATATGCCATGCCCATGTCTGGTACATAACAAGGATGAGGTTTTGTGGGAAAAAGAAAACACATACTCATGCTCTCAAATCTATCACTTTGTTTTGGGCTGCAACTCAGGAATCTGCAAAAAAGATCAGCAGTTTTTAAAAACATTCAAAAGCGGAGAAAAACACATGGCAGGCAGCAAGCTGTGTCATTTGTTGGACAGACACTGGCCCGTGTGTCTCTGAGCATTATTCACCATGATTGAGGCACTTGCTGGGATTATTGACATGTTGTAATCATCTCAAATGACTCTTCACATGTACAAGTGACTGGTGAACAGTATGATTTGCTGACATAGCTTCAAGTTTGATATTTTTATATTTCGTTAAGTAATTTTTATCACATGATAAATGTCCTAGTAATTCTTTCAAGGGACTTCAAATTAAGATTCTGGATATTTTTGTTTTGTTTTGTTTTGTTTTCAGAGTAGAGGCATCTAGAGGAAAGGATGAATAATATACAGATATTGATGTTTTCCCCAAATGAAAGTATCAATATAATGCATTACCAATCAAAATGCAAACGAGGTGTGTGTGTGTGTGTCTGTGTGTGTGAGAGGGGGGAGAGCGTATCTTGATAATTTCATTAAATAAATGTATTTGCATAAGAAAAGCCAAGAATATTTAAGAAAAAAGACGATAGAAAAAGATTTGCCATACTATACTTCAAAATGTACGGCAAAATTATAATAATAGTAATTAAGAGAGAATTGTGTTGAAATAAGAATAGATAAATAGTTCTTTGGAACAAAATAGAGTCCAGAAGCAGAACCATGCACATACTAACATGGTAGAGATACCGCAAAATGTTCACCAGACCTTTTCCTTTCCCTGTACATACTGGATGACTAAATTTCTCAACCTCCCTTGCAATTAGATTGGGGACATGCAACTGAGTTTTGCCTATGGAATGTGGTGGAAGTCACGTAGGCACATCTAGGCTTAAAATCATGCCTTCCATCCTCCAGCCTGCTTCTGTCCTGTAGTGTCCACCTTGACGGCCACTTGGAACAGATGGCATAACTGTAAGATGGACAAGGGCCCCATGACCAACTCCAGCCGTGCTGTGTGTGGCAAACACAAGTTTAGTGCTACACCAATGGTTTTCAAGACTTATGTGTTACAATACCATAGCCTCGCCTATCTTGACTCACACAGGTATATAACAGGCCATAAAGGGCATGATAACATTTAAATTAATCAGGAAAGAAGAGATGACTCAATAAATGGTGTTCACATAATTGGCTATTATGTGAAAATGAGATAGATACCACAGACCATACACAAAAATAAATTCCATTGGTTTCACTCGATAAAAATATACTAATCGCTCACAATGTGGTTGGATATAGGTGTAAGGCTATGAACTAAGTTGGAAAAGCCTAATAAAATATCAGATGAAAAATACAGATTTTAAATAATTTGGATGTAGCAATTTTAACTAGAACAAAATCTATCATTGAAAAAAGAAGACCCAGTCCAGAGACTTCAAACATTACATTTCCAGACCTGCAAATATGGAAGGATTTGTATTTGTAGAGATGTCTGGTTTCTCCAGAATCACATTTCCACTGAGACCAGTGTGTGCCTCCTTGGCACACGCTGCTGGCCTTTTCGGCTCACTACCACGTTTGCCTCTACCCAGTGGGTGGTTTCCACAAAGGGCCACCGTTTTTAACACTGCAAAGGATGATGACAAAAAAATAGAAGGAAAAAGCCATTCCTGCAAGGAGATAGGAATGCTGGTCAGGGTTGCATTAGTCTCCTACAGCTGCTGTAACCAACTAACACAAACTTAGTGGCTTAAATCAACACAGACGAGTCATCTCACAGCTCTGAGGGTCAGAAGTCCAAAATCAGTCTCAGTAAGCTAAAATCTAGGTGTCAGCAGGCTGCCTTCCTTTTGGGGGCCCTGAAAAAGATGCCATTTCTTTGCCTTTTCCAGCTTCTAGAGGCCACCTGCATTCCTGGGCTCGTGGCTACATCACTCTGACCTCTGCTTCCTCATCACAGCTCTTTCTCTGACGCTGACCCTCCTGCCTCCCTGTTACAAAGGCCCTTGTCCTTATAAGCTTCCACCTTGATAATCCAGGATAATTTTCCATCTCAAGATCCATAACCACATCTGCAAAGTCCCTCTCACCACGTCAAGTAACATATTCTAGGCTGCAGGGATTGGGACACGGCGGTCTTTGGGAGGGCCCTTAGCCTATCACAATGGGCTAACTTCACTCACCAGCTGACCAGCGGGATTCATTTGTGCTCCAGAAAAAGTCAAAAAAAGTCAAAATTTTTATGCTCTCTGGACGTGAATCACTCCTCAATAAATATTCACAATTATAAATGTTAAGATTGCAGTTGTAGGGTCCCTCCTCTGACATAAGCATAAATCTTTAAGACAAATAAGAGGAATGGAAGAAAATACACCCAAAGCAATATTCATGGAGTTGCCAAAGTAGTTGAATGGAAGATGAATTGCATCTTCTTTATCCTATTTTCATGTTTTTAATGATAGGTTACACTCATATCATAAAGACAAATGATATTGAATTTTAAAAGAGTAATTATTATATCTCTAGAATCACACCCAAAAATGGAAAATATGTGTGAAATCATTTATTGTTACCATTCATGCAAACATTATCAGAATGACCTCAGTCAAACTGTGCCCTATAATATAAAATCAGCAGTTTTCAACAGAGGAAACTTCCCTGCAGAGTTTCATATGGTTTAAAAGAACTCATCCTTTTTTTTTTTAAACAAGTGGGTGATCCCTGCCAGAAGTTCTTCACCTTTGGGGAAGGTGGGGCAGAAACTGGTACCTATTACAGATTTAGGAACAAATGCTCCAAGTAGATAAATAAGTGTCTACTGCCAGCTGTCCCTTTTGCTATCTCCCACCCCGAGTCTAGACCCCCACACAGATTTCCACAATCAACTAACTCCACACAGGAAGAATACTGAAACAGACAACATACATTCTTCAGGACAGCTGCCTGATTTCCATATGGTCTGCTGCCTGATTTCTTCCGGGCAGGAGAACCAAAGCTTCTCTTCATGGCTGGTTTAGTAAATTTGCTGCAGAGAGAGCTCCGCATCTCAACACGAAAACACTTATTCCATTCTCACCGATCGGATTGAGTCCATTAAGCAGGGAATCCTCTGCTGCAAGATGAGAGTGATCAAACGGATTTCATCGCCCAGATTGCTCCCTGGACACTTAAAGTACGTTTCTCTTTTCTGAACTTCACTGTTTTTAGTCATTTCCTCCTGAGACTACATTAAATAATGCCCATTTGTCTTTCCTGCTTCTACCCTTTCAAATATGTTATATTATGTCCCGTTTTAGTAACCACTTAGCCAAGGGATACATATTTGGTTCGTTTAACCTTTCTTCATAAATCAATTCCTTAGATACCCTGGTTAACATGTTGTTCTTTTCATTTTTATTTTATTTTTGTTTTTTTATTCCTCTCCAAACTCCTTCCAGTTTGTCTGTGTCTCTCTGATAATGAGGTGTCCAGACTGAAGTGCATTTCTCCAGGTTGCATCTCATTTGTGAGGCTTAGGTGAGCAAACCCTGAGCCATCCCACTTTGCACAGCTCCTGAGACACATAGAAGTGCCAAATTAGGATAATGGTTTCCCTGATACAGCTGTGATTGAAACAGATCTTTTCAGCACACTGCCACCTCTAGTCTCCTTTAAAACAATCACCATGCAAAGTCCGTCTTCCCACCAATTACCCACTTTTCATATCTCTGTTCTCACAAGTACACTGTCAAGTTGCAAATTCTTCCAAACACCATTTCACTTTTTGCCTGTCTTTCTCATAAAGGATGTGAGAGTCTGGCAACATGTCCAAAAAACAGGACAAAGAATTTTACTCTCCTTCTTAGCTGCCTGTGTGAATGACAGACGAGAGCGCATCACATAGGATAAAGTTTCAGCAGCTGCAGTAAAGACCAAAACCAACAGTGGCTTCAGTGAGATAGAAGCTTATTTTTCACAAGGCTGCCACGCATGGTGGCTCAATGGTGATAGGGTCCGGGCTCCTTGTAGCTCCACTAATCTCACTGTTTTGCCCAGGACAGCTCACTTCCACACCCACATCCTAACCAGCATGGAGGTAGGAGGGGGTCCTGAGGGTCTGCCTCCTTTTCAGGGCACCATTTGAAGACTGCACACATCATCTTCAGTCACAGGGCATATGGCAACACCCAGCTAAAAGGGAAGCTTTTATTCACGGTGGTCAGGTGACCAGATGAAGTTGTGATTGTGTTATGATGATGGAGAAGGAAAAATAAAACACAATATTAAGGACAACTAGGAATCCCAAGAATCCTCAAGGGGGATGAAGGTAGAATACCTTCAAATCAATGGAAAGGGGGGAAGAGGTAATACAAACTCTGACTACAGGAAGAAATCCTGGAACGAAGGTTGAGGAACAAAGCATTGTGAAGGTGTTGGCAAATGAAATCAAAAGGATGGCAAATCAGAGTCTCACTATAGCTTTCTAAATGACAACATCACTTATCTACTACACATCTTTGCTTTCTGAGGATGGCGATGGTGGCAAAAGTCCTAAAGCAGTATCACTGTATTATAAAACATTGCTGTGTTTCAGTATTAACAAGAACATCATGCTTTGGAAGAAGGCTTAAAGAAAAATGAACAATACAGGCTGTACTTTGCAGTGGTAAGGCATATTCCATTCTCTCTTATTGAAAATAGCATTCAAACTAAATAGAATTAAGTCCACCCTTCAATCAGCATTTTGAATGAGATTGGTTTCTGTTTTTATGTTTTAAGAACTATGGTGGGGCTATAAAGACATTCACTCAACATATATTTATCAAGTGTCTATCATGAGACAGTCACTAAAGGTATAAGAAAAAAATTGCTGCCCTCAGGAAGCTTTTTTTCCAATGGCGGTGGGGGTTGTTTGCCAAATAAATTAGTTAGGAATTCATTCTAAGAGGATGAGAAAACATGACACATGGAGGGTTTGAGCTTCAGAGCACATGATCTGATGCATATTCTGAATGGATAATTCTGACTGCTTTATATTTAACTGAAAGAATGAATAAAAAATTGTCTCTTGCCTTAAGAGATTCAAGAGGCATCCACACAGATCGTGAAAATCAGCAACAGCAACAAAAGTAGTGCTGAGTTATTAACCTAGAGAGTTCACACTGACCAAGTTGAATATTTATCTAAATAACATATTGAAAAGAGACAAATAAAGGGCTTTTATTACTTCCAAATCACATTATTTGTTCTATTTTACACTGTAAAAAGTACCATATTTTACTGACTCCAAGACTCCACTGACCACAAGACATGCTGTAGTTCATGGACCACTGAGAAGGCAAAACACTGAGGAATGTCATTGCAAGACAGTACTGAGAATAATCCCATCCCACTCCCATCTCATCTCATTGGGTGAGAAAAGAGTGTGACTTGGAATTGGTAAAAAATGGTGAAATATCCTGCTTTCCTGTCATAGATGGTTCTCTGTCCCCAGGTTCTGCTGATCAGCTTTCTAGACAGAACAAGATGTAGTGAGAAAAACTAAAAGGCATCCCCAATTACAGATGCTTGAAATACTACTCTTGCCTATTCTAAGTCCTATGAAATTACTTTTGCTTTTAAATCCTCCATTCCACTGGATAATCCAATAGTCCCATGGAATTTGGCAATATCTTGGCTTTGACCCAACTTCTAAGTATTTGTCAGGGGGATATGTCTCCGTATGTATGAAATGATATATGAACAAGAATGTTCTTCTCAGCCTTACATGAAATGAAGATTGGAGACAAGCTAAGCACCAACAGTATGGGACTGATTACATAAACCATGATACATCTGTCCAATAAAATACTATGTACCTATGAAAAAGAATGAGCCAGCTCTGTATGTTCTGATAAGGAAACACTATGTAAGATATATTCTTAATGGACACAAAGCAAGATGCACAACTGTGTGTGCCTTGTTAATATATGTGATTATATACGATTATAATATAACAACGATTATATAGGTCTTATAGATAACTATATAATCTTATATAATCCTTATATATAACAAGGATTATACATACGTTAAAGCAGATCTCTGAGAGAGCATATAGGAGAAAGGACACAGCTCAGAAATAGGGTTGTCTGGAGACACTGGAAAGAGGACTATTTTAACAGTATAATCCTTTGTGCTTTGTAATTGTTTTCATGCAGTATATTGCCTATTCCTTAATGATGATGATACTGAGGATGAGGATGAGAAGAAAGAGAAGGGGAAGCAGGAGGATGAACCGGAATAAATTCCCAGATGGATGTTATATCAACTGTCAAGAAGTATAGAGCCCTTTGAGGTTTAGGTCTTCTGAACTTTCTTCCAAAAGTCAAACCACACATTTCCTAAGATCAATCACTATGAGAAAAGGTTAACTGCTCAGCAACAAGGGCGTATACAAAGTCAGGGGAGTCTCCCATTTTGACTTGCAGCTTCGAGGTGGGCAGGGACCGTGGACAGCACAGTCGTGGGGAAGTAGCTTTCTTTAATGCCAGGCTGGTAAAACGACACCAGGTCAAGGAAACAGAAGATGAAGACGAGTTCAAGTGTGTTTTAATATATCGATGGAATAAATCAGGTTTCAGACACTTGGGAGCCAGGAAGGATTTTGACTGATCTTAAAGTGGATGAGTAGCAGGGGGCGGGAAGGGTGCAAAGGGTGGGTTAAGAGGAAAAATATTGATGCCAAACACTAAAATCGTGCAGTTTCGACTTTTTGGGGAGACCTGCAATTGTCGCCAAGGTATTAACACCAACTTCTGAGTGGGAGAAGTTTTTCCTTTACTTGCTCATTATTCATTATTTTAGGCCAAAATAAACTAGCATAGTGCTGAAATGTAAAGACTATGCTTCACACCTTAAAGCATCGAGAAGTACAGGGAAATGCAGTCGTGATCAAATGTCATAGGGAAACCCTCCACTTGATACATATTTCTCTAAAACAGCTTCCAGGGTTTTTAAAGCTTGCGTGGTCTCAATTACTATTCACCAATGTATTTCCTTCCCCCCACCTTTGTACATATCATTCTGATAGTAAGCGACCTCCTATTATGTAGTTTAATGTCAGAATAAGATAAGTCCTAAGAGGTCCCATTTTGACAGATTTCCAAGGCATTCTATCAAAAACAAGGAGTTTGTTTTTGGGTTTTCATGGTTCATATTTAAGCCATGAGTACATGAGATCATGTCACTCTGACCTATAGCGTCCACTAAGTTTGTGGCATAATGCCGCAAACACAGGGCATTTCCCAGGCTTCCCCTCAGCATTCAGAAAGAGTTTTAAAAGCTTTTATGAGCTGATTCGGCTTAGCGATTCCATAAGCCCCATGGCCTCATTTAAGACAATGATTTGCTTCTATGTGATGTGTACAGTTAAGGCTGGTCAAGAGATCTTCTTGACAGTTATCAGATAGATTGCCACCTAAATGGACATTAATGTTGCACACAAGTCCAGGGGAAATTAATCTGCTTTTCCTCACTGTCAGGAGTGATATCTAGAGATGTTCAGCAATGCACAGCAAGTTGCCTTCAGTTTTCACGGGAACAAATATACAAAAAGATATATCACATATTATACATTAAGCCAAAATACATAGAATATTTGAAAGTATGACATCTAATCAGAAAGTGGCCAAAATAATTTTCCCCTAACATTAGAGAATGTATACAGCCAAAACCAATTTCAGCAATCACATTCAGCCCTGCAGCAATGTCTTCAGACCCTTCCTAAATCCTGTGGAAATTATTTCTCAGCACTGTACACTTTGACTTTTCATACTGATGTTTCACATTTGCTATTCTTGTAAGTTCCTGGTAGCAGAGTCCTGGCCTTCCTCGTACATCCTTCTACCTTGAAGATGGCATATGTACATAGTAGGGACATAATTGACACTTGCTGAAAAGGCTTTCAATATCTGGGACTGCTACTCAGATTGTGGACATATCACTCCCCATGGCGCTCAGGAGTGAAAGCAGAGTAAATTTACCTCGCTCAATAGACTCGGGGTCTATAATCACAGACGGGTAGAGCTGAAAGCAAAGCACGACTCTACACAAGTTACCAGCTTCTTTTTACAGATGAAGAAATGAGGAGGGGCGAGAAATAACTTGCTCCTAGACACAGATCGTGTTAAAAGCAGATCCTAGACTGGAAACTTGATCTCCTAATTAACTCTAAGTGAAATCACATAATATGCAAACACAAATGTGAATAGAAACTGACATTTAAACCTGTCATTAATTCAACAACACTACACTGAATGCCCGTTTTGCACCTATGCTATCTCAGATCCTGAGGGTAGATTTATGGGTCTTATATTCTAGTGAGGTAGGAGGGACGCAGACAGTACATATGTAAACGAGATAATTTTAGGAAATAAAACGCAGTGATGTAATAGAGATGTCTCTGGTGGAGTGCTACTTGAGGATAGAGATAACATCTGTGAGGTGTCCTAACCGAGCTAAGAAGGAGCCAGCCAAGATATAGTTTGAATTATTGGACCCAATTCTTCACCCCTTCCAGTACTCATAACCTTTGCTATGTGACTTCATAGCTTCTGCCATGAAAGGGGCAGGGATATTTCTCCATTCCTTGATGCTGAATTCAGCCCATGGGACACGCTTTGGTCAACAGAATGCAGCAGGCATGCCTCTGAGCAAGTTCTCAAGAAGTCTTGTGCATTCTCACTTGTGATCCTGCACATCGGCTACTGCCATGAGAACCTCCCTGGTCTAGCCTGCTGATCCTGGGAGCAGAATGAGAGGCATGTGGAACAAAGCCACCCCTAGAAGAGCCAACTGGCTGCAGATGTGTGAGTGAGCCCAGTGGAGACCAGGAGAGTCACCTCACTGAGCCCCGCATGCATCAGCCAAACTCCAGTTGACCCTCAGCTACCCAGTGACACAGGAGCTATAGAAAGGCTGACTGTTTTATGTTGCACATCTTTTCTGGACACCTGTTCTGCAGCATTTTGCGGCCATAGTTCACTGATGTACTTGCAAAGAATTTGGAAACAGATGTTCCCCAAAAATGAAACAATAACTTCAAAGGCTCCAAGGAGAGCACAAGTGAGACTTTGAGGAGCAGAAAGGAGCCCCGTGTGACTGAGCAGCCTGTTAAATGTGCGACAGCGTGGTTTCAAACAAGTAGAAAGGCGCTAGACTGAGTACGGCCCTGTGGGCCAGGGTGGAGAATTTATCATGAGGACAATGGAAAGACACTGGAAAATTACAAAACAAGGGACTGATGTGGTCTATTTATTTTGTTGATAGAAAACTGGCTACTCTGCAGAACACTGAATACAGGCAGGTGAGAAGAGAAGCAGGTAGATAGATGAAAGGAGGGTATTTTGGTAGTTGTAGTGAAACGATATACTTCTTCATGTCCTTGAAGACGCATACGAGATATATATATATATATATATATATATATATATATATATATATATATATGAAGAAGTATATATATACACATATAACCAGATAAATCAAACATATATGATAGTGGACAATATTATCACGATAGTGGACAACAGCTGTGCTGATATCATTGGGGAGGATGTTCATAGAAATAGTGAGATAATCCTGCCCAATTTTTTGGCATAAGTTGGTGACCAGAATGTCATAAAATATTTTGCAGGTCCTGACATGGGGCCTTACGGGGCCGGCCCGGTGGTGTAGCAGTTAAGTGTGTGCACTCCGCTTTGGCGGCCCGGGGTTCACAGGTTCAGATCCCAGGTATGCACCGACCCACTGCTTGTCAAGCCATGCTGTGGCGGCGTCCCATGTAAAGTAGAGGAAGATGGGCACGGATGTTAGCCCAGGGCCAATCTTCCTCAGCAAAAAGAGGAGAATTGGCAACAGACGTTAGTTCAGGGCTGATCTTCCTCACACACAAAAAAAGTGCACTTACAAATAAAATATAGCCCAATCTTCTGTAATGTACCCCCAGTATTTACATAAAACAGAGCTGTAGCACTTCCCAGAGTGATATGCAAAATGATTACAAAGAAAAATGTTCCATCAGAAGTCCCCAGAAGCAAATAACACATCCACGAAGTACAGTGGGAGTGTCCCCTGAGAAAGCAGTATTATCTCTCAACCCATCATATAAGCATGCTCCCTCAGGCAGTCCGAGGATGAAAATGTCATTCCCCTAAGTGGAACATGGAAAAATCTTTTTAAAAATACAAATGTATAGCCAGGAAATCCACATTCTCATCTGCGTTTCAACCATGACATAGCATTTAGAACCCGTAGCCACATTGGCTGAGCCATTCTCTGCAGATCAAAAATTCCCCAAAGCTGGGTCTGCCATTATCCATAGACTGACCATTTCCCATGTGGCTTGGACCACCTGTGGAGCCCAAACAATCATAGCACTTCCCACAGAGTTCAAACTGGGTCCTACATTAGATGTGCTTTATTGGGGGCTGATGGGTTCATTCAAACATAAGTTTTTTTAAAACACAATTTGAATGAGGTCAGAGGCATATGGAATTCAATCAAAAGTAGTAAGGAATATAAAAAGAATTTCAAGACTAGAAACCCAGCCATGACAGTCTTTGCAGAAAAAAGAAAATTCTACAATAAAATTCAACCACAAATATAAATTGTACACATTTGGGAGGTGTAGAATTCTAGCACATTGTAAGCCCAATGCCTAGGACAGATGCTTATGAAATGCAGGAGTGTTTTCACACATTTCATCTTCCATGAGGAAAATGCATCCTATGAAATGCTCTTTATTCCTTTATGGGCTCTTGAGGAATGCAATGTATCCTGAAATGACTCTAAGGAGTTTCTTCAAGAGGGCTGTAAAGACAGACGGGCTACAGGTCAAAGCCCTGGCCATCAAATCACGTCGGCCCACCTCTGGGACATGTGACTGACACCTGAGCAAAGCATCCAGATCTTGCATCCTCTGTGATGTCTCCTCACCCCTAATCGAACCATCACTCTCTCCATCTCAGCAGCAGGTTCCTATCTCTACTGCAAAATTAGAAATAGATTTTATGCATTCATATTTTCTATCATTGTTACCATAGTTCTAAGTTCCTATTGGCAGTATTGATTCTATCCCAAGCTGAGGTGGGCATTTGATAGAGGGCTGGCCAGTCGTACCACCTCATGGCACTGCATCATAACTGGCTTGCGGATGGACACGCGACACAATCAAAGCAACCTCAGAAAATCCCTATATTCTGAGGGAAACTGGGGAGTGTGCTCTTTCCCCTAGGATTGTTGGGGAATAGAATGCAGGCTTGGGGTTTCTGGCAGCCATATTTTCATCAAAGAGGGAACCAATCTGCGAACGGAGGGAGGAAAGCAGAGCTGAGAAGCAGAGAAAGATTTATTGTCATTGGCTCTGTTTAAATCTTAGAACCAGTCATGCGTGAAAGCACTACCACCCTTGGAATTCCCAATTTTATGAACCAATAAATTCTCTATTTTGCTTAATCTGGTTTCAGTAGAGTTTCTGTCCCTTGCAATTAACATATTCACAACTAATACACTTTGGTGCATGTATTTGTAATTCTTTGTTTATACTCTAAGGCAGAAGTAATAATAAATATGTGACTTGGAATTACAGAAGCTTTCAATACCAGTGACTAGATAGCCTTATAGTCATATAAGTCATATATAGTCTATAGAAACAAAAAATTCCCTTCCAGTCAAATAAAAAAGAATTAAATTCAAAAAACAACTACTCATATCACATAATTTGTTTTATCAGTTAGAATGTATAATCTCTCTGAAGTCGTCATATTTTAGGCATAACCTTAGAACCATAAAATAGTTCACTGTCATGAATCACTACAACTCATGTGTTTTATAATTCATGCATTTTAAATGTTCCATCTATATCTTGTGCATGTTTTCGTTATCACTTGCATCAAATGGGATTATAATCATTTATTTCTGTCTCCCCAGTTGGAGTCTATTCATGCCTCTAATTTCAGGACGTAGGACAGTGCCTGGGCGCTCCACTGGCAGAACAGCTGTAAGGGCAAACTGATACCATTAAAAACCATCAGAAAGAAAGGTTAAAAGTAAAAGCTGGCAGCCTATCTCCAATCATTACAGCCACACTGCAGGTTAAGAATGTGCAAACATCTACCCATATCCCAATATGCCATCTTCCCAAAAACTGGGCACCAAAACTAGTGTTGATACTAGAACATATTAAAATATCTATCAAGGATCTCTTTAAATTTTGCTTCTAAAAGTAGACAGCAGTAATGCCTGGGATTCTATCAGCTTATTTAAATTGTTAGGAGGAGACAATGATAAAATGGAAGTAAGAGAAAAAAATAATTGAAAAGTAGAAAAAAAGAACTTGGTGGGGAAAGAAGTGAGATAAAATTGTAGGTTTATAGCAGTCACCTCCAATTCCCAGGACATAAACTTTGTGGCCCAGTCACTGAAATTCTTTGGGTCTACTATTGATTTTGGTCACATAGGTATATGCCATTTTTGATTCAGAATGTCACAAATGTCATCATTTCCAGACTTGACTCAACTGTCTAGCCTTGAGTAATTATTTTCAGTTGAATTAGGGAAAAAAAAGGTGCATTCAAATCACTATAATGCACCTAATCAATCAGAAAATGACACAGAAGAAAACTCCCTCCCTCACGCCTGAAGCACTCTCATACTTAGATACTGAAGCATGAGATTTAATTATCATTACCATTATCTAAGCTTGACTAGCTGCAAATGAATTCTACGTTCCAGGTACCCAACCAAGGCACAAAATTAAGATGCTGTTAGCAGACTTAATATCAAAAAATACGAATGCATACCTTCCTAAGAAAATAGTTCTAATTAAAACAGCCTTGGCTTTGGGGAGAAGGGATGGTAAAAAAGAGGAGACGTGAGATAGTAATTTTAGAAGAAAGATTTTTCTCACTTTAGTAACCTATCCATGTGTTAATTTTAGAATATTTCTCTTCAGAGTGCAAATATTTAGAAAAATAAATCATTCACCCTTAAAAATATACTAGAGATATTGATCTAAGACATACTTGATGGGCTCACTCTTAAATGTTCTAATCATTGTTCCACTTTCATATTTTTTCTCACATATTTTGTAGTTTGTGTTCTGCTGTGTGGCACACAAAAACACATCAATTTGTCACTGAAGACTTTTAAACATGATGGATGTGATTATAAAAATGAAGTGTATTGTGGGGACATTACTTTTTATCATGGCATTGTGGATTTCCTATTTTATGGATTCATTGCCGAAAGTGTATGTAAAAAATACAAAGTAAGTGGCACCTGGAAGAGAATACAGGTGCACCCTAGTTTAAGTCTCCCACGTTGTATGGAGGTTCTACCATCTCTCTGACAACCAGGAATAAACAACCTTGTCTGATCTTACATTTTCCTGAATAGTTCTTGATTGACACTTGGATCTCAGCCCTAGAAAATCAACTAGTTCCTCTTGTAATAACTTCGTGCCTTCTAAGTAGCCGTTAAATTATTATGGGCAATTAGGATTCCACATATATTTGTATTTAGAGAGAAAATGTGCTGATTAGCAAATACCTATTTGGAAGCCTTGATAATCACATTTCCCACTGTAAATTAATAAGCAGGCAATGGGTTTTTAATATGTCACTATTTTTATGGGTCAGAGTTCTTGGTTGCAATCAACAGCAGCCATATCGGATCTGTGAGGGCCAGGTAAACAAGCTTAGATGCTCTGGAGCCAGAAACAATGCAGCCAGCAAAATGGCTCAACTATACCACTGAACTGATCTAGCAACAAAATCACGGCAGATGCTACTACTTCTGTGCAGGTGTACATATTAGGGATTGGATGATAGACATATCACCAAAGCTGGCTAGGAAGGACCAGACCCTTCAGCCACCCTGCTTGCTGACTTCTCTGCACAAGTTAACCTGCACTTGTATGGTGCTCACTTCCCCCCTCCGTCTTATGAGCAGTGTCTTCTCGGAAGAACATAGGTTATAGATAGAACCCTAGCCATGAAAGTCTTTGGGAAATGTCATTTGAGTTCCCACCCTCTATGGTACAGAAAGAAAGCTAGAAGGGAGTTGGAGTGGGTTTCGATGGAGCCAATCCATAGATTCCTCCACGGACCTTCTTGAGTAAGGCCTGGGGAAATTGTCATGGAAAATGTAGGAGAATAGAGATAGGTCTGTCATATCTAGGGACACAGACCCTAAGGTGGCCTCAGAGTTTGCCACAGTCCCATAGCCATGTGAGAAAGCAGCTAAAATTCCCTTGTATCCATGAGACGGTATGGACTAGCTCAGTTAGAGAGAAACCTGGGGAGAAAATGAGCAAGGACATAGCTTTGATGAGAGTGGATGGACAGCTGAGGACCAGGCTTAACAAGGTAGACCAAGGACCACACCAGCATCATCTGCCATCACTCCAACCCAAGATAGGCACTACAAAAATGCCTGAAACTTAGAAACAGCTTTTGGGAAAGGATGAGGAGAACTGAGAATTGACCAACAAAAAACGTATTGAAATACCTGTAACTGACTGAGATGAATTTTCTGCCACTTGGGTAGAAAGTGGGGTGCAAGAAAGAGAAATTACATTAAATTTGGAGGAATGAAAACTGCATTTCTTACACACCTGAGTATACAATCTGATTTAAGCACCCTCTACAAAAAAGCTTGTTGCATAGAATAACTCTCAGAATGCAACCTTATTCCAAAGAACACATTTGTCCATAGAAGGGTAGCAGTAAGAGGCAGTAGGCACGATCGTTCCCTTGTATGTCCAATGAGCATTTCTTATGCTCTTCTGTAGTTGTTGGTTGCCTTGTCTATCTTGGAAATAGACTGTGTTCTCATCCCTGTGTCTCTAGTGGTAACACAGTTCCTGGCTTTTTGAGTAGGAACTCTGCAATTCGAGAGGTCCCCAAGATCATCCCACATGATAATTCATGAGAAGAACTCACAGAGCTCAGTAAAGCTGTTATACTCACAGTTATGGTTTATTACAAGGAAAGGACACAAATTAACCTCAGCAACAGGAAAAGGTGTATAGGCAGGGCCCAGGAGAGACCAGGTGTAGAACTTCCCATTGTCCTCTCCCAGTAGAGCCATGCAGACAGTGCTTATTTCTCCCATCAAGGACGTGTGACAACATGCACAGAGCATTGCCAACCAGGGAAGCTCACCCGAACCTTGGTGTCTGAGTGTTTTTGGGGGTGGATCCCGTAGACATGGCTGACCACCTGCATGGCTGACCTGAGTCTCCAGCTCCTCCAAAGGTGGAGATGCTACCTTGTGGATCAAGGCTTCACCATACATCATGTTGTTAGCATAGACTACCCAACATGGCCCAATGTCCCCAGGTAAACAAAGACACTCTTATAGGCAGCACATTCCAAGGGCTTAAAGGTTACCCCGCAGGAGCTGGGGACAAAGGACCAAAACTGTCTTCTGGCAAGATTAATCCTTTATTGTTGAATAAATAGAATGTGTTTGTTGAATAAACAGAATGGCTGACTACTGAATGAATGAATGAATGAATGCATGGAGACTAATTCTAAAATAAATATATACTTTAAATGTCTTTTTCTGTATTTGTGAGCAATTGTAGAGTTCACACAGGTTTTCCCCCACAACTCTCAACGATTTAGAGGCTCTTTGCTGAGTTGTACATGGCAAGAGTCCAGCTTTTAATTCCACCAATCAACTTAGAACATACTCTTCAAGGCTGGAATCCCTACTGCCCAAGTGTATTGTACCAGATAATGAGACGCAGCCCCAGTGGATGTGCTGACTGTGGGGGAGGAGTCTGACAGATGAGCAGTTGTTTCTGCAAGATTCCGTGAAATATTGATTGCTATGGGGGAAAACCGTTAACACATTGCAAGCACAGAATAATCACCCACAAATCCCTGGCTTTTAAACTAAAATCACTGTGAAGGAACAGTGAAGTGCGTTTTAAGGGGTTTTAATTGAGCCCTCTTGACCCTGAAGAGGCAGAAATGAGAACTCTGATGTTTATTCTGTTGAAAGGAACTGGCTCTTCACTTAACAGACCAGAGAACTTTGCAAAGGCTAACAAAATAGCAACTTTTCTGCAGGGAGCGGACTGTGATGTCCAGCCAGGGAGACCAAAAGCTCTCTTTAGAAACTCATCTCCATTCTATCCAGATTCAGACCTGTTTTTCAACTGCAAAGATGGAGCATAAACGGATGAAGGTTCAGAGGTCACTAGAAAGGGTAAGAAAGCTGTGAGGCAGGACAGATCTCAGATAACCAGAGCTCACATTTGACAAATTGCTGATACTAGTAATAAGAAACCAGTTTCTTCACTGGATGGAAATGCAATTGATTTTCTTTTTGAAGCCTGTAAAGAGTCTCCTTTTTATTCACTTTGTTTCTGAAAAAATATGCTTAGTTTGCAGGTAAGAACAAAACTATGTGCCTGGTAGGAAACCAGGTGACCTCTGTTAGTGCATAAACCCAAAATATCGAAGTCGATTTATTAAGCCATCAGCTCCTGTCTTTCTCCCTCTCATTTACATCATCCTCATTCCTTCCCATTCCACAATTCACAAACCAACTCTCCTCCTATTTTGGCTATGAAAAAAACCTATTAGAGAGGTGGTTCTCAAAGTTCAGGTGTACCCAACCCACCTGGTGGGCTTGTTAAAACACAAATTGCTGGACTCCACCTCCAAAGTGTCCAACTGCATAGGTCTGAGTTAGCGCATCCAACTTTTCACTTCTAATAAGTTCCCAGGTGATGTTGATGATGTTGGTTTGGAGATCACCCTTTGAGAACCACTGCGTTAGAGATTCATCAATATGTCACTAGAAAGAAAATTATGGGCTTCTTAGGTTAGGGCAGGGTGGTAAGGGACGGGAGCATGGTAGAAAGGTAGACTGGTCCTACTCCTAAGAGTCTTGTCAAAGATTCATCCCCCCTCGTCCCCTTGGTATAGGTGGCCTCCCAAAAGAGATGATGGCCTCTTACAAAGTTACAGGAAAACTGACAGTGGTGTAGTGCTTAAGGCAATCAATCACGAGCATTGAGCAGGCTTTATTGACAAGGCTTGGACTCAGCCCTCTGATCACAGCAGGGAGGGGCTAGTGCTCCCCCCAGCCCAAATGCTGGGCTGCCAGGTAGGGCTCAAGTCAAGATTCTGCCATACCATTTTGTCATTTATGCTCTGGCCCCAGATCACACTGGAGGGGCAGCAGGTGCTCTCCACATCAAGCTCAAGTTTGGGGACCCCCTCCTCTAACCTGACGTCCTACCCTGCCAGATCTCTCCATGCTGCCCTAGAGAGCCTGGCTAACAGGGATCTGCACGCCTGCTCCTGCTCCTGTCTCTGTGACCTCTCCCCAACAGGCAGTGTTCAACCGTTTGGTGTAGGTCCGTTTGGTGTTGCTCATTCACCATGTTGTAACGACAGCTAGAAAGAAAACGGTGTCCTTTTGTTGGGAACACGGCATATGGCCCAAAGGCTTCTCGGAGAGGCAGCAGAAAAAGTTAACAGGCTCTCCTCCCTTGCCATTTTGTTCAGATGTTTATTATTGTAATTAGATGTCTATCTCTCCAAACAGTCCTTGATATTTTCGAGAGGAAGGATTACGTGCTAGCTCAACGTTTCTCAGTGTTGTAGTTAAAGTAGAGATTCTGATTCTGTAGGTCTGTGGTGGGGCCTGAAATTTTACACTTCTAATGAGCTCTCAGGTGATGTGGTCCAAACTATAAGTGGTGTGGTTTTAGCTCATACTTTTCTTTTTCAATCCCATGAGCATAAAAGAACAATTGGCACCTAATGGGCCCCAAATTTAATAAACACTTGTTTAATGGGAATATATAAGCACTATACTTCTGAATCAGTCAACATCCTTAGTTGCAAGCAGCAGAAAGCAACTCTGGCTAATTTCAACAAGAGAGAACCAATTGCAAAGACACTGAGGGTCCACCGAGGATTGATGAGAGGTTAGGGGGTAGGTCTTGGGCATGGGTAGGAGGTTAAAAGCAGGGGTCGTAATGGGGATCATTGAGCAGGAGTGCTCTGGTTAGAACCGTGTCGCTCAGAGGGTGGGGACATGTCTCTTTGTGCCTGTTCCATATCCATGGAAGGATACGTGGTTGGATCAGTTTGGGTCTTTGGAGAAATGTCTGTTCAGGTCTTTTGCCCATTTTTTAATGGGGTTGTTACTTTTTTTGTTGTTGAGATGTATGAGTTCTTTATACATTTTGGAGATTAACCCCTTATCAGATATACGGTTTGCAAATATCTTCTCCCAATTGTTAGGTTGTCTTTTTGTTTTGTTAATGGTTTCCTTTGCTGTGCAGAAGATTTTTAGTTTGATGTAGTCCCACTTGTTTATTTTTTCTATTATTTCCCTTGCCCAATCAGACACAGTACTTTAAAATATGTTGCTAAGATCGATGTTGAAGAGCATACGGCCTATGTTTTCTTCTAGAAGTTTCATGGTTTCAGGTCTTACATTCAAGTCTTTAATTCATTTTGAGTTAATTTTTGTGTATGGTGTAAGATAATGGTCTACTGTCATTTTTTTGCAAGTGGCTATTCAGTTTTCTCAACACCGTTTATTGAAGAGACTTTCCTTTCTCCATTATATGTTCTTGGCTCCCTTGTCAAAAATTAGCTGTCCGTAGATGTGTGGGTTTATTTCTGGGCCCTTGATTGTCTTCCACTGATCTGTGTGTCTGTTTTTGTGCCAGTACCATGCTGTTTTGGTTACTATAGCTTTTAGTATATTTTGAAATCAAGGAGTGTGATTCCTTCAGCTTTGTTCTTTTTTCTCAGGATTCCTTTGGTTATTCGGGGTGTTTTGTTGTTCCATATAAATTTTAGGATTCTTTATTCTATTTCTGTGAAAAATGTTGTTGGAACTTTGATAGGGATTGCATTGAATCTATAGATTGCTTTAGGAAGTATGGACATCTTAACTATGTTAATTCTTCCAATCCAAGAGCACAAAATATCTTTCTATTTCTTTGTGTCTTCTTCAATTTCTCTCAGCAATGTTTTTTATAGTTTTCAGGGTACAGATCTTTCACCTCTTTGGTTAAGTTTATTCCTAGGTATTTTATTCTTTTTGTTGCAACTGTAAATGGGATGGTATTCTTAATTTCTCTTTCTGCTACTTTGTTGTTAGTGTAGAGAAATGCAACTGATTTTTGTATGTTGATTTTATACCCTGCAACTTTACCATATTCATTTATTACTTCTAAAAGTTTTTTGGTGGATTCTTTAGGGTTTTCTATATATAAAATCATGTCATCTGCAAATAGTGACAGTTTCACTTCTTCCTTTCCAATTTGGATCCCTTTTATTTCTTTCTCTTGTCTGATTGCTCTGCTAGGACTTCCAATATCATGTTAAATAAGAGTGGTGAGAGTGGGCATCCTTGTCTGGTTCCTGTTCTTGGAGGGAGAGATTTCAGTTTCTCTCCATTGAGGATGATATTAGCTGTGGGTTTGTCATATATGGCCTTTATTATGTTGAAGTGCTTTCCTTCTATACCCATTTTATTCAGAGTTTTTATCATACATTGACGCTGTACCTTGTCAAATGCTTTCTCTGCATCTATTGAGAGGATGACATGATTTTTATTCTTCATTTTGTTAATGTGGTGTATCACATTGATTGATTTGCCGATGTTGAACCATCCCTGCATCCCTGGAATAAATCCCACTTGAACTGATCAGCAGTAATTCACCCATTTATTCCACATCTGCACTGTGCCAGACAGTGGATCTGACAGTAAAAATACAAACATGCATAAGACACAGTCCACGATCCCAAGGAACACACTCGCGAGTGAGGATTTATCCCTCAGTTCTTGCCCAAGACCCGAGCTTCCGCTACACCCCACGAAGACAACAGCATGATCCTCTCTTTTATGAACAAGATACAGTGAAAGAGGGAAGGGGAGGCAGTACATCGCCATCTTGAACTGACACGTGCACTGTACTTTTTTCTATCTTAAACCCTGTACCCAATCTCTCTAAATAGCTTCAGCAACAGTATCCCCTAATACATTAATGGATCCATTTCTTGTTCCAATACAAAGCCTCCTCTTTTACTTTCTTTATCACTCAATTCAATAAAACACTAGAACAACTCAAAACATCTGAGTTTCTTTTTCTAGAAGTCTGGCTGTTTCACGATCACTTCAGTCCATTGGAGCACGTCCAGTATCACTTAAAATTTCAAATTTATGAACGTGCAGGATCTGTTCCTCGGGTTACAAGCAGGTAGGTAATTGATGATGTTAACAAAAAAAACTATCAGAAGGCTGCTCTGTTCGCCCATAAGTGAATTACAAACGTGTTCCTAGGACGCATTAGGAAGTAAACAGCACATAATCAGAGGAATTTATAGGGCAATTAGGTTAAGTACTGACAAAAGTGCATTAGTCTGACACTGTACTAACGTTCTGATAACAGACCGATTGAGGCACTGGTCCAAATTGCTCCCCGGGGAGAAGCTCGCATTCACCTACATCCAGGAGGAACAGCAATATTCCTTAATCCCCAGTCTCATGATCTCAGCTGCACCCCAGGAGTCCAAGAATCTGTGGCAGAATTCAAACCAGGCTTGCTTGAAAAGTATGGGAGGATTCCTCTCTCTCTTTCTTTCGCATTTGCCGTGTGTCAGACACTCCCAAAGCTTTTTATATATGCTTTATCTAATCCTTACAACATGTCATGAGCTAGGTACTATTACTATATAGATTTCATTTATGGGAAACTGAGGCATGGAGAGGCAAAATAACTGATCAAGCATGATCATATAGCTAGTGTATTTTTTAGGGTATTACCATTAGCTGCACTCACAGTTCATGCCCCGATAGTGCTGTCTGGGGGGAATTCCCTTGTCTAGAGCTGACCGTAGCCCCTGGATGTGCATTTGGGCAGGTTTTCCTCTTCCAATATCCTCCACATTTACATCTAAAGTGGGTGTGGAGGAGTTTGACAATTCCACAACTTTCATAGCCTGTTCCTTATTCCTGGAAGCATGGGGGCCCAAGGTTTAATGTAAGTCTAACACAACAAAACTTCCATTCTCACTCACACCAGGTCCAGTGGGTATTGACTGGTGCTCTGCCCCATCCAGTGACTCAAGGATCCAGGCTCCCTCCATCCTGTGACGCCGCCATATCAACACATGGCTTCCAAGTTCATCCCTTCTTGGGAAGAGAGGGATGGAGGTACATGGACACTGAAGTTCCCTGAATGTACGTACCTGAGATCAGAAGTGATGCATTCTTTCTGTTCACATCCCGATTTGCCAGAACTCAGCCCCATGGCCCAACGAAGGGGCACGAGAAATGTGTGGGAGCACGTGGATAATGGGTGTGCACAGTTGTCTCAGCAAGATCTAGGAAGTAGAAAGGCTGCACTGATACCCAGGCAATGTGGCTCTTGACCCTTATATCAGCTAGCAGTGCACCTAAGTGCAAATGACAGAGATATAACTAGAGTGGATTAACCAAAGAGGCATTTGTTTTTCTCACATACCACCACGTCCAGAAGCAAGCTCTTTCTAAGACAGTTTCAATAACTCAGTGATGTCAAGATCAGACTGAGTCATCTCAGCTGTAAGGAGGCTGTAAAGGTGGGTAGAAGCTTTGTCATGAATGACCTGGGGTAAGCAGAGTTCTGAGGCAGAGGAATAAGATAAGGGAATGGTTGACAACCAACAAAGTCAGATACAAGGATTCTGCTATCCTCCCTCCTGGTTGGAACACGTCTACACTTGGAGATTAAATTCCAAGCACATCTACCTAAAACATCTTGGCTACATATAGAATTCTGCTAGAAAGGAGCACAACCTAATCCAGGAGTTACAAACTCAAGTGCCTACAGGGCCCAGGTGGACAGAGGAAATGAGCAAAACAGACTAAGTGGGGACCTTGGAAAACTGCAATGCACTTACACATGTCCCACTGAAACACGGCAGCTGCTCTCAGTGTGAGCAAGACATGGCCGTGCAAGTCAAGTAATGCCAGACCTCCTGGGGCTACAGACGATATTAGAAATGTGGACTTTATGTGACAGATCCTGATTTTAAAGGTTGGTACTTTCTAATTAATTTTTAATTTGCCTTTCTGCTCAAAAAACCAGAATGGTTCTGCGTTCGTGAACCATGACTGATCCAGCAGTTGAGATGCTAACAGAACAAGCAGTGGCCCCAGGGATTCAGAGAGGGATAAAAGTCCCCATGGAAATGAGCTCAAAGGCTCAGGCCCAAGACAGAGATCAGTTAAGGGACCACGGGGGCCAGGCCATGCTTGATCACAGGGAACACGGTAAGCACTCAGGACTGGAATGAGCATGCAAGGTGGGAAGGGCCTTCGGGAAGACTGCTGATGCTGAGCCACAGGGCTCCTTGCAAAGGACCCAGAAGGATCCCCATGCCTAAGGAGGAATTGAGCCCCCAGCTCCATGCGTGTGGGGCTAGGCCTGTAGGTGAACAATAATGGAGGGAAGCGAGGCCAGGGTGCCAGCCACTCTGGCAGCAAAAACTTCCACTCTCAAGGCTAACACAGAAAACGAAGAATGGAAAAAATTAAAAGAATCTATGAAAAGAGACTCTGGACACCAGACTCGGGCGACCAAGGTTCATTTACAGAAAGGTCTTCATCCACCCGTCCAAACCGGTCACCGACACAGGCCTCAGATTTTCACTCCACACACCCCCTCCACACCCCAGTTCTCCATCTGCGAGATGGGGATGTGGCTGTGCAAGCAGACTCCCTTCGTTTCACATCTCAAGTCTGATACTTCCTGAGACCTCCTAGTTGTGTGGCCTTGGGCAAGTCACTTTCCTTCCCTGTGCATTAACTTCCCAACCTTCAAAAACAGGGAAACTGCGTCTACTTTCTAGTGTTGTTATGAGGACCACGGACGATGGAGGGAACCTGCCCAACACAGAGTCTGCCAGTAGCAAAATTTAAATTAGATAAAACAATCTGAAATGCCACGAATGTGAAATATTATACAGGTGCAAAGCTGTTTTTCCACTAAGTTTTTGAAAGACTATGCTCACTTGTTAGTTGCTGGACCCATAACTGTGAGGTTATTTTGTTAATAAAAACATCTAGAAATATTTTTAAATAAATACAGCAAAAATATAAAATACTAATTAAGCTAGAGAATTAAAGCTTTCGACATCATAACAACCCTGATAGCAATCTGAACTCTATTCTGCAATGTGCGTACCTGACGTGTTTGTTCATTTGACAGATATCTGTTTGGCTCCATTTTGTACTTGTCAGTGTTCTATCTCTTGTTTCGGCAACCTTTTTCTGTAAAGGACCAGATGGTCAATATTTTCGGCTTTGTGGGCCACACAGTCTCTGCCCCAACCACTCAATTCTACTCAATTCTACTCAAGCTAAACTCAATAACTGGGAGAGAAAAGTATCTTAAGAGTGAGAATGAAATTCCTTAAAATTTTTGTAGCTTCAATGATAATTCAAATCCAGATGGGTGTAAAATATTTAAAGTGTACATACACATACGTCCATAATAGAACAGAATATACCTATGCTCCCACTGAAATTCACTTGTGAGCATGGCACCCTATACGGGACAGGTGTCATCGCATTGTGATACCTACTTCCCACCTCGCACAGGACTCCACGGAGACTAAACGCCATGTGCAGGAATGTCCCTGCCAAGGAAGGACTTATCACCCAATTAAATACGGAAAAACTTAGCCAAGTTCCCCATGCTGAGCTAATTTCCCAGAGTGTTCCTATTCCTAAGGCGTTCATTTGTCTTGAGTTATCCACCCCCTCCCCACATCGTCCATCTGATTTTTTAACTTCAGCCAAATTGCCTTCATTTAAACTCAATTAACTTTTGAAAGGAAAGGTATCACCATAATCCCATTTGTTGAACTAAATTCTCTTAATGTTCTCATTACAAATTCCTGTTTTCAGTGTTTTAAATATGAGGATCATCTGACATTTGGTGTAAAGGTCTCAATCAGTGGTGTTAATGAAGCTCCTTAAACACTTTCTTTGACTCACACTGAATCTCAATAATCATTTTCTTCTTTATTTAAACACCATAAAGAATTTTTTTAAAGGGCATTTCATTTTACAAGTGAGTGCATTGCCCTAACAGGAGAGGAACACTGAGGATACAAAAACCAGAACTCCCCTCTAGAAATGCATTCAGAATTAGTTGCATTCAATTACAGTATCCTAAAATAGCCCAAAGCCACCCATTCGATGTCAGCAGTATCTCTAGTCTGTGCAAATCAATTTCTGCTTTTGTCCCGAAGCCTGCTCTTCCTACAAGAGCCATGTGCCAAATCTTTGGGGTCGTCTTGACTCTGCTCATTCTTTCAAACTCAAAACCAACCCATTGGCAGACGCCGGCAAGTCAACCTTTGAGGCTTACGTAGCCTCCGGCCACCGTTACCTCCTCCCCTGCTGCAGCAGGGACAAGCCACCCTCTCCTCTGGTCTTCTACTTCAGCCTCTTCCAGTCTATTCTCCACACAGAGGCCAGAGGCATCCTCCTAAAATACGTCAGGACACGTCATTGTCCAGATCCAAGCCAACCCTGGCTTCCCGTGATGCTCAGAGTGAAGCATCACTGGCCTCTGTGCTCCCACCCATCCCTGCCTCTCTGAACACCCTGCTTCCCTCTTGCTCCCCTCACTCCAGCCACACCTTTCTCCTTGCTTTGGCGAAGGTGCCGAGCACACTTCCGTCTCCGGGCCATTGCCCCAGCTGTTTCCTCTGCCCAGAGCACTCTGACCCCACCCATCCTCCTCCCTTCCAGCTCTGCTCATCAAAAGGGCTTCCCTGCCAAACAAGGAGCAGCCACCTCTCTTAGGTCACCCCCACTCTCTTATGCTAGAGTGCTTATGGTCTCTCCAGAGCACTTAGCACCACCTAGACAGGTAATGCATTCATGTGCTTATTTTCTCTCTCTCTCCACTAGAATGTGCGTCTCATGGGGCAGGGACTTGGTCTATCTGTTCACTCTGGTGGCCCCACTGGCCACAAGGTCATGCTCGGCACAATGTCTGTGCTCAGCAAACATCTGATGCGCATTGACATTCGTTCCTGTCCCTCTGCTCTAGCCTCCTAATAAGGGAAGCCAGCACTGAGGGCTAGCAGGTGCCAGGCACTGTTCCAAGTGCTTAAAAGGTTAGCACATTAGATCTGTCAACTACATGAGGCAGGTTCTGTCATTATCCTATTTTACCAACACAGAATCTGAGGCACGGAGAGGCAAAAGAACTCGCCCAAAGACACACAGCTCCTTGGCAGAGGCAGGCTTTGAACCCAGGCGGTCTGGGTGCAGGGCCCCTGTGTGTAACACCGCACCTATGGCCACTCCTACCTAGTGCTGTTATTTTATTTATCTATCTGTTTTTTTATTTCGTCTATGCTACGGTCCATTCTCTACCCAGAACCACTTGGCTTTTTGTAAAGTAAAGAAGGTTCTGCCCCTCTGACTAAAAACCCTCAAGTGCTGCCCATCCTCAGCGAGGCGACTTCTCTTTTTCTCAGAAAGAAATCCATGAGGCCCGAGAGAGAACTCTCTCTTTTTAGAGACACACACTGAACCCAGTGAAAGTGGAACTGTTGGGAACAGGAAGGGGACCGTGAGGAGCCCACAGCCTGCAGGCGTCTATGAGACCTGGAGGTCCACGCAGAACGAGAGGGACGAGGCTCTGCTCTCACTGAGCTTCCAGTCCCGAGTGGGAGACGACAGACAAGACACCTGCAAATACTTCATGAATGGCTGCAACACTGGAGTCTGCCGAGCTGCCAGCATCCAGGAGAGGCTCTCTGTGCAAACGTAGGGGGACCCTTGAAGATCCAACGCTTCACAGAGGAAACTGAACATGGATAAATCTGGGGGAAAGTGTACCTAGGAAAAGGTTCCAAGTCAGAAATTGAAATGTCCCACATCCTACATCCTAGGCCAGATCCAACTTTCCAAAATATAGAAAAAACCCAGCTAATCTCACACCTCCCTCAGGTGGGAGAGGATCCATAACTGTATCAGCTAATAGGGCTTTCTCTCTTCTCTGCACTCCTCTACCAAATATTATTATAACCATCGTGAACCATTATCTATTGCTACAGAGGAGACTTGCCTACTTTATCTCCCAGCACCCCTCTTATTCATGTGGTCCCAGTGGAGCTGCCAGTCATGGTGCCCTATCCACTGGTTACAAGAGTGACCATGTGACAAGGGGTGGCAATTAGAATAACCCGTCCTCATTGCCCTGGTGCTTGGTTAGGGTATGGACAAATGACCCAATCCAGGACTGGAACAGCCCTCCTTTGGACTCTGTTAAAGCTAGGGTGGTAAACCTGGCGTTAGCCAGTGGGGAAATAAAAGCTAAGGCTAGAGTAGGCATCCTCGCTGGCTATGGTGCAATGTAAGTCCATCCACAATAGAGGAAAATGAAAATAACACACAGAGGAAATCAGAGCTGAGAGGAAGGTGGGAAGGAGGCAGAAAGAGAGAGGTCTCTAACGACGGCATTTCTTTAACTGGATCTAGCTGTCCCTGAAGCCAGAAGCATGTTTTTTGCTTAAACGTGTTGGATTTGGGTTTTCTCTCTTATATAACACCAACTAAAAATTCCTAACTATAAATTTTATTTAACATTTTTATCTCATTTGGTTGTCTCCCTAGCTGGATTCTTGTCTTCTTAAAAGGCAAGAAACTCAAAATACACTTTTGTGTATCTCTCCATCCCAACCCCAGCACACAGCACAATTTCCTGCCTATAGGGCACTGCTGAATATGATATTTGGTTAAATAATCCAATTCATAAATGAGTTAATCACATCCCCTTGCCTTTGCTTATCCTGTCTTTCTCTCCTGGAAAACCTTATAGCAGAGAATACATGATTTTCAATTATATGAATGGATCATAACTTACCTAACTCATCCCCTCCTGATGGACATGTAGGTTGTTTATACTTTTTCAACTTTACAATGCTATTGTCAATATTCTTCTCCATCTCTTTTAGGGGCCAATGCACATGTTTCTCTATAACTAAGAATGAATTCAAAGGTCATGGGGACTCCAGGCCTTCAACTCTCCTTCAGGGTCGTGGCAGGAAAAAGCTGGAACACCCAAATGGAACAACTGAAGAGCCTCTTCATAGCGATGCGGATGAGACTAAGAAAAACGAGTGAGGGACACTGAAGCATCCTGGGTGAGGAGCTGTGTAGAGCCCATGAGAGGGACGTGGGGAGGGGCCCGCTGCCAGAACTCATCAAGACCATTAGGAAACACCCACTGCAGACGAACACAGAGGCTTCCAGCAAGGAATCCAACCATCGTTGACCCATGGGCCATCAAAGAGTGCTCGCTTCCTTCCTGCCCTCTGACCTCTTGCTAATGTGCCCACTGGCTGAGCTCCCCAGAAACCAAAGAGCAAGTGAGCTCAGGGGCTACTCCTTTTGGTCACCCTCTCCATGCACAGAGCAGACTGGAGAAGTGAGGAGAGGGATCTGGAGGGGTAGAGGGAGATGCCCAGGCAACACTACTGGGAAACTTGTTACTCTCCCAGCAACGTGTGAGCGTCCACTGGTCCACGCCTCACAGGACTCAGGCCTACTGCTGGTATTTACAGATGTCGTCACATGTGCCAACTTGATAGGTAAGGACACTGTCTCATTAACTTCTCTGTGTCCCTGACTGTTCCTACGGTTGACCATCTTTTCATTGTCTCATTAGCTATTCTAATACCCTCTTTTGGATTGCTCATTCATACCTTCTGCCCATTATTCTTTTTGGGATTTATATTTTTTCACTGATTGTTAGAAGACCTTTCTACTGTCTAGATATTAGTCATTCTTTTCAAGATCATCGAGTTATGGCACCGGGACCCCATATTTTTTAAAGTTTCAAGAAAAAGATACAAAAACATAATTTTCCCCAATCAAGTGACATTATTCTTTTAACCCTGTTTTCACTTTTTAAAAATTACTCCTTTCCCACTCTTGGAACCTACACTCCAAAAGGTTTGTTTTTGTCATTTTAACACCCAGAGGAGCTGGCGCAGGGTAAAACGAAAGCCGAGAAACCAAAGCTCAGTCTCTAGGATCAACATGTTCACGTGGCTCTGGGCTCCCTAGTAAGAGGCCCCTTTATTGTTCTGCACTGACATTATTCTTACAGTTGTGCAGAATGCTTCAGCCACAGACCAGCAGAGCAATTACCGTGTCTCTGGCAGTCAGAGTGCGGACGAGATCTGCAACACTTTAGAAATACTAGTCAAAGGGGATATTTCAAAGAAAGCTCTGCACAGTAGTTGCATTACTTAAAGACAAGGTTTATTATCTGCAACACAGTTACTTTCCACCCACAGGAATGTTTTATCCCCTCAACCTGTGGAGTTGCATTTAAATAACACCCACTCAAAGGGGGTATTTGAAGTCTCAATTTGGGATGTTTAAAGATGATTGTTATTGTTGCAAATTACAGAAATAACTCTGTCTAACTTGAAACAATTTGACTTGGAGAACACTTCTTCACATAAAGGTTGAGAAGTACATAATTCACAGTGGTAGTAAGTGATCCATGGCTATTACAAACTTATCAACTTACAGTTGTTTTCCCATTGTGCTTCCTGGAACACTAGTTTCTAATGGAATTTTAATCAGTCTTAAACTGAAAACAAAAAAGCCCCATGGTCTATTAATTTTGCGAAACACTGGGTTAACTGGAGCTAAGCAGTTTCTTCTCTGCCTGATTCTGAGAGGCTCCACTGGTCCATGGCTTTGTGAATCTCCAGGAGGAAGATACAGGATGCAGAGTTCTCCAAAGTTATTGAAGGATAACCTGTATTATGGGCTGCATGTGTTATGGACTGCATGTGTTTCCCCGAAATGTTTTACAATATCAGCTTTCAAACAGTTTCAAGAAACTTTGATCAGGAGGGAATCAGCTGCTGCTATTTACATTACACACAAAGATTTTGCTGAGTTTTTGAAGGACAGGTACAGGCGAGGGCAGAGTGATAATGCAGGAGGCAGGAAGGACTGATGGATAGAGACAGCCCATTCAGTCACCACCCCTGGATGTCACTGGATGTCCTACCAGGGGGTGGAGGTGATTGTGTCACAGACACAGTGATCATTAGGCAGAGAGGCTTGTCCAGTCATTTGTGCACTTTTTCCTTCATTCAACAAATACATATTGAGCACCTACTCCCTGCCAGGAGCTATGCTAGGCTTTGGGGACCCGGCAGTAAACAAGAGGGACCTGGTCCCCACCTTTGTGAAACTTGTTGTCTAATTGGGGACACATACAATGGACAAGTAGATCAATAAATGAACAAAGTAATTGCAGAAAGTGATCAATGTCCCTAAGGAAAAACGCAGGATGAGGATATTCAGGGTGATTGCCATGTTATTGTCTCCCCCTCTCATCTTCTAGTGAACTTCACTCACTTCCTATTGTTTTTAGAATAAAGCCAAATTTCCTGACCATGAACAAGTTGCCATGTAGTCTTGTTCTTACCACATTTCCATTCTTACCAATTCTCTCTCTCTCTCTCTTTCTCTCTGTCTCTGTCTCTCTCTCTCCCTGCATCCTTCCCTCTGCTCCAGCCAAACCCACCTTCCCACAATCCTTTGCTCTCTTCACCTGTCCTCTGACAGCAGTGCCTTTGTTCATGATACCCCCTCCATCTGGAATATTCTTCTCTCCCCTTTCCCCCTAATTAGCCTTCTATTTGTCTTTCAGATCTTGTCTACAGCCCCTCTGCCACTAGGGAGCTTTTCTCTCTGGGCCCACCCTCACACTCCATCGTACATTCTCAGAGTACCAACTCATGCTCCTTTGTGGCACTCACCGAATTATAACTGTGATTTCCATTCACTGTGTCTGTTTTGCTCACCATTTTAGCCCTAGCACCTAGCCCAGTACATGACATAAAGTTACGCTGAACAAATTTTTTGTGCATGTGTGAGGAAGATCAGCCCTGAGCTAATATCTGATGCCAATCCTCCTCTTTTTTTTTTTTTCCTGAGGAAGACTGGCCCTGAGCTAACATCCGTGCCCATCTTCCTCCACTTTATATGGGACGCCACCACAGCGTGGCTCGACAAGCAGTGCGTTGGTGCGCTCCCGGGATCTGAACCAGCAAACCCCGACCAACGCAGTGGAGCGCACGCACTTAACCTCTTGCGCCACTGGGCCGGCCCCTGAACAAATTTTTGATGAATGAATCTTTCAAAGCTCAGTTCAAGTGTCTTCTCTGGAAAGTTTTCTCCAGTCTCCTCCTCTTACCTGGAAGACACCTCCCTCATTCCCTCTCAGTGTATCTCTGCCTCTTCCATGGTACGCCTACCACATTCTTCCAGAGATTTACTGATGCTCATAGTTACTTTTCCTATACTTTATTCATGGTGTCATATTTTCCTTAGGAGTTAGGTCCTACAGTTAATGCATAACAAACAAAAATGGTACAATCAAAACCATCCTTGAAAATCCCCCAGACGATCTGTGAGCTCAGTATCCACGCCTTTGTACGCAAACCGGGATGGTAGATTTTCTCTCACATGAGCACCGTGAGGGGCGGCCACTGTGTTTGGTGGAGCACCAGACAGCTTGTGTTTAGGACCCACTACGTATAAAAAATAGGAGCACGTAGAGTTGAATTTTTGAAGTTAACTGTTCGTTTAGTAAAGGACAAGTGAAGAAAAAGATTTGTTTCTGATTTATCTCCGGATGTACACAGCAGTGGAGAAGAAGCTTTGCACATAGCAGACAGTTAACGCGTGTTTGCTGCACGGCTGGTTAAATAGTTTTTAAAAAGTGGCATATTTGGATGCACACCAAATACAGAAAAAGCGGTTGCCTGTGAGCTCTGCATGTAGATTCTCCAGATGTCACAGGTGGCCCGGGAGCTCGGGTGGACTCCTGTCGTCTTGATGTAATGATGGGTGCTGTCCATTTCCAATTCAAAAGTGTTCCAGTTTGGAACAGAAATTATATGTGGCATGTGTGTGTTTGAGTAAAACAGACAGATGGAAACAGTGTTAAATGATTTAAGGGCTAAATGATTTAAGTCTGGAGTTCAGGGCGGCCAGACATGGAGAAAAAAAAAGCAAAGAGAAAACCCACACTGCAAAGGTTCTGAAGACATCTAAAAATCAGAGAGGGTAACCAGGAAGATGCGGACTGCAGAGGCCGTACAATCTTTGCATGGGGCTTGTCTTAGTATAAACAAAAAGGGTCAGAGCGTGTCCTATGTCATACAGAAATAAGGTCTGGAACATTTCTGAGAAGGAAGAATTTGAAACACTGAAGGAAAGCAAATAGAGACAGAGACAGCCTGATCCAGCAATTGCCATGAACCCTATTAATCTAGCCGTCACAGTATACTCAGTAATAACTGGTATTTACCGAATGCTCATGACATGCTAAGCAACACGGTAAGTCCACTACATGAATTACTCTTTTCATCCTCACAGTGACTATATGGGCTAGACCACTAAAATTAGTAGTATTATTCCCACTTTATAGATGAGAACTCTGAGGCTCAGAGATGTTAATCAATCTTCGCAAAGCCACCTGAGTAGAGGTGGAAAATCCAGGATTCAGCTCGGAGCTGTCTGACACCAGGACCGGCTTCCTCCGCACTGCCGCACACACCCTCTTCACAGAAGCCCAAGTGCTCCTGGACGGAGACGAAAGGGCCCTGCGCAAAAGCTGTGCACCCTCCCGAAATTTTCAGTCAGGCCTACCTCATGAGAAAAAGCAGAAAGTAGCAAAATGAACCAAAAGAATAAAGGCTTCCTTCAGTCATCAAAAAAAAGGAACAGAAAGGATTCCAAGATGCTCACCTCACAATCCTCCAAAACAACAGAAGAAATGGATTCAGATGTGGCTTTAGAAGTATGTTGCCTACTAACAAATTAATGTCATAGTGAGAATTACTGAGGGGAAAATCTGAACACCCAAACTGAGTGTTTAATTTCCTCACACACTTGGAAAAGCAAAGTTCTCAAAGGAGCGGAGTGAAGGGGGTGGGGAGAAATCGCATGAATGATGATCTCTGGTGATGTATCTGACAAACTCTGAGCTGGGAAAAGACCGTTTGGAGACAAAAATGAGATGTTAGGATTCTGCAAAGTCTCGCCTCCCAGGAAACGACATCTTCATTGAAGAGTTTCAGATTGCTCATCTCTTTGTGACTGACAACCAGAGGGATGCAAATTTGGGGAGACATTGGCATCCTAAGGAAGAATCCCTCCTTAACAGGTTGTGAATGTGACTGTAACTCCTAAACCCGGAAAAATTCAATAGATTCTCACACTTACCACCTCGGAACCTTAGAATTTAAAACTATTAATTCACACACAAGAAAAACAGAAATTATTCCAGGGAATAAATCAGAGCAAAAGGAAAATGCATGAAGGTGTTCAGAACAGCATTATTTACATCAGGAGAGCCTGACAAAAGCCATAAATGTCCATGACTGGGAGGTGACTGCAGGATTCTGGTGCTTACTCATGAAAGACTATTAAAGGGTGTCGAAAATTATCATTAGGAATTTAATTTAGCACATTGGAAAATGGTTCTATATAAATGGAGAAGGCCAGACCCAAGCTGTGTCTGGATATAATGATGACGAGCGTCCTGCCTGTGGTGGCCGAGGACGGAAAGAGAAAGAACAGGGAACAAATACAAACAATTTGCTCAGTCAGAGTGGTAGGACGGGAAGTTTTGTTTGTTTTCTCTTAATGCTTTTTAGGCAAAAAAAAAAAAAAAAAGAAATATTATGCTCCGCTGTGATGAGATTAACCCTCAGTTTAGAACTTGTTTATGACCCTCTGTTTTTCCCTCTTCCTACAGAGTTGGATCCCATCTTCGAAGCTCCCCTTCGATGCTCATTATGATAAGGACCCATTTCTCATTTTTGTCTCCTGTTTCCACCCTGGCTGTGCTGCATTCCCCCTGGATGAGCCTCCAGGCTGCTGGACAATGCTTTTCCTCTGGGCACTTCGTGGGCCCCTCCCTGGGTCACCCTGTCTGCTTCTTGCTCTATTATCAGTCATGGAAATCTTATGAAACCTTCAAAGGGAATCTTAAGCCTCTCTCATGCGATCTCCTGCTCCTGCCCATCCCTTCCTGCAGCCTTTGTCTCCTGCACTGTGTCCTCAAGCTACCTTATCAACAGCGACTGTCACTATCACGTCCTTAGTCTCAGCCACTTGGGTACATTCATTCACATGCTCTGTAGTTTTCTCTGCACTGTCACTGTTCCCCTGCCAACACCTCTGAGTAGACTGCAAACTCCACGGCCACATCTGATTCCCTTTGCATCCCACATCAGGGTAAGTATGGAGCTTGGCTTAGGATAAAAATTTTCTGTATCGAATACTACTGAAATTTTAATTTTAACAGATGTTTAAATGTTTCCATCCTCCAAACTGGAACAACAAACTCCAAGTTGCCACTGCATTACGGATAAAGCAAAATTGTGTACCAAGAGATGAGCGTCTTCCCCACAGCTTTTGGCCAACTTGTCCCCTGTATTGTTTCCAAATGTTTCACAACATTTATGCATTATAGATCAACCATTTATGAGTACTTTGAAACAGGCAAATCCAAAGTTCTCAAAAGTAATGCAGTTTCCAATTCTTATAAAGAGCTTTTATCTATTTAAATTCAAGAAACAATATAAAACCAATGATCTGACATTTGTCCAAATTAGGTAAATGTTGGAGACTGTTGGGAGAAATCTGATCCATGAAACCCAGCCTGCGAGAAACTCCTGGCCAATCCCTGGGCAGCAAGAGAACTCATTACATCTTTTATGTCTCACCTGAGAACAAACAGGAGCGTAAAGAGAACTGAATTCCACAGCACACGGTTCCAACTAAGGTTCAGTGCACACAGACTCTGTGGCTTGTATTTCTTCATCTGCATTAACTCCCTTTGAGGTCCGAGGGACCAGAATTAACGGCCTGAGCCTTCCCCAACTGGATTCATTTTATCAGCTCTTTGAGAATTTAAGTACATCCGAATGACATCTCCCGATCTTGCTGGAAGTGTGATGGATGAGAGGAGAACCGCCCACAAACAAGCCTGCTCTCGCACTGTCAGGGCCCATCACGCTCGCCATCCGTCTCCCAGTTACCTGGTCCGGGCCTGACAGCCTTCTTTCATATTGTTTCATTTTCTCATTGCCAAAGAACCACTAACACGCTCTTCACAGGGAACTCAGGAGCAACAGAAACAGAAACACGGGGGCTTTGGGGACTTCTGCCCTCGAAATTTAAAAAACTCAGCCATAACAGTTAAGCCAATAACACCTGAGACTTGGGTTCCCATCTAAAAGATCCTTCTCTTCTAAAATCTCTCTCAGCATTGCAGAGGACCCTTGCTGAAACTATTATGACTCTCAGAACATAGTACAGTCATGTGTCTCTCAAAGACAGGGATATGTTCTAAGAAATGCATCATTAGGTGAATTCGTCATTGTGCGAACATCATAGTGTGCTTATACAAATCTAGATGGTGTAGACTACTACACACCTAGGCTGCATGGTACTAATCTTAGGGGACCAGCGTCATATATGTGGTACATCATTGACAGAAACGTCATTATGCGGTGCATGACTGTACATTCCACCTGTCCCCACGCCAACCACCCACCTGTCCCTGCTGTTGTCAAATGAGGGTCTCTGTGGTTGTTGCACCCTTGTGCTCAATTCAATACCTGGTACATATTAGCTGCTTAAGAAATTGTCCAGAGTGGTATTGCATTTTAAAAGTTCTGAATGTATTCAATCATCTGTAGAAATTTAGTTCTATCGAAACCTTGGGAATAAACCTGGTGCTTTTTATATCTCTTTCTTGGACTATACTAAATTATTCATGTGGTCAATCATTTTGTGTCTAAATGAAGATGTCAGAGACAAGGAAAATGAAATCTTGACATGTCAGAGTTTGAATACTTTATTCAAAAAATTATGTTAAGCTACTTTGTTTTGTAGAAAAATCTGTATTATTTTTGCCTTCTTAGTATTTTCTGGGATTGCACATTAAAAAAAAAGGTTTTGCCTTTTTTTTTTTTTAATTTGCATTGTAGTTTAGTTAACACCTAAGAGATGACGAAAATAAATAATTTTATGCCACTCATCTCTGTTTTTGCAATTTACTTATTTTAAAACCTTATGCAGTTTTGGGGAGTGGAAACCCAGTTTGGGTAAGAATTTTTACCTTCTGGGCTCCTTATACCACTCCTTCATTGAAGTGTCTGAGTTTCCAAGCCAGCTCCACAACTATAATAAAGCAGTTTCCCGTAAAGCATCTATATTGTTAGCATTTACATATACAGAGTGTATATGTAATTACAAAAAGAACACTTCTCAATGTTTTGTCTAATTGCAATGCCCTCACCTCCCCTCACTGTCCCAGCAACCACATACCCTGATGCAGCATCTCTGCATTATTTGCATTCAAAAATGTTTGTGGCCTGAGGTCTTGAGTAACCAACATGCTGCACGCTGCAAACTTCTCATCTCTCTCCTTCTCCCTCTCTCCCTCTCTCTCTCCCTCTCTCTCCCTCTCTCTCCCTCTCTCTCTCTCTCTATCTCTCTCTCTCTCTCGATTTAATGGCTGCCATTTCATCTCTGCTGATATCTCTATAATGGTAAGTCCTCAAATTACACAAACAAAAACCCATGACAAATAGAGAGTCGCCCACAGAGAGACAGAGGAGACTTAAAAGGTGGGAGCACGGCCTAAAAGAAAAGGGCCCCGCGTGAGCCACCCTTGTTAGATCTCCAGGATGCCCCACGGAGAGCACGAGCAACTCAGCCAACACCCCTCCCTGCTCTGACATCTGCACTCCAAGCAACAGCTAAAATTGAAACTATCAGTCAGAGAAGTGCTCAGTCTTCATCTGATGGTGGACCGCTCTCATCACTCAGAGTCAAAGCAAGTTTTAATTTATTGCGTTAGGCAGAGAGCACAATTAAATATTAGGAGAAGTAGTTTGTCAAAGCCGCTGTTGTCCAAATGCTTGTGATCTAGGTATTCCCAGGTGATAAGCAAGTACCTGTATACAGATGCAGGGGTGTGTGTGTGTGCGTGTGCGTGTGTGTGTGTGTGTGTGAGAGAGAGAGAGAGAGGAGGAGGAAGGGGGAGATGGATTGGGATCAGAAGTCAAAAGGCAGGGCTGAACTTCCTTTCACTCAAAGTGAATTTCTGTCTCTCTTTTTTGACAACTGAAGACCAGTCAAGATTTAGGACAGATGTGGATCAGACTATTAAAATAGCCCCTTGCATTTACAGAGTACTCACAATGGAGAGTGACTTCAAAGACGTCATAGGCACAAAACTGCCGTATTTCAAGTCCCCCAACACTGCCACACTCAGAGTGCTCCACACGCATCGCTCAGCGTGAGATGGCCACACACAGGCACATGCACACACGCACGCACACAGGTGAAATTCCCAAAGCCAAGGTGACTCAGGCGTAGATAATTAACTCTAACTGCTTTGGATAAAATCTCCACATCACCCTACAATAGCTTTTTTCTTTAAAAGATTTTACTTTACTGAAACAGCCTTTCTCCGTCAACTTTATTCCCTCCCTACACAAGTGCCTCAGCAATTTCTTCAGTTACTTACATTGTATTCAAATCCAAGCTTTTTCTCTAAAATTTACACTGAAAAATAAATTTGCAAACCTGCCTTTCTCTTGGATTTTCATCAATAGAATTATTTGAATACACTGGGGAGAGCACTATTAAGAGATTTTCTGGGTGTGTTTTTTTTCTATAATGAACCCATTGGCTACACTGATAATCACGCTCTGATTCACTTTTCACACAGATCTAAAAGTTCTGGTGCCAGGTTTGCGTATTTTGTGCCAGGCTGAGTACTTTACCCGTGACCGAGACGGCCTTAACACCCCCTCAGCCGGGCTGGACTTGAGCCAGGCTCCCCTGCCCCTAGCCCAACCTCCCTCTCGCCCACCATTACAGAATCCAGATGGCCTAACCACAGAGGCCACTCCTCCCTTTTCAGAGAGCATTCACCTTCGAAAGCTTGTCACTGTACATTCCTTCTCCGCCCCTTTGAGCTGTGCATCTCTCTAAAAACCTCTGGCCAGAATTACTACCTTGGAGGGTCATTCTCAGGACCTGGGAGCCAACCCTTTGAAATATAACATCAAGGAAAATGGTGCCCCACCTCCCAGTCTCTGTGGGAAGGTAGGAGCCTATCTTGGGTGGGAGTCTTGCTTTACGTTGTCAATCCCTCATGTCATGAAGACATGAGAAAATTTACTTTTCCTTTGGGTAAAGCCAATTAGCAGACACAGATGCACTAAGATCCCCCCATCCCAGCTCTTAAGAACTCCTCTGCTCTTCTCCAGTGGGGCTGAGCTCAGACTGGGTTCTGGCCAACCTCTCCTAGTGCAGAAGCCTTGAAGGAAGTCTTCCTCACTTGTTTAACTTCATTCCATGCAACGTTCATGCTCGTATGCCTGTATTAGCTCACCACTTCCACAACAAAATTGTGAGCCAAGTATGATAATTTCTCCATTTTACAGGTAAGGTGTCATGACATCCCCAGGGTCACACAGAGAGTGACCGCTGGGATTCAAATCAGTATGAGACTCAACATCCAGACAGCACTTCCTGGTGAGTGAGGTGACGTGTTTCCCTGGAAATATTTTACAGGCTACATTTCTTAACTCTCTCACTCAAACAAAACCCTTCACGGTAGATGCCGATGGGCACTTCTCTTCATTTGCAGAATTTGAGGTGAGAAAACCAATATGACTATGAATCTTCCATGCTGCTATTTAAAAGACCCTAAAACAACTCTGTAGCTTTCTGTAGACTTGGAGAAAAGGGCAGGTGTGTTGCCTCTCAATATGTCTCATAGAACTTCTCTGTAATGGAAATGCTCTCCTGCCAGGCACTGGAAGAGATTTTCTATCCATCCATAGAAATTTCAGAGTGACACAATACAGAAAAAAAAGTGGCAGAATACCTAGAGCCACGTGTGCTTATTTACTTGTTTTATTAATTTGGTTTTATAGCATCATCTTGATTTCCAAATAGTGCAGAACCCTGCATGGAACGGCTCCAATAAATGAGATTCCATCAGATTGCAAACTTATCTCTAATTCCCAGTCCTCCTGTACCCCTGTTTGTAAATTCCGTGAAGTGGCAAATTGTTTTAGAAGAAAATGAATCATTTGACTTTGAGGATTATTTCTCCCACAATAGCAGGGGCTTAAGAATAAACCCCAGGCTGCGAGAAGTCCAGATTTGCTGCCTAATGGCTGATAAAATTACCTTCCCTTCACCCACAAATAGTGGGACACGGCCGAGGTGAGAAAGGCATTCTTCTAGGTTCAGTCCAACTCCTTGAATAAGTCTATTAATAAAAGTGAAGCAAAGCCCACAACTGGAATTTTAAAATGATATTTCCTTTTTCACTGTCAAAAATTTAACAAAAAGTATTTTTCCAGAACCTCTGAAGTCATGTGGGAAATGGAACTATCGGATTCTTCCAGCAAGAGTGGATACTGTTGGTATCTCTTTAGATAATGTCTTCTCAGCTTTGGCAGGGGGATTTATCAACTAGACAGGTGTGATGTGTGTGAACATGATTCCCATGTAACATGATAAGCAGTCCCTGCGATTATGTATCTAAAAGGTAATTAACACTGAAGGTGCCTACACTGCCACCCCACTTGGAACGGCAAGCGTGAAGGCATTTTAGATTCAGTGCAGATCCATAAAGGACCGGAAAGCCAGGAGCTCCAAGTGGCAAAAACAAGACCCAGGGGTGATGTGTCAAAGAGAGGATATATTTCTAGTCATTGAATTAGTACAGCAAAAAGTCCACTGCAAATGGACTGTAATTCGGGCTGGCAGTTTCTAATTCTGTGTGAACAGAATTAGTAATTGCGAGAGATATTAAACATTAGGAATCATTTATTTACATTGTTTCAATATGTACATGCACAGAATGCCCGTATCCACCCGAGGGGCTTTATATTATCACCTTTGAGTCCCTGCTCAGTTTTCCTGCTTGATAGCCCCTCTGCCCAGCTCACGGTCCCCAGTGGCCTAGACGCTGGCAGAACTTCCCACCTGGGGTCTGCATTTGCACATCGGCCCCCTAAAGACCCTTTTCTACACCGCTAGCAGCAAGCAACAGCTTAAAAAAGATAAGTCAAGGCACTTTTCTATCCTGCTCAAGATCCTCCAGCGGCTTCTCTTCCCACTTTCAAACCCCTACTATCCAAACCCCTAACGTCATTGATGTAGCTCTCTGACGGGCACTAGGAGAATGTGGGGGCTCAGAAGTCTGGTGTGAACCTCCTTTATTCCGAGCAGATTTTTTTTTGACAATTGAAGACCATGTGAAGATTTGGGCTAATGGAATCAGACAGTTGTATCAGTCACTTGCATTTATAAAGTACACATAATAAGGAAAACTGCTACGTGTCACAGACCTAAAACTCTTATGTATCAAATGCCCCGATATTGACATAATACAGCATGCTGCCACACCTATTTCTCAGCATGAACTGGAACTACCACACACCCACATCAAATTTCCAAAGCAAAGCGACTAGGCCATGCCGCACAGTCTTTCTAATTAATCTCCTATTTCCTCCTTCCATTTCTCCTTCACGGACTTCAGGGCTGCCACCTTTTTCTGTAAAGGGCTGGATAATAAATATTTAGGCTCTGCAGGCCATGCAACTTCCACCGTAACCATTCAGCTGTGTGTTGAGCGTGAAAGCAGCCACAGACAGCACATAACAGAGCGCAGCCGTGTGCCGATAAAACTTTATTTCTGTAAAAACCATGCTTAGTTTGTGGGCCAGACAGCAACCGCCTACACAGCAGCTCACGTCACCACACTTGCTCTCCTGCTGACCTCCCCTCCTGTAACAACAGCTCCCGCCACTCCCCAGGTTCCCATGGGGGACTCCTAATCATTGTTCAGATGTCAGCTCATGTGCTACCTCCTCCGGACCACATTATCCACAGTGCCTCCCAACAACACCATTCCAGAGCCTCACAGCGAGCCCCTGGAGAAGGAATGGTGGAAAGTGGAAGGTGCTGATGAGCCCCAGCCCTGGGGAATCTAGGAGAGACCTGGAGAGCCTACACACCCCAGTCTGTCATGGCCAGTCATGACCTGCTGTGTCCCTTCACCCCACCGTGACTTAACAGATGACGCAACGTCCCACGGAAGGCATGACGAGAAGATGATTAGAGAATCCTGCTCTATCCCAACACTCTTTTCTTTTAAATTGTAGCATTCATGACTTCTGCATTCATCTTACTTTCACTCATTCATTCATTCTTTCATTCATTCTCAACTCAACTAGAAAGGACTCGCAGTACCACTTTGTACGTTTCATCTCCAGAGCCTAGAGCAATGCCTGGCCCCTGGAAGGCTCTCAGTAAATACTGAAAGAATGAATGAATCCTGCAGGCAGCAGAAGGCTGGCTCAAAAAGAGATCAAGAGGTGCTACTAGGGCCCATCTATACAACTTTTAAAATGAATCTGGCTCGTCTTCTGCATTTCCTGTGATTTCCAATGAAGCCTCCGAGAGACCCACCAGGAAACTCTGTCCCCACTCATGTTTTGGCTCAAGTTAGTTTCACGCAGACTATCCTGATGTGGCCCTAGCTTCTCAAACCCCTCTGTTCCCTGCACCTGCTTTGCCAGGGCCCGAGTGACATGGAGCCTGTCCACCCAGCCAGTATGCTATTGTCAGGAATTCTGGAGGCGAGGGGGCCGGACGGGCTGAGATCCATTCCACCGCACTTATCTTTCAGGCGAGTTTGAGTATCTTGGAATACGTTTTTCCTTTTACAATAACAAGTCCTGCGGCATCGCGGTTTAATAGCACATTATTCTATTTTCAGATTTTACCAGTGCAAATGTCTCATTGCAGCTCATTTTGTAGCTTACTGAGCTGTGTTATATCATGAAAACTCTCCAAGTACAAACGGAATATGTCTCAGAGAACGCTATTACAGCTCCATCCCATCGTAAACCAAGCAGAAAATCCAGAGTCCAGAGGTGCGGGACTGCACAGAATTGCTAGCAGACAGAGGGGACGCTGGCCGGGAGGACGTTGCCAGAGATTAATGGGGTAGCTCTGAATTGAAGGGGTCTCTGTTGTTGGAGAGAGAGAGAGAGAGACAGTGAGAGAGAGAGAGAGAGAGAAATAGAGAAAGGAGAGATTTCATTATAGTCTTTGAACAGTTAGAACAGCACACATTAGTTCACCATCTCCAACCAAAGAAAATACTCCCAAGTTCCAATTTCTGTGGTCAATGAAAATAGTCTCATCAAATCCCAAGGGAGAGAGGGCAAAGGGCTCTCATATACAGCAAATGTTATTGTAGATGTGAGCCCCAGGTACAGCATAAAAGCTGGTTCTCGTCCAGTGTGAAACAGTAGACCTTGGGACTACAGTCAACCCTGAGTGTAGCCAAGAGGCTCTGCCTTACAGGGCCCAGATCAACCGAGTAAACTCTCACTCCATCTTCTCACGGACCTGCTGCCACTTCTGACCTCTGGGCCCAGTTCTTCCTGTGTTCTCTAAGAATCCAAACTCAGGTCATGCTCCTAGCCGCCAGCTCCACAACCAACGCTTTCTTGCAGATTGATTTGCCCCTAGTTGGCTCCATGGTTTGGGAGGCGCCACCTTACTCTGAGCCCCATTTCCTTCATCTACCATAAAATGTAGAATTTGGACAAAAATAGTATTTTCAAACCTCAGATATTCAGGTAGACCCTTCATGATTTTCTTTCAGTATCTATACACCACCAGTATTGTTATATATGATTATCCTTTAAATCAACTCACTTTAAAAAAAAATCCATTTATTTTGAAAAGAAATCTCACATTATTACTGTGAATTGAACCTCAATAGCACTCTAGAAAAAGTCTTAGTTTCATGATGGTATGTCTTTAACACCTATATTTGCTGAAATCAAAAATTTTCAAGAGTTAGAGAAATGTTAAACACGTTCTGACAACATTTGAGAATTTCTCTTTGACGTAACCAAAAGGACTTACAAAAGATTTAAAAATGAATTACTTTCTCACTATGGGCTTAAATATTATTTATGCTGTATCTCTGTACCACCAAAAATCATTTGAGTACTGTTAGTGGATGGATTGGCAAACTACAACCCATTCATCAAGTCCAGCCCTCTTCCTGCTTTTGTAAATAGTTTTATTGGAATACAGTCGTGCACATTCATTAATGTGTTTTCTACAGCTGCCTTCTCTACACCAGGGCAGCTTTGAGTAGTCACGATAGAAACTGTGTGGAGTCAGCCCTGACGGCCTAGTAGCTAAAGCTCGGTGTGCTCTGCTTCGGTGGCCTGGATTCGGTTCCCGGGCGTGGAACCACATCACTCATCTGTCAGTAGCCGTGCTGTGGTGGTGGCTCACATAGAAGAATCAGAAGAACTTACAACTATACACAGCTATGTACTGAGGCTTTGGTGGGGAGAAAGGAAGAAAAAAGGAGAAAGATTGGCAACAGATGTTAGATTAGGGCGAATCTTCCCCTGCAAAAAAAAAAAAGAAACAAGAAATACAAAAACCAATTGCAACATGTGGAAGTTATTAAAAAAAAAAAAAGAAACTGTGTGGCCCAAAAGCCAAAAATATGTACTATCTGGCCCTTTACAGAAAATGTCTGTCCACCCTGCACCAGTGGATGGACACAGTTCTTGGACAATTGATGCATCTCTAAAGCGCCTTCCCCATCTATGCTGCCTTCGCTCCTTGCATACGTTTCCATTATGGCCTCATCACTGTTGGAGTTGTTCCTCTATGTATCTCAAATGTTTAATAGACTCTCAGCCCCATGAGGGCAACAGGGACTCACAGAAAGGGCGTTTTCATGAGAATCAGCGAGGCTGAGTGGTAAGAACATGGACAAGTTACCGACTCTCATGAGATGAGCTTCTAAAAGAGGAATTCTAACACCCATTTTGCCATACCATCATGACAATTAAAGAATAATATATGTCAATGACCAAGCACATCATATCACATTCAATGAGTATTCTGTGAATAAGTGAATGAACAAATCCATCAATCAACGTATTTTTAACTCACACTGATATATCCCTTCATTCCACACTTAAAGCCCTTAGACCTATTGGTAATTATAACCAACCAACGCTAGAATAGTTCTCCAGGGCTACACTGTCCAATAAGGAAGACACTAGTCAGGGAGATACATGGCTACTCTTAATTGAGATGTGCTGTGAGTGTAGAACACACATTGGATTTGAGAGACCTAGTATGAAAAAGAAGAAGATATTATAAATAGTTTTATAGTGATTATAGGTTGAAATGACAAGAATTTGGATTTATTGGAATAAATAACCTACATTATCAAAATTAATTTATCCTCTTCGTTTTTATTTGTTTCTTAGTGTGGCTATTAGAAATTTCAAATTCTATACATGGCACACATCTGTGGCTCACACTGTATTTCTCTCGGGCAAGACTGTTCCAGAGTTTACAAAGTACATTTCTCAATGTCTCATTTATTCTTCACAGCTACTGGTGAGCGGGAATTATTTCACCCATTTTGCAGAGGAGGATGCTGAGTGTCCTCTTAAGAGGGAAAGTATTCTGTCCAAGGAGTATTGCTAGTAACTGCCAGTGCCTCAACTCCCACTCCAGACCTGTCTACTGCATAACAGGGCCTCCCTGGTCATAATGGTCGCACTTCTCAGGGCTTCTTAGAGTGTCTCCCCATTTAGGTTACCCAAGTAAGGGACAGGCAAAGGCTTTTGTATCAGGGAACATTTCAGGAACACAAAAGACGTAGGTGTGTTACAGTGAGCACCCATGTCCCCACCACCCAGTTTAAGAGATAAATACTCTTCCCGGTTCCCACTGTACTCTCTCCTTCCCTCAAGGTAACTAATTACTATCGTAACTTGCATTTATCACCATAAACTTGAGTTTAGAATTCCTAGCTATGTTTTTACACAAATATATGTATGCATTTAATATATATTTATGTTTATATAAACACATGTATATACACATACGCATATATGCACACAGATACAGGTACACATATAAGTAATATATGTATGTTTTTAATACATATACACACACAAACCAAACAGTAATTTTTCGCATGTATTCCAAATTGCTATAGTGTCTTATTATGATTTTTCTGCAACTTGCTTTATTTGCTAAATCGTTTTTTTGGTTACTTTTTTTGCAATTTGTTCATTTTGATGCATGAGCTCTAGTTATTTGAACTCCCGTATCCTGCTCTCTTGTATGCATAGGCCGCAAGATTTGTCTCCATTCTTTCCTTGATGGAAGCATAGGTTGTTTCTAATTTTTCCCTGTTATCATCAGTGCCCCTCTTTGCAGCTGCCTCTCATTTAAGGTGCAGAGGGTTTCGCGCCTGTCTGTCTGGCAGAAGGACTGCTAGGTCACGGAGGAAGAGTACCTTCTTCTTTGCTAGACATTGCCAAACTGCTCTCCAAAGTGGACATACCCATTTACACGCCCACCGCGGCGTTCGAGTGCTCCCATTATTCTACTTCTTCTCAGGATTTACCTTTTTGCTAAAATGATGACTGTGGAATGGCCTGGCATATTTTGTGTTTCCCTGATTCCCGGAGACACTGGGCATCTTTTCACGTTTACTGGCTGGGGGTATTCTTTCCTCTGAGAATTGCTTGTTCATGCCCTTTGCTAAATTTTCCGCTGTGTGGTTCAGCTTTTTCTTACTGATTTGTATGAGATCTTTAATTACTCTGATCTTTAATTATTCTTTGTGGTTTTAGACACAGCCTGCTTTATGAGTCTCTTGTCACATACTTTGCACACAGCTCTGCGCCAAGCACACAGCTTGTGCTTAAAAAAATATTTATTAATGATTAATTGGTTTCACCCTTAAGGATGTATCTATTTATATTCAATTGCAGAAGTCAATTTTATTTGCAACAAATCACCAATGTCCCTGTCTAAACAACTGGATTTTATTAACATTGAATTTGATTTCAATGAATAATGTACCAAATAAATGAGAAATTCAGCTCTAAAATTTTCATATGATACACACTTTCACTCAAATAAAATTTACTATAATAGGGTGCTATCTTTATAGATTAGTGCATACAATTGGTAAATTAAAATCTCAAAATGAATTAACTACAGAATGCACAGCAAAATGGATGAGTCCCCCAAAACTAATGGTAAACACACTTCATGTGGCCTCAGTAAAGATGCAGGGAGGGGGGAGGGAAACAGCTACCGTGGGTGGGCACAACTCTGCATGCCTTCCCTTAGCTCTTTCATTTAATTGTCACGAGAATCCTGAAGGTAGATATTTTTTTCCCATGTTTTCAAACGAAGAAACTAAATACTCAGAGAGGATCAGAAAATTCCCTAAAGTCACACCGTAAGTAATGGAGTGAGGACTCACACCCAGGTCTCTCATTCCAATTCAACAAGAATTTTCTTCCAGTGTGCCAGATCCCAAGTTCCAACAACAGAGATATACGAGGTATCATCATTGAACTGGCTTCCAAGTGCTTTCTCTTACGTATCCATCCCCAGGTATTGAGGATGGTAGAGAATAACTTGGAATTGCATTCACAGATATAAAATGTCCCCTGTCCCCCACTGCCCCCCAAAAGTCATCAATTAGTTAAATACCGATATAAGCATAAGAAAGCATCCAAAAAATAAGATAGGGCATAAAATGAGATGGAAACCTTCTTATTCATCTGTTAACCTGTTATCACCCACCACTCTACCATCTTAGCAAAAGAATTATGATGAATATTTTTCTCTAATTTCTAAAGAATCTTTAACTCTAAAAAATTATTGGTTTCATTTACCTTCTTTATGAAATTTGCAAACCATTTAAGACATACAATAAGACATAAGTCCCTAACACAGAGCTGAAGAAATAAAATATTCAAGTCCGACTGAAGTCCCCATGTGACTCTTCCTCCTCAGGTTTGCTTTGCCCCAGGCACCTGCCCCCCACTCTGAGGTATTTCCTATCCTATACATGGTGTTGCCACTTATACAGATATAATGACACTGTCAACACACATGTATATGTATCTACATCTATGTTTGCACTATATAATTATTTTGCAAGTTTTTATAAAGTATATCATTCTGTATGTGCCGACCTAGAATTTCATCTCTTTTCCCAATATTATATTTGTGATGTTGACCCAGTCATAGTTCATTCATTTTCTCTGATATAGAATACACACTGAATGTCTATTTCATAATTTATACATGCATTCTTTTTTTGATAAACATAGAAGTTGTTTCCAATGTTTTACTATTAAAAGCAATTATGTTCTGAAGAGTCTTGTATTTATCCTAGTTTATATGAACAAGAGATTCCTCTGGAATAGAAAACTAAAAGAAGAATTACGGGTCATTTGGCAGATCTTGCATCTTCAAATCTACTATGCATTACCAGATCACTTCTCAAAATACCTGTAACAGTTGATCCTCTTACTGGCACAACAGGAGAGTCCCTGTTGTTTCCTTTCATCCCCAACAGTTGGTACTGTCAGACTTTTTAATTTTTGTCAGTCTAACGGATGTGAAACAGCACCTTGATGTGGTTTGAATTTTCCATTTCCGTGCCTTCATTTCATGTCGTTGTGAAACAGCTTCTTTTCTGTGGTCATTGACAATGTAGGTTTCCTCTTTTAAGAATTGCCTGTTCACAAGTTTTATCCATTTAATTTTGAACACTCTTCACAATAGGCCAGCTGCTAATGACTTTCACACCTTTAACATTTTATATGCAGGTTACTACTACCTTATTGCACTTGACTATTGACTGACTCCTGGGTGGACAGGGAAATTAGAAGTTCACGTATATAAACCCCCAGGCCTCTCAAAAACCACATTGTCTTCTACTTCACTAGCTACCGAATCCAACCCAACATCCCCACAGGTGTCTAAGCACCTGCCTTTGGTGTTCCTTATCTATTCCTCAGTCCCAGGCAATGAGTAAAATTTTGCCTGGTCATCATAGTCCTTTCTGGATGTGCCAGTGTTTTTGTGATCATTTTGAATACTTTTCCCTCTCTCCCATCCAGGAAAGAGCAACTGTGACGCCAAAAACACAGACTTAATCACTTTGCTTCAAAGCTATATTATCCCTGTGTTAGCTGGATGTATTGTCTGCCTTTGACCCTAAGTCTCATTAACGCTACAAGGCACGGGAGTTATATGAGAACAGTGTACATCCGTGGTTCCCAATTTACTTTTAATCTTGGCTGACTTCAGCAAGTCAAAAGATCCATTTCTTAGTCTACTTCCCCATCATTTCCCGCTCTCAGATGTGGCGAGGACCTAGACTGAACTAGCAATAATCACTGTACAAGCAAAATTTGGGGGAAAATATATATATATATATATATATATACACCTCCAGCAAAAGAGGTACAAAAATAGTTATATTTAAGCCACAAAATGTCTTCAAGTGCAGCTAATGGAAAGTCACAGGCTATTAAAGAAATAGTTTCTCCAGCATCACAATCACTCTAATGTTAAACGAATACCACCAACAAATTAAGCTGATAATGTTGATGGTAAAATTGGCAGAGTAATTCGTAATCAAGAAGCAAGAACAGCAATGACTGAAAACCATGAACAACTCAAGACATGTCTTCCCAACATTCTGGGACACACGTGTACGTGGCAGGAGTTTGCAATATTGCCGGGGGTTACAGGACTGTAGGCTTTTTAGTAGAATAACAAAATCTTCAGCAAATTGCAGTAAAATACTGATTCTAGTCTTTGAATTCCAAGTTTCTATGACTCTGATAACTCACTTAGTAGATTCCTAGTAGTAACCGTTAGTCACACGTAAAAATGAAATCTATGGGACTGCAAATCATTTAGCTGTAAGAATCAAAGCAAAAGGATGGGCAGCTTTAGGTCAGTTGGCCTGTAAGGGGCTCTCTTCATGTCTACTGGTGCCTTGAAGTCTAGTTTATGAATCACTGGTGTAACACACCTTCTTGTAATCAAGGTCATAGGTTGGAATCCCTTCCGTGTTCTTTTCACAGAGAAGAGTGGTGTAGGATCTGGCCAGCAGAAGACGATGGGGCCCACCTCTATCCGAGAACTTTTGATGAGGGGCACTCATTCATCCACTCACTTATTCATTCAACAATTATACTTTGAGCACTGGTGATAGGCAGAAAAATGGCCGCCAAAGATGTCCCTGTCCCATTCCCAGGAACCTGTGACAGTTATGTTACTAGGCAAGGTGGGATTAAGGTTGCAGATGGGATGAAGGTTGCTAACCAGCTGGTGTAAGGAGATGATCTTGGATTATTTGGGTGGCCCAGTATAATCACAAAGGTCCTCTAAATGTAAAGAAGGCAGAAGTTCAGAGTCAGAGAGAGATTTGAAGATGTTATGCTGCTGGGTTTCAAGACGGAGGACGGAACTAGAAGTCAAAGAATACAGGCAGCCTCTAGAAGTTGGAAAAGGCAAGGAAACAAATTCTTCCCTAGAGCCTCTAGGAAAGAAAGAAAAAAATAAAACAAAAAACGCAGCCCTGCTGACACCCTGACTTTAGCCCAATGAGATCCATTTGTGGTAATAAGTTACAGCAGCTAAATAAAACTAATAGGAGCATCACAGTGTGCCAGGCATGTGCTGAGACCTGGGTGTACAGCAACGAGCCCCATGGGTCTGTCCACATGGTCTCTGACCGGACCCCACAGTCTGCCCACGGTCTAAGATGGTAGTGAAGAAAACAAACCATAATATATATTTAAAATTGCCTTAAGTCTTTGAAGGAAGTGAACCTGATGTCCTGTTCAGGGATGAAACAAGGTGACACATTTTAAGTCAGAGAGTCAAGGAAGCTGTCTTAGATAAGGTACATTTAAGCCAACCATGTGAAGAGAAGAGAGATGGGTGCCACGCTGGAGGTCCCGACGTGCATAAGTCCTGAGGCCTGAAGGTGTCTGGTGGTTGGATGACCCAGTAGAGGGGCGGTTCAGCTTGGGCGTACAAGGGGGAGAGGGGCCCTGATGGAGGTGGACAGGTGGGCCAGATCAGCCTAGGTGCAGAAAAGCCACTGGAACAACCGAGCAGGAGAGCAGCTCACGGTGCAGAACATGTAAACAATATCACGAAAGATGTTTCTCCTTGGAAGAACCCCCAGTTATCTTGCAGTTCATTCTATTTTGCTATTTTTACTTTACAACTAACTGATAAAGGGAGAAAACAGAGAATAGGTAATTTTGGATAAGACTAATTCCTATCAGAAAAGCCGGCAGTAAGTTCAGGACTAGAAGTGATTGGTCCATCAGTATAAACTGTCTATCTTGACGATGCACCGGCTGTAACCAGCTGTCTTCTCCACATCTGTCTCTGCGTCAGTGTTTCTCAACCCTTCTTTTTCTCATTATCACTCCCTATGCAGACTTTTTTAAAGAAATTTTATTTTAGAACCATTTTAGATTTACAGAAAAAAATTGTTAAGACAGTAAAGTATGTTCCCAAATATCCCACACCCAGTGTCCCCTATTTTAGCATCTTGCATTAACAGGTGCATTTGGAACAATTAATGAACCAATATTCATACATGATTATTAACTAAAGTCCATAAGCTATTCAACTGTCCTTAGTTTTCACTTAATGTTCTTTTCTATTCCAGGAGCCCAGCCAGGGTATCACATTACACTTACTCGTCAAGTCTCCCTGGACTCCTCTTGGCTGTGACTGTTTCTCAGACTTTCCTTGTTTCTGATGACCTGGACAGTTTTGAGGAGGTCTGGTCAGGTATTTTGTAGGAAGTCGCTTCACTGGAATTTGATGTTTTTCCTCATGATTAGACTGGGGATAAGTATCTTTAGGCAGCCGACTGATGTAAAGTGGTCTTTTCCTTACCTCATATCACAGGGACGTGCCCAGCTGTCACCATTGGGAGCTCGCTCAGTTGGCTCTGTGTCTCTGACATATTTCCTCATTGTGTGTGTGTGTGTGTGTGTGTGTGTGTGTGTGCCCGTATGTGTATGCGTGTGAGCAGTTCCTTACCTACTGTCATTACAAGATGCTCCAGATCTAAGACACTTTCTTACATATGTATGTCCTAATCCCTTTCCCCACAAAGTTTTAAGACCATAGATATACTATGTATCTGTTAAGAACTGTAAATATATCTGTATTTTCTACATAATAAGGGTAAGTTTTTTTGTCCCCCAAGAACTACTTATATGCCCTTGGGGGCAATTTCCACTGCACTGAGAATGCATGATCTATATCTATGTTTACACTTTTTAAAAAGACATCAGAAAGGTAGTGCCAGGTCACCACATATAGTTTCCAACCTGCTCCTTGCTAAAGAAGAAAATTGGATGATTGCTTGACTCCTGTCTAACTGAGAGTGGCTCTTTTTTTTTTTTTCTTTCTTAAAGTTGCTCAAAGACTTAGGCCAGCCCTGGTTAAGTGGTTCAGATTCAGCATTCTTATTGCCGCGGCCCGGGTTTGTGTCCCGGTCAGAGAACCACACCACCTGTCTATTGGTTGTCACACTGTGGCAGCCACGTGTGGCCGTGATGCTGAAAGCTATGCCACCAGGATTTCAAATACCAGCAGGTCACCCACAGTGGACAGGTGTCAGCAGAGCTTCCAGACTAGACAGACTAGGAAGAAGGACCAGGCCACCCACTTCCGGAAACACTGGCCATGAAAACCCTCTGAGCAGCAGCGGAGCATCATCTGATACAGCAGTGGAAGGGGAGAGGCTGGCACTAGAAGACCGGGCAGGGTTCCGCTCTGCTGTCCACGGGGTTGCCAGGAGTTGGAATCGACTCCACAGCACTAACAACAACTTAGGGTGTTTGATATCTGATAGAGGGAAAAATTGTGCATATCTGAGAGAAATGAAAGGAGCACCACTGAAATGGAGAGAGCGCTTCTAAAATAACCAACAAACCAAACCCCTTTTGTCCTAAAACTCTTTCCCTCCATTTTTCCTCATCGCGTTTCCTTGAATTCCTTCCGGAATAGCCGTCAGCGTGGGACTACTTGAGTTTTCATCCTTCACAAGAGGACACCAATACCTGATGACGCACCGCGAGCAGCCATGCTCTCATCCTTCCAGGCGTCACACAAAGCCCTATGCTTGTTCTGTAACCTGCTAGGAGCTGTGAACGAGCTCCTGGCCGCTGACCCAGGAAACAGTGTCATCTTCAAAGAGCCATTTCTGGGATGGGGCTGCATTTGGTCTCTCGATAATGCAGTATTACGAAGGGAATGCAGACACACAGGAGGAGATGTGACTTTCTGCATTCTGAACCATCTGGTTACAGCGAAAAAGCAGCCATAGAGACACAATTTTAAGCGACCAAACTTCTCTTTCAGTTTTGCTCAAGACTGCTGGCAGGCAGGCCAGACCCCACAGTCCCAGCCTCCAGACGGGCTCCCATGAATCCAGGTTCCCGGCCTGGCCTGGCGCCAAGCCATCCCCACCGCTGAACAGCAATGGCCGGGTCTGGTATGTTAGGTAACAATGAGATAGGAGAGGGCTGGCCCCACCTTTCCACCATCAATGGGAAATAAGCAAGGTCTCTAAGCAGCCCTCTAACCACCACTCAAACATATTTTGCAGTTAAAATAAATGCTGAAGGTCATCATTTCAGAGGGCAGCCTCTCCTTCACAGCAACTGCCTTGCCGTCTATAAAACTGCACGGGGAAGTTAACAGCAAGTGCAATGGGCCATCTGCCTTCCTCTCATTTTAAAAGCACTTGACAACCGGTCACGGAAAGCGATGGTCTGCAGGAAAGCAGCTGTGGTCGAAGGAAGGGAAACTTGAAACTCAGACGTTGAACGGTTAACACAGGTTGCTGATAACAGATAATTTCCTGAGCTTCTAGACAAATCACACCGGCTTCTTAAAAGGAGGCTCGGTATCTGGAATTTTCCTTTGTGCATTTGATGGGGCTCAAGGCAAGCTGCCCCCAAATATGCCAAAGTGAAATATTGATTACTTTGAATTAAAGTTACTTGAGAAACAGCTGGAGCAAGAAGGATACTCTGACCCTCCTCTCTGTCCCCCTAAAAGCAGGAAATAAATTTTCCATGTGAAAGGTACCCTCCCTGAAGCAGGAGGTAAAGAAACATCCTTCTCACCAGAGAGAGAATTCAGGGCCAAGAGGGCTATGTAACAAACTCTGCTTAGTTTCTTCACTAATTAGTACCCAAGCCTAAGTTTTTTTGTCCTGTCATTTCTGAACAAATGTATTTCTCTTTGTCTAAAAGGTATAAAAGCTGCCTGCTTTGGTCACTTCTCTGGGTCTCATATTCTTATGGGGCTCCCGTGCATACATAATTAAATGTGTTTTTCTCCTGTTAATCTGTCTTATGTCAATTTAATTATTAGGTCAGCCAAGGAACCTAGAAGGGTAGAGTAAAAATTTTTTCTTCTCCAACACATTCAATTACTAATTCAGATGTAATCAGGATATCACCACTCTGCATTGAGCACAGAGCTAGGCTCTGAGTTGCAGAAGTGAACAAATCAACCAATTCTACTAGCAGAACTTCTTTCCAGCAGCCTGAGATATAAGAGCATTAAAATAAAAAAATATACAAAAATAACGCAATTTCAGATAGTGATAGTGTTGGGTAATTGCCAGAGCAAGTGTCCTGAGGTGACATTTGGAATGAGACCTGCTCCTGGAAAAAGCACGAACTCTGCAAAGACAACAGGGAATGATGAATACGTCTTCAAGAAAAAGGAAACAGCACCAGGAATCCAATAACCCCTTGTTGATGACAAAACCACCAGTTTGAGTAATTTAGATAAACGATTGCAAATAACTTAGATCAAGTAACTCAGAAGTGTCGTCAAATTTCTTTTCTCATTTCACCCACAAAACTTCAACAAATCCCCTTAGCCTAACAAGGGATTTATTCCTTGTCATTACTAAACAATTCATGGTCTACTCTATTCCCCACAATTTATTGCTTAGTTTCAGGCCTTTTCATCATATAAATGCCAGGTCTACAAATCAGCATGTCAAACCATCAGAGAAACTATATTAGCAAACATCAAATGGTAGATTAAAGACGGGTGTGTGTTCTTTGCTACTCCTTCCATTGAAAAGTGAAGCCTGATTTCTCTGCCCTGAAACCTGGGCTCGCCTCAGTGAATTGCTTGATGGACAGAATGTGGTGGAAGTGACATTCTGACTTCAGAAGAGAGGTCCTAAGAAGGCTGGCAGCTTCCGCTTGGTTCCTTGAAACCCTCATCTTTGAAGCCAGCGGCTATGTAAGACGTGTGACTACTCTGAGCCCACCAAGCTGTGAGAAGCTCACCCATGCTGACCAGGAGTGGAGGATGTGTGGCCATGTATAAAGAGAGAGGACGAGGGGCACCACGGTCCCAGACATGTGAGTCTAGGAGCCATCTTGGCAGTGAAGCCTCCACCAGCTGATGCCACCTGGAGCCAAGATGAACCTCCCAGCTGAGCCCTCCTGAGTTCTGACCCAAAGAATTGTCAACAGATTAAATAGCTGTTTTAAGCCGCTAAATTTGGGATGGTTACCTACACAGTGATAGATAACCAGAATGCATCTTTTTATCAAGAATCCCAGCATTATAAAATTGATTGCTATATTGTGCTGCCACTCAAAAAGAAAATTCCTAAAATGTTTGGCATAGGGAAAAAAGAAAAGATCATTTTCTTATATTCTTTCAGAAAGAAACTTCCAAAGATGTTTGGCATAGGGAAAAAAGGTCATTTTCTTATATTCCAGCCACTCAGAAATTCCCCAAAAAAAGATAATGGTTACTCATGTTCCTTGCTCCTACAAAGCATAAAAGAGTAGTCAGCTTGAAAAGTTATTTTGTAAATTGTGAAAAGCTTAATTTTCTTCTAATAATGGTTAAAACAACAGGTGAGTAGGAAAAAAACCCTGTTACTCTTCTCTGTTTTATGCAATTAGTCTTTAGTCTTAAGAATACAGAATATCTTCTTTTGGAGATTACTGTAAACGGCTTTTGCAATATTATAGTACGTGGCACAGTGGAGTAGATTTTGATTACGACCATTTTCTTATGAAATGCAATTCAGCTCTAAAATAATAATAGCTATTTCAGAGAAAGAATCAGCTGGATTTATTTAATGGTGCTCTCTACATCTTCAAAGTAGGTATAATTTTCAACTAAAGAACAAAAATGTTCCTATCTTCAGGTCAAAACCAAGGAATTTTATTTAGGCATATCTGTGAGTTGGGGTTAAAGTGGATGGTATTACCAGGAGGAATCTAGTAGATGGACCTGGAAAGAGGGTTATCTGAGTTGATCAGAAGAATCTTTGCAGGGTGATGATTCAGAGTTGCCATCTCTGTTCCCAGAAAAGAAGAGTTATGCCTTATAGGAAGGGGTGAGAGTAATGGGCGGTGGAGGTGGAGGCCAGGGGTGGGATGAAGTATGTGTTGTAAAAGAAGAGAGAGGCCCAAACTACTGGAGGTGACGTAATAACATTAGAAAGATACATGGGGAAGTAATCAATACAAATATAAAATGGGAAAGGCAATTCATCCTGCACCCAAGTGCTTGAGACCTCTTGGAGAAGCCAACTGTGGTTCCTTGTGTCTAGGATGCAAAAACAGCTCCAGGGAAAGTTGTGATGACTTCCTTTTCTTATTATCACCTCTGAAACAGTCCTTCCTCTCTCCAGCCTCTTTTGCTTGCCTCTCATGTCCATAATACTCCAGAGAGAGGTCTGCTTGAATTGGCTCGTGGCCATCCAATATAGAGAACCATGTTGGGTGGACTGTCGTGTTAAGTACTGCATTGAATACAACTCACTGACGTGACCCTCCTTTACGTCCAGTCTGCATTTTATTGGCTTCTATGTTGATCCCTAACTCTGGTGCAATCAACTGTGGCCAGGATATCAGGCTCCGGTAGCATAAAGCTTGCACACTGCTGCTTTCCTACAAAGAGGGCTGTCCAGTAGAGCATGAGGAGTAGCTTAAGTCTAGGGGTAGAAGCACTAGTCTGTACACTTTGCACCAAAATGTGCCGCATTGATAGGCCTTGTTTGCTGTGATAGGGACATGCCATGTTCCGGGAGCAGATACACCTATGGGATTCGGCAAATGACTCTCCACGATAGATGGTTTCTACCTTATTTTGTCAGGATGACATCCTCTAGACACATACTGGGGAGGTCATCACAATTGCCATCATCAGGACTGAAGCAGGAGCTTCCTGGTGACTAAAATGCATTACACCAACATCTGACCTACACAGTTTATTTTTCCACAGCCCAGTTGATTTCCCCAGTCTTATTGGACCACTCACAAACACCACTGCTGAAATAGAAGCCACAGTATGGCAAGTGGGGAAGCAGCATCTGAAAGAGAAAAAAGTCACCTGTAGAGGAGCAGTCTGCATGGTGCTGGGGTAAAGGGATCTCCCATGGTGGCCACGTGCACACAGGTCTCTTAACACGGAGCTGGTGTTTTGAAAGCCTTGGACATACACACATTTGACTGGCTATCCCAGCGCCATTACATTTTAATGGAAATGACGCTGCAAAATGTTCACTTCTGTTCTTCAGCAACTTCTGGAGTTAAATAAAAAAAAAAAAACTTACTGAAAACATAATTTTCACAGATTGCAAAACATTTCAAAAAATGGAAAAGGAAAAAGCAGAAAGGTTATTTGGTGTCCCGAAAATACAGCACTCCGGTCTAGGCTAACCTATTAGTCCCTGCAGGCCCACTAGGCAGGAGAGTGGACCTGCACTTCATACTCCCGTAAAGGCCAAACTGTTGTTACAGCTACACAACCGAAGGGCAATTTGACGAATCTGATACTCATCGCAGATGCCAGGTGACAGCACAGTTACACTTGGCTTTGAAACACTCTCTCCGGCATGGCTCTCTGTTCCTGCCTATTTTACCTTTGCACGCTGCAGTACTGCTAAGTGAAAAAAGAATCCGAGCAAAACGCTTACCTGCGTTTCCACGTGTGTATACACACAGAGTCAGCTCACAAATGACCAAAGCATTTCACTTAGCTTTGGCCAAATAGATGCTCACCTATGAATTACAAGCTCTTTGTCATCAAAGACAAGGAAAAAGAGAAATACAACAGCAGTGCTGTAGTAAATCTGGACTTGGCATTTTATCTCTTTCGGCGCCATCAGTGTGCCCCCATTCAACTGCTCAGGTGACGAGATTTTACTAAGCCCGCAAATCAGTACTGTGCTGGGTGTACTGTGTGGGATATTCAGTTGTATAAAATGTAATTGGTCGTATCTTCACACACTCTATAAGCTGGAAGGTTAAGTATAACTAATATTTGAGAAACAGAGGGAAACAATTAATCTTTAACATGTGGTACAGATCGGAAGTGTAATAAAAGTTCAGGCGAGAGAATAGTCTGCTCAGATGAGAGCAGGTGGAGTTAGCTATTCTGGCAGGACACGTGACATGGGCCTTGACAACAAACACGATCTGGATGGGCTGGACATAAGCTTGAGGCTTCTCTTTGTGCTACCCAGGCCGTACATCTCACAAAGGAGATGAGGATATGTCTAACTTTTGCCTTAAATTCAGAGGTCTCTTCAGAGGGAAGACAGCACAAACACCACCTCGCATCTGGAGGTGTTCCCACTACAGACAATGGACTTTGCTGGCTCATCCATTCGTGGAACCCTCTCTTACCTGGTCCACCTCCACTCCCTGAATTATTTATAAGGAGTGGCCAGGTTCAAGCACGTCAGTCTTGTGATTCAGTAAAGCTAATGACCTACATAAATAAAATACACACACTTGACTTTTTGTGGTCCAAGGCTCAAATCAGCTGACCTATAACCCAGGTGGAAATATGAGTCATTAAGAGTTAGGATTGCATTAGGCTACAGGTAGTAGATTTGATCACAGTGGGTTAATAAAACAAAAAAAATGATTTGTTTCTATGTAAAAGAAATCCAGATGTAGAAGAGCTATGTATGGCTAGTGTTGTGGACTGAAGACATAACCAAAGACCCAGGCTCCTTCTAGCATCCTGCTCTACCATAGTTAGATTGTGTACCATATTCAGTCTCCTGGCCTCAAGTTTATTTCTCTACATCCAGTCATACGACACTGTTCCAGGAAGGTAGAGGGTGAAAGGCAGAAGGCATGTCCTGGGTGTATCTGCCCTTTTCCATCAAGACAAGAATAGTGTCTCAACAAACCTCTTCCAAAGACTTCCACTTAGATCCCACCAGAACATAATAGATCATGCAGCCAACTCCAACCACGAAAGAGTCTAGAAGTCAAGATTTTATATGGACACATTGCCCCTCAAATAAAATCAGAATTCTATTAGCAAAGAATAAGGAGGAAATGGATGTTGGCTAGGCAAGTAGCAGCTTCCGGCAGAGTGACCAAGAATCAATTCTGAATAATGGCTAGCAAAGCCACATGCAGGCCATCTGTGACTATCCACGTAAAGCAACAAAGGGAGAAGAGAGACTTTTAATCCGAGGCAATGACTATATCCAAACTCCTCAAAATATTCTACCTTATATTATGAGATATCCTAGGGGGAAACTCTCCTCTGTGTAAGCATATAGTGCTTTTTATCTCTCCTTTCTCACAGGCACAAATCATATGGGATTAAGAGACTTTGACAATTACTCTCAAATTAGGAAAAATCACTATTTGGGGGCCCTTTTCAAAAGGCAGCCTATACATTCAAAAAAAGAGAGGAGAAATGTAATGTTTACACATCTCCAGCGTGGAGTTTTTTGTGATTGGCAATCATTTCTTGACTTTTTGGTTTCTAGTAAAGAAAAAAAGTAGGGAGAAGTTTGCCGTCAGACTCTAAATGGAGGTAAGGAGACCGTGTTTAGATGTCACCAAAGACTCACTATAGCATCCTGAGAAAATCAGTACGGGAGCTCGGAGCACAGCCCTCCTTGGAGGGGTGGCTCACCTGGCCTCTCCACACTCAGGGCTTAGGCCAACAGTCCCTGGACCTTCTGGACAATTGAAGAATTCCATCTTCAAGGGCTTTGTGACTAGGAGCTAGCTCTGGCTTGGAACCAGATTTGGTAGATAATAAGGGAAAGTGCTAATAAAGTGAGACCAAAACCCTTTGAACTGCTTTTTGTCTCCTGGTGTTCTGCAATTTTCATCAGAAGAATATTAAAAAAATCTCAAAAAGGAAGCTTGTTCAGAGAAGGTAAGAACACTCAATTCTGGTCAGTCCTGAAACACTTAGGAATAAAACTATAGACACAAAGTCACTCAACCCCTGAACACACCAATGACAATAATGACAGCAATGACAATACCTAACACGCACTGCCCACTTACTATGTGCAGGGCACTGTTCTAAGTGATATGCATGCAGTCACCACCACAAGAGGTAGATGATGCGATTGGCCCTACTTTGTGGTTGAAGAGTCCGACATGCAGAGGACCGGGGCAGCCTGCACGCTAACTCCTGCGCCATCACATTCTCTACATGTAGTAATGCAGTTAGCACTTGCCACCTGCAAAGCCTCTGGCAGCCTCTGCATATAACAATAGGCATGGTGTCGGTCGCAAACTCTCCCCAATTTCAAACTCACCATTGGCGTCTCCATCTTGGTTGATGGGGCCATCTTAGGTGTGGCAATTTGCTACAACTCATGCAACAGCAGGGATCCTCCAGGAAGAGGTGACCCAAATCCAACCCAGGTAGAACACTAAGAACCAGAGGGAAGTTAAGCTACATCAGCGCTGGGGGCTGCTCATGTCACCAATGGAATCTGCAGTTCTCAGAGCGATGCAAGCAGGGCTCAGTAGCTGCTTAACAAATATGGGAGAAGGGCAGGAACCCAGTGCATATGGAAAAGAACAAAATATGCAATAGAACAAAAGGCAATAAAACCTGGTACTCATGGAAAACTAAAAGTAGAAAGAGGGTCTCTAGGCTCTTTCAGTCAAAAAGGGAAGTGTGTTGTATTTTAAACACTTTAAAATTCTACTTAAAAGATTGACCTCTTTCATACACAGAATAACTGAACACTTCATTATTTGCTGAGTTATTTGCAAATAGTTTCATGAGCGTCTCTTTGGGCAAATACTAGTTATATTACCATTATTCTACATATCATATATGCATGTATCATATTCCACTTTGTATAAGATACATAACATACGTGTATTTTGTACACAGTGATAGGCATATAGCAGACACTCAAATACATTTAGATTTATTGCCTAATAGTTAAGAACTTCGGGGCGCTAATCCACTCTAGCATATTTTGAAAAAACCTGCAAAACTAATATTCTATGACTTACGTCTGTATTTGAGAACCACTCAGGTTGAATTTGGGAAGTCTTGAGGGACCTTCAATTACTCTCTCTCCTTATATGAAGCACATTAGATTTTAATTCTCTTCAACCAACTTCATAAAGGAATAAAACTCGTTTCTACTTGAGGCACACTTCTGAAACCCATTGGTCAAATCCTCTGCATGGCACTAGGGGAAATCTACACTGAAGTGAGAGCCAAGGGGAGCCCAGAGCCCAGGGAATATTGGAGGACATGCATGTTTACATCTGGCAGGAGTTTGCACAATATCTCTTCCCCATTTGCAAAAGCAAAAGAAAAAAATTTGAATTTGGAAGTTTTTGTTATAAAATCTTGGAACTATTTCTGATGTTTCCTTCTCATTGGACTGAGGAGACACTAAAAATTTCTCTTGGCACGAGAGAGAGGAAATGAAGAAAAGGTAAAGAAAAGGTAAACATTGTGATAATATATAAAACTATTGTTTCATAATATTCCTAGCAAAGAGAACAGAGCAAACATACGTGGCCAGAGGAAAGAAGCCACATGTGAAGCACTTTTCACACTCAGGAGATTGCATCACTCTGGGGGGAAGGGAAGCAACTTAGAAGACCACAGGTGGGTCTTACTCTGTGTGCTCCAGCCACCGGTGAGATAGGCGTTTCCAACGTTAAACTGAAAATGAGTTTCCTTGAAAAAAGTGCACCCCAATGAATTAAGGTAGGTGCATTTTTAGATAGGAAGAAGTAAATAGGGCTAGGACTCTGGCCAGGGAAGGCTTATCAGCACTCTCAGAAATCACAATGCCAGCTTTCTAAGTCAATTAAAGAATACTGAATATGGCTGAAGTACCAACAGGAATATAAGAAAATGAGAAAACAGCCCTACATTTTGCCTTTTCCAGAATGTCACATAAATGCAGTCGTACAATATGTAGCCTTTGTGGCTGGCTTCTTTCACTCAGCACATTGCCTTTAAAGTCGATTTTCTAAAAATGCTAGTAAGAGGGAATAATGGCACAAAATTGTTGAAAGTTAATAACTGTTAGATCTGGGTAACTGGTACATGGGGGTTCATTATTCCATTCTCTCTACTTTCATGCAAGTTTGGAAATTTCAATAATAAAAAGGTTTTAAATTTTGAAAAAAAGAATGCCTTGTTTTTTCTCTGGTCTGTATATAATCACTGCTGCTTAAAAGGGCTCTAAAGAAATCAAGGATGCCAGACTGAGAAAAAGCCAGGGCTCACTCAGCCCAGGCTGACTGGTACCGGAATTATGCTCCTGCTCTTGCAAGAGAGAAGAAGTAAACCATCAAAACACCATCCTGATAGCTCCCAAGTCTGCATTTTTAGGACCTGACTGTTTCCAGTGTCTAATGAAGCCAGAAGAAATGTCCCACTTCTCCAGTAAAAACCAATATCAAACCTTTGCTCTTTACCAATCTGAGAATCCCTTAAGCGTCTGATTCAAAGCTCAACAGAACAGAAATAGGCCAGTTCATTCTATAAAATGGATCTTACCTAAAATAAGGGGAACCTACTGTAAAAAATGAATTTTGCCCCTTTTCCAAGGTGACATAGTCTATAAGGAGAAAAGACCTAATTCTAAGCATAAGTACAGTCACCCTGTCAGCCCAGCACAGAGACAACTCCCGCCGACAGACTGCAGACGACACGCGAAGACACAGACAGGCGAAGACGTAAACCGATGCCTCCCAGGGCTTCCCCGTTTGTACCTGTCTGAAATGCAAGCCCCCCTGAGTTTTCGTTGCTGTAATATAGTCAAGAGTTTGAAAGGCAGAATTAAAATAAATATTCCTCAAACCAAAGGGAAAAGGGCACCAGGTGCTAATTTTGGAGGCATCAAGGAATTGAAATAGGCTCTGGAAAGGGCATGTTTTCTGAGCAGCGTGTTGGAAATCCAGGCAGCCTTTCATAGATGTCCCTTCTGGCAAAGAGAATGGATAAATTCACCTTAAGAAAGTGGTGTTTCATGCACTTAGATTTTACTCAGATAGAGAATGTCAGAAAGTCATTTTCTTCTGATAATGTATATTTAGTTTCACCCAAGTAACCCCATTTTCAAGACATCTTTTCCCAACAAATCACATCTGTAGTAGCAAAATGAGCCTCTTATTTGTATAATTCTTGGTTTAAAAGTTTCTGCAAGACAGAAGTCTAACTTCACATTTATTTTACGTTTTAATCCTCAGCCACAACTGTTTGGGGACTTGCCCATACAGAGTGTGGTGCTGCATTTTATTACATCAGAACCGAGATTGCTCTGTTATAGTCTGGTTGCTTTCAGCATGTAAGTTTTGGCCCCTCAGCAAACAGTTTGCTCTGCTTCTTTTGTTTTCTCTGAACAGCGTCTAGACAGTGGGTAACATACTTATCTTCGGGGCCAAATGGGATTTTCCACCAGTAAGTAATGAGAAATGCCTAGAAAACACAGTGAGATTATGGTGGAAGAATTTGAATCATGACAAGTCAAAGAAGCGGTGAGAAATAGATACAAACCTCATTGGAAATTATTGTTGGAAAGGGAATCTTGAATTCAACTAATATTTCATTCCATGATAAGAAGGAAAAGTTTCCTTAGAGTAATAGTCTCAGCAGAGGGTGATTTGGACCCCCAAGGACATTTGGCAGTGTCTGGGGACATTACTGGTTGTCACAGTGAAGGGGGAGGAGGGCTACTAGTAACTAGTGGGTAGAGGCCAGGGATGCTGCTCAATATCCTACAATTCTTAGAAAACCCCCACCACACACACACACACACACACACACACACACACACATACACACAACAAAGAATTATCTCGATCAAAATGTCAGTGGTGCTGAGGTTGGGAAACCCTGCCTTAGGATCAGAGCTGGGAAAAACTTCACCACAGAGATAGAGATGCATGGCCATAGGTAAAAGGTGGTCCCATCCCCACATCAGCAAACTTGGGCTCTATCAACATGCAAAGAATCTTTCAGGGCCTTTAAATTGTCATGATCTTTGGCTTTAAATTAATCAAAGTACTCAATCAACAGAGATATATTGTGATCAACTATGTGTCAGACTATGTATCAGGCACTGTGGTTTTGAGGATGCACAAGAAAGAAAAGATGCCTGATCACATGGAGCTTACAGAGGGAGGAGACCAAAAAGCACAATTACGTAAACAGCTGAATTTCAGACTCTGGTAAGATCTATTAAAAAACAAATTAAAGTAAGATGATGGGGGAAAGAGAGGGATCCTGCTTGAGATACAGTAGTTAAAGAAGACCTACCAATATCCATCCATCCATCCATCCACCCATCCACTCATCCATATATCCACCTGACCATCTATCCATCCATACCCCCACCCATCCAGGTATCCATGTATCCATGTATCCATCTATCCATCCATCCATCCATCCATCTGTCTATCCATTCACCCACCCACCCATCCGGGTATCCACACACCCATGTAACCGCATATCCACATATCTATGTAACCACATATTCATGTATCCACATATCTTCTATCTATCTATCTATCTACCTATCTATCTATCTATCTACCTACCTACCTATCTATCTATCTATCATGTATCATCTATCTATCATTTATCTATCTGCCTTTTCATCCACCAATCCTATCTCATCTTTTGCACTTCACTTTTTTCACCTAACATTTTGGAAAACTTTCACATCAGGATAGCTATATAGTACTCTGTTAATAGTATTAGGTGAATGTAAAACAGCCAATATCATTTTAATGACTACTGCAATGATTTGGAGATATTGCTCTATTATCTTCTGGCACTGAATGGTGTTGAATGCTACTGTGGAGAAGTCTAAAGCCAGCCTGAACTTCTTCCCCTGGTAAGTGACAAGTGAGCTGCTTTTTTCTTACAAAACATTTTAAAATCTGGCATGTATCTCACACACACACACATGCACATAAGTATATATAAAGCATTGATGGAAACTAGATATGTGGTTTAAAGAAAAGAGTACATATCATACACGAACATTTTAAAGAGACTAATAAACACGCCATGTACTTAGCACCCAGACTAAGAACTAGAATACGTTCAGTATCTTTGAAGACCCTGCATGTTCCTCCCAACAATACCCTCATCATCCTGACTGAGACCTACTATTCTAAATTTTGTATTCGTTTCCTTGTTATTTTTTATAGTTTTACCTAAATTAATGTATATATCCATTACCCATGAACAGTTTGTTAATTTGATGCATATTTTTTATCTTTACATAAATGTATTTTACTGCAACTTTTGATTCAATTTAATATTATATATCAGAGATTACCCATATTGATGTGTCTAGCTGTAATTGAAACATTTTCATAAATGTATAGGATTCCACTGTAGGAATATGTCAAAATGTATTTATCCATTATCCTCTCAATGGTCACTTGGGTTGTTTCCAGTTTTTGCTATTAACAAACAGCGTTGCTATGAATATTTATGCGTGCCTTCTGGTGAGCAAGTGCAAGCCTTTCCCTAGGTCACAGACATTAGACGTGGAAATGCTAGGTCTGAATGTATGCAGCTCTTAGATATTTCTGGGTAATTCTAAATTATTTTCTACAGCCTTGTACCAATTTTCCCCATCAGTAGGAAATGAGGGCTTCCTTTGTTCCAATTCTCAACCACTCTAGATACTATCAGACTGCCTGACTTTTGGCAATCTGGTGGGTATAAAATTGAAATGTATTATCGTTTTAATTTGTTTTTATCTGATTTCTAATGAAATCAGATGATTTCATTAATGAGATGGGGTATCTTTTCTTACATTTATTGGCTACTTTGTGTTTTCTTGTCTGTGAAAGCTCAATTGATATTTTTTTGCCTATTTTTGTATTTGGTTATTTGCTCTTAACTTATTGAATTATGGGCATTATTTATATATCCTGCATCATGATTTTTTGTTGGTCTTAAGTGTTACAAATACGTTGCCCAAATGTATGGTTTGCTTTTTGATTTTAAAAAAGTACTTAGTTTTAAAATGTAGTCAAATGTATCCATTTTCCCTTTGTGGTCAGTGTTTTGCTATCTTGTTTAAGAAATCCTTTCCTCCCAGAGCTTATAAAGATATCCTTTACTATTTTCTTCTACATTGATTTCCCTTTTTTCTTTTGAATGCCTGACTGATCTGAAATTGATGTCTATAGATGGCATGGAGTAGAGATCTGATTTCTTTTTTTCTCATTTGGATAATCAATGCCCCAGTGCCATTTTTGAAAAATATACCCTTCTTGCTGATCTGCAAGCGGAACTCCTTCATACAGAGTCACATGTTTGCAGGGGATTATTATGGGGCTCTTTCTGTTCATCACTCGATGTACCCATTGTGTTCCACTATCGCACTGCTAGAATATCCATGAATTTTTAACAACCCATCTATATTTTTCTTCTCCTTGATGTCTTACCTATTCTTGGCCTTTTGATCTTCATAAAAATTTAAAAACCAACTTGTCAAGTTCTTTGAAGGATATCCCAGTTGATATTTTTATTGGAATCACATTGACTCTACAGATGAACTTGGGGAAAACTGACACTTCCATGCTCCTGAGCCTCTCTATCCCTGACCCTGGCATATCTGCCTCTTCAGTTTTTTGTGAATGTTTATTCTACCTGAATGATTAGCTAATTATTTCATTATGAATGAAATTTCATAATTAGGTTATGTCTTGGTATTGATTTTTTGTCATTAATTATTTTTTTCTGCAACACAGAATGCCCTTTGATCTATAGATTTAGCTATTCTTTAATTTTAGAAAAAAATGTATTTGTGAATATATTTTTTGTTCATTTTGTAGGATTCTCAGCTATAGGGATAGTAATTATCCTTACATTGGATCAACTTTCTTCTTTATCTCTATTATCCTCTTTCTAATTATTTTAATCTTTGTATTTCCACTGCCTTCACCAAGGTTATCTCAATCTTTTCTTTACATGGCAATAATTCCCTTTTTCATCGCTAACTATTCTCTTTTTTGTTTTCAATTTCTATGTTGCACTGTTTTGGTCCTCAATTCATGTACTAGCTCTCTGGTCTACCTTACCATCTCTACCTTTGTTTTCTTTTTATATTTTACCTCTTGATTTATTAAATTCATGTTCTTTTAAAAAATATCTTACCCATTTAAGCACTCACAGAGAAGTTTATTTTTTTTCTTGGTTTATGTTTTCTTCCAAAATAAATTCTTCCTCTCTCGTGCATCTTTGTATTTTCTTCCTCTCTCCCTCCGTCCTTACCTCCCTCCCCTTCCTTTCTCCCTCGCTCTCTCCCTTCCTTCCTGCAATATATGCACATGGATGTACCACCACTTTTGTTTGACCTGATGCATGCCCATCTTGGACAACTCAGACCCAGACCCAGGCCTTCTATTTGTGCCCAGATAGTGAGGATGAATTGTACTTGGCGTGATTTATCTTAACAAATGCATAGCAACACCTGAGTTTTCATCAGCTTGGGGTCACAGGGAGAGGAAGAGAGCTCAGCCAGAGCATTAATGGATGGAACCAGGCCCTATCCTCCCTTTATGCTGTTTTTTCAAATGTTCTGTGCCTGAGTTCACTCACTCTGTGTGCGCGTGTGTGTTGAGATGGGGAAATGAAACTAAGGTGCGAGGGTTAGTATCATATGTCTTCCATCTGCTGGGATAACCTTGGCCTTCAGATGATCACTCCAACTCATCTCTGGGCCTTGGATCCTAGCTTTAGACAAAGACATGCATCACCGGATGGTCCCTTTTATCATCATCAATCCTTCAACTTCTCACAACGAGAAAGCGAAAAGAAATGCAAACACTGGCTTTTCACCTTTGCATTTGGACTTCACAGAGTCGAGAGAAAACTATTATCCTGCCCCCCTATTCTCTTTCTGCTGCCTCTGGGTCTTTCCAAAGTTTTCATCTTATTTATTATGTTTTCTGTTTGCCTAAATTCATTTCTGCACTGCTTATGACCCTTCTGCCTTGGCTCCCAGCTGGAATTGACAGAAATGACAAACCCCAATGATTGTCTCTGCCTCTGGTACCATGTCGAGTTGATCAGAAAATATATTCTGCTTTCATAAAAAATACTCCTCAAACTGCTACACCCACAGGGTCGAGTCAGGGAACAGAACCACTACCAGCCAACTGATCAGAAGCCCTCTAACACAGGGGACTAGTTACAGAGGTGCTGAAAGACAACTAGATGATGAGGATGCCACCCAGATAGTAACGACTGCAGAAGCCTCTGCTCCCGGGGTCAGAAGGACAAAGCAAAGACGTGGTGTCACGAGAGGCCCGCAGCACAGTCTCCACGTAGGAACTGGAGCCATGGTACCGGCTGCCTGGTGGGAGCTAGAACCGCAGACGGAGGAGCTTTCTGGCCTGAGTAGAGACCATGGAGCAAGAGAGAAGGGAACTGTCCTGACTTCTCCCAAATTCCCACCCACAAGATTCCTGCCAATGGGTCCTACTGGCCAAACCCATCAGAAGCCAGAATGTAGAGCATCTGGGAGATGCAGACGGCAGAGGTGGACCTCTGAGAATCACAGCAGAGCAGGAGAAGGCGGGGAATTCACTGCAGAGCAAGGAGCCCTAGAGCACCTGCTCGCCTCTGTCCTTCTGCAAGTGGGGCTCCTTAGTGAGATTTTTGATGACTAAGTGCTCACTACTCCAGTTATCTACCACTGCTTAATAAACTATCCCAAAACTTAGTGTCTTAACACACCACAGTTTTATTACATATCACAATTTTATGTATCAGGAACCTGAACAGGGCTCAGCGGTGAGATTCATCTGCTCCATATGGAATTCACTGAGGTGACTTGGAGGTGTTGAGTTGTTGGCTGGCTGGTCTAGTGCAGCCAGGACAGCTTCACTCGTGTGTCTGGGGCCTCGACAGGAATGGCTAGGAGACTGGGCTCACCTTGTCCCCTCCCTCTCCATGTAGCAGGCTTCTTATGGTCTAGCCTCAGGAGTTCCAGATCCTCCTCCTGCTATATTCTACTGGGAAAGCGAGGCACCGAGGCCAGTGCAAATTCAAGAGTGGGGAAGAGAACCTATATCTCAACGGAGAGAGCATCAAAGAAGACACAGCCATGTTCAGTCCACCACACTGTCATCTCTCCACACAGAGGCTTTGAGGGAGGGGGAAGTGCACTGAACTGATTTCTGGAAACTTCTGTCTCACTCTTTAGCTGACCTTCTCCCCCAGTCCTTTGTTCGTTTGTTGACACTGTTATTATTTTTTGCTGTTTGTTTTTAATCAATTTACTTTTCATACCTTCAGATTTGGGAGGGAGGATTTTGACACCTGGCTTGGCTTCGCTCTACCGTCTCATATCAGAATATGCTGAGTTAGTTGCTTTCCTAAGTTATCAAAGAAAATGCCTCATAAGCAGCTTTGAACATGCTCCCTCTTTTATTTATTCTTTATAGTTTAAGTCAGAGGTACCCTGCTACTTGTGTCAACATCAGCCCTTTTCAAAATGAATTGACACTGCTTAGTTTGAAATGACCTTAAGTCACCTGCATTTCAGCTGACCCCTGATATATTTCTTGGTTGATTGGTTATTTACTAAATGCCTAATCTGGTGCCACACAACCTGCTCAAAGTTTCCTGTAGTCTTTTATTTACACCCCATAAGACCTGGATAAGGTAAGAGCTCAGAAACCGAGACTCAGTGACCTTCGATGACCTTCCCAAGGGTACACCCTTAGTGACAATGCCACTAGAGATGCCCGTGGCTCCTGACTCCCTGCCCTGTGCTCTTGCTCTAGACCCCATGTAGTCTCCAACAGGTAAACTCTGCCCATCTATTTGAAAATGCCATTCCCCATGATAATGATCAGTGTTAGTACCTGGAAAGGCCCACTACAGCCCACCTAACTTCTCTGAGCTCTTTAATTGGCAGCAACTGGTAAGACTTACAGATTTGGGTAATAGTGGACCCAGCTTCACCTGGTCTGCTCTCAAAAGCCCTGGCTTCAATGGGCCCCTCATCCCCCAGTACACACACCACATGCTCAATCTCATGGCATCGATCCCTCAGAAAAGGGCCGTGTCCCTATGTCTTATTTGCTGTTACATCCCAGCACCAAGCATAACATTCAACAAATAGCTGTTCAGTAAGGGTAACTCATTCTCTCAAGTGCTTTTAAAAAAATGTCATTTAGGAGTATCTGTGCCTGACTCCCTACCTTGCATTTATGGAGATGAATTTTCTCAAACATGAGCTCTGGGGTGTGTATCAGCAAGGGTAGGTTCTCAGGACCTTAAATTAGGTGTGCTATGAGGGATTCTGGCAACTTTTTAACCTCTTGTGTTTCCATTTCCTCTTCTGGAAAATGGAGGTAACAATTGTGCCTAACTCATCTGGTTGTTCTGAGGATTAAATGTGTACAAAATATTTTAAGCACTTAGAACAGTGCCTGGAACAAATAAATACTCAATGAGTATTGGCTATTATTATTATTACTATTATTATTATTGCTGTTGTTGCATTCAGCAATCTCACAAAACTTTCTGGACCCAACACGTGATTCCTGTGTTCCCAAGAGTAACCCGGGAAGTGGTACATACAGAAATTAAATCTGAATGTGCTGGAAGGAGGATATGAAGACATTCCCTCAACAACCTCTGTGGGCTGCGGCCCAAAGACTAGCTGGCAAATGGAATTCTCCATGGACACCTGCATGAGCAGACAACATTTAGGACCCAAACCCATCCCCGACGCTCTTGCCTTGCTGTAGTATAATCCTCCACCATCTCCCACCCCAGAACATAGCAATGCACCTGGAGGGGAGAGTAAAACTCTGAAATGACTGAGACTGGGTTTTCTCACCCAACACATATCTATTCCTGCTCACCCAAACTTGCGGACCAAAATCCCTACCAGCTACGACAGCGTCCAGCCAGACGCAGAATGATACAAAAAGGCCTTTTCCCTCCAGATGCCTATAGTCTAGGCAGAAAGGAGACTGTCAGGTGGCCCTACAATGGAGAGTGACATGGTGATGAGGTACTCAGACAGAGATGAAGGTCAGCCCAAGGTTACAGAGTATAAACATCCATGACTGCAAGCTGGCATAGCCGAAGAAGATCACAAAGAACTGTAGCTGCAAAACAACCCTGTCTGTGTGTACATCCCTAAAATAATAATAATTATTATAGAATTTAATCCAAAAAGGCTAAAGATACTGAGAAATTCCTGTCATAAAAATCAATAGACCGGCCATCGACTGATGATTGGATAAAGAAAATGTGGTATATATATACAATGGAATACCACTCAGCCATAAAAAAAGACAAAATTGTCCCATTTGCAACAACATGGATGGACCTGGAGGGTATTATGTTGAGTGAAATAAGCCAGACAGAGAAAGACAAACACCATACAACTTCACTCGTGTGTGGAAAATAAACTAACACACAGACAGAGAGAACAGTTCTGTGGTTATCAAGGGCAAGGGGGTTGGGGTGTGGGCACAAGGGGTAAAGAGGCACATTTATATGGTGACTGACAAATAATAATGTACAACTAGAATCTCACAATATTATAAACTATTATGACATCAACTAAAAAATAATCAATGGACTGGGCCCCATAGTCAAAGAAGAGAATGGCAGTTACCCAGGTCATACCCCACATGACCACCCCCTGAGAGAACCTCCTAGAACCATGATGAAGAGAGGAATGGCCATCTCTGTTCACGCCCACTCATATCATTTTCCTCTTCCACATTTCTTGGACCCTGCGTCAAGAGCCAGATACTTGAAGAATTGTGTCAAGACCCTCCTTCCTATGGGCCCCCATGATCTGCCCTAGTCCAACTCCCAGAGGGATGAAAGGACTGTGGATGAAATGCTTCCCTGCGTTTTTCTGTTTACTCCTTCCAGCTGTTTTCCAGGTCAAATGGTATAGGAAGCCCACGCCTATAGCCGTCTTTCGGTTTCCTTTAGATTATGTGCTTGGAGGCAGGAGGAAAAAATCGCTCCCTTCGAACACACTTTTCTCAGATCCCGTGCAGGCAGTGTGCTCCACCATCGGTGTCATCTGTGAGCCCCAGCGGGCTCACTGACAGCTCAACTTAGGGTGCCTGCGCATCCTGAACCTGCAGCAGAAGTTTATATGGCACAGGAGCAGTGGGCTCTAGGGGACAGTCAGGCAATACCTCATGAAGCACAGAGAGGAGGAACGTGGAGCCAAACTTACCCAGGTTCAAATTCCAGAGCTGCTTTCTGGGGGCAAGTTAACGTTAATTTCCTCATCTGTACAACGGGGGTGATAATCTTGCCCTCAAGGAGTTTGCAGTAGCCATTTGTTGTATTTTGGTCCCCATCCTCAGTGCCCTCTCCCTGAGGGCACCCTGAGTTCTCTGAGGAGCAGTGTTACTTGTCCCTCATTAGGATCAACTTAAGTGGGATGCTCAACACAGGACCCACTTCCTGTCAGGTTACTGAAGGGGTCAGATTTTTTCTCTCATTGCTCTGGCACAGCCAGGGGATGGAAATGTGACCTAAGCTTGCCCAGTGACACTCTTTCCTAAGACTTTGAAGTTTGAGCTTTTTCCATTCACAAAAGAATGGAAGAAAAGTTCAAAGGAGCATTTATTTCTGCAGCAGAAGCCTGTTGACTGAGCACTTCCTGTAGTAAATCTTGCTGCAGTTGAAGCGCCCGGCTCTCCAGAACCATCTGGGTCCTGCTTAGTTCTGCATCTTCTCTCCGGTCCTTCCACTGATTTCTTTATTTTTTCCAGCTTTATTGAAATATAACTGACATATAAGATTCTTTCAGTTCAAGGTGTACAATTTGATGATTTGATACACATATATACCATGAAATGATCACCACAACAAGGTTAGTTAACCCCTCCATCATCTCACACCGTTACCTTTTGTGTGCGTGTGGTGAGAACTTTTAAGGTCTACTCTCTTAGCAACTTTCAAGTATACAATACAATATTGCTCACTGTAGTCACTAAGCTGTACAATAGATCCCCAGAACTTGTTAATCTTACAACTGGAAGTTTGTTCTCTATGACCAATATCTCCCCATTTCCTCCACCTCAGCCACTGACAGCCACCAGTCTCTCCTCTGTTTCAATGAGTTTAGCTTATTTAAATTCCACGTATTAAGTGAGATCATACAGTATTTGTCTTTCTGTGTCTGACTTATTTCACTTGGCATGATGCCCTCAAGGTTCATGCATGTTGTCACAGAAGGATATGAAATCACTATCATGAAGAGATATCTGCATCTTCACCTTCATGGTAGCACTATTCACAATAGCCACGACATGGAAACAACCTAAGCATCCATTGATAGATGAATGGATAAAGAAAATGCAGTATATATATATACGCAATGGAATATTATTCAGCCACAGAAAAGAAGGAAATCTTTCCGTTAATTTCTAGAACTCCTGATAGCCTGCCAGTATAAATGTGGGTATAGCCATGAGACATGGTCAAAAAATGGATAGATCCAAAGGAACCATAGCTATCAGCTGATAGAGGGCTTCTTGAGTTGGAGCCCACTATGGACTGACATCTTGAAATATGTGAGGTCCATGAAATTGTGTGCAAAGTGGTTGTGTGTATTGTTATATGGTGGAGTTTCCACACACATGCATTAAACAATACGAGTCAATTATACAGGCTTAGAGAGAGAGTGCACACAGTTTAAATAGTTCAATTTTCTATTTTACTATTCTACTCAAGAAGCACAGCCCCGGAATAATGAGATGGGTGACATGAACGCAATGGTTCTCAACTCCAGCTGCACATTAGAATCTCTTAGAGAGCTTTTTAAAAATACTGACACCAGGGCTTCACCTCAGACCCATGCTGGGGCCAGATGATCCTAATGGGCAGTCACTGTTGGAAACAGCCCACCTCAGCTCATCTCAGTTCCTGAGTTCCTCTTACATTGCATGCAACTTAATGTGGTTGTACTTGACTCTTATTTTCCATACATGGCCTTGAAACACAGGCCAATTACTTCATCTAGAGTCTAACAAAAGAACTTGCTATCTGGCTCAATACTAAATGGAAAATAGGTGGGGTAGACTTATGGAGACAGTGACATTCACTCATTCCTCCAAGATTTAATGAGCGGCTGTGGTATTGTCAGATATGATACTAGATACTGAGGAAACAGCAGTGAACAGACCAAAGTTTCTGCCTCGTGGAGCGTACATTCAGTGGATATAAAAATGTGCATCAGGTGTAATTTAAAGGATTTCCAAGAAAAACTTGACTATGCACAATGTTACCTTAATTCTATACTTTGACCCTCCCTCTGTATAAGAGATGAGCTCACATTATGAACAATTTTTTCCAACAACCATATTCTAGTTCAATGGTGTTTAACTTTCAGGGGTGATTTTGTGCCCCAGGAGACACTGGGCAATATCTGGGCACATTTAGGGGTGTCACAACTGGGGGTTGTATTCTACAGGCATCTGGTAGGCAGAGGCCGGAGACGCTGGTAAACATCCCACAACGCACAGACCGCCCCTCACGACAAAATATTACCTGGTCCACATGTCAATAGTGCAAGGCTGAGGAACTCAGTCTACTCTGTATTGGATTATAACCCAGACCAGAAAATAAATATCCAGATGTCCTTGTGGAAGTAAACAAATGACTGAATAAACAAATACATAAATAAGGGAGAACAAACAAATTTCATCTGCAGAATTCCAAATAGTTTATGTAGACACATCACTCTCGAGGAGGTGGAGAGTGATTCCCCACTCCATAACTGTGAGCTGTGTATAATCACTTCCTTCCGAAGAACACAGTATAGGGAGCAGGGAAAAGCAACTCTGAGCGGAGAAACCTGGGAAATACTGCCCGAGCCAGGTGATGAAAGGCAACATCCACAGCGATAAGTCAGCTTGGTCGTATGTATCCTCGACACGATGCGATGAAAACGGCACTTTACCGCTGCGGACCCATTATTTCAGTGTAATCATGAGAAAAACATCAGACAAATCCCAACTGAGGGACATTCTTCAAAATTTCTGAACAGTAAGTCTCAAAACTCAAGGTCATCAAAAACAGAGCAAGTCTGAGAGGCTGTCACAGCCAACAGGAGTTAAGGGGACACAATGACTAAGTGTATGTGATACCCTGAATGGGATCCTGGGACAGAAAAGGGGGCACTGGGCAAAAACTAGCAAAATGTGAATAAAGTATGGACTTTAGTTAGTAATAATACTGGTGCATTAATTGTGACAAATGTACCATACTAATGTAAGATGTCAATAAGAGGGGAAACTAGCCGGGGGGCACACGAGAAGGCCCTGCACTGATCTCATGACTTTTTTGTAAATCTGTATCTATTCTAAAATAAAAAGTTTATTGAAAAAAGGTAGAACTCCCTCCTTTCTCTGTCTGCCTCCCACTCCACTCTCCATTCCAAGCAACTCCATTAATCCCCACAAATGACAAAGAAAGGCACAGTCCCAGGCACAGATGTCATGGACATTTGTGGGTCTGCAGATACCCCACACCCACCCCCTTCCTGACAGCACCCCGGTTTGTTCAGGAGGGAAATATCTCCTCCCCTGGGATGTGCTTTAGTGAAAGGTGAGTCCAGGAATCCACGTCTCGTCGTGGGAGCGATACGGGGCCCGTCTCCTACCCCCAGCACAGACAGCAAGGAGGTGTGTGAGCCAGTGGGAGCTTCTCGCGAGTCTTTGCCACTTTTGCGAGTACAGCAAGAATAGAGGGAACTACTGAAGGAATTCATTGTGTGGGGTGGGAGAGAGGTGCTCAGAGAGCAGGCTGTCGCATCTTCACACGGGCAGCTACCCACTCTCAGATAGTCCGTCGCCAAGCCCAGGCCCCCCCGTCTCTTACTAATTCTTGAAACCCACAACATACAGCCAACAAGCCCTTTTATTATTATTTTTCTTAAATTAGCTGGACTGGGACGTATGGCCTGCAACTAAGAAGAGTATTGGATACTCCGGGGCATATTTTACCTGAAATAGAGTAAGTGGAGAGCCCATGCTGCTCCAAGGCAGGTTCGAAGCCTACATCATTCAAGTGAATTAATAAGCTCAGGGCCAGCCTCAAACTCTCATATTATCTCCTATGAAGTTCAAAATCTTCTGCAAAGCAGGCTTCCCAAACCACCAACGAATATCTTTTGAGCCTCATCAATCCCAGGCCCACTTTCCCCCTTGTCAAATATTCTTATTTTACCCTGTTACTCTCCCCTTCATAACTCTCATCTTTGCAAGAATATCTACTTGGTAATAATGTCTTATTCAGAGATGGCCTTACAGCTGACCACAGTGCTAGGCACAAGGTTCTTAAATTCTTGAGCATTTAGCATTTAAAACTGTATAGACCTCAGCAAAGTATAGGTATTCATTAATAATCAACAGTGTTCATTCATTCGTTCATTCATTCATTCAATGTAAGACCATCTCTGACTTTGAGAAAAGCCCCTGTTCATCCGAGTTTTGTTGCACTGTCTGGACCTCCCCGCCTGCATTTCCCGGAGTGATGGGGAGCCACGCTAATGCTATGCAAATATTTGGCTCCAGCCTCACATTCAGATCTGATGACCAGAACTTTGAAATTGATGTCCTGTGGGGAAAAGGAAGCCAAGAATAGCTGGGGAGGATGCGAAAGAAAGAGCCGAGTTCTTTTCTTCCTCCAGACACATAATCAGGTGGTTAGAGACCTAGGATGCCTCTGAAATTAGCTCTCTGTGGGGGGAGGAAGGAAGATACCAGAAAAGTCTCAGGTACTGTGGGATGCTTCAGTTGTTCACTTGATGGAAAACATTTTCTGGAATTAAAAGGGATCCTCAGATGTCTAAGGAATGAAAGCATTTTGCTTTTCTTCTTTTGTGGAGGTCTGCTTTGGAAGACACGAGCTACAGGAGAGAACAGAATTTATAAGATGACTGACAGCCCCATCCGGGGTTCTTCTTCTCAAATATTAACACACACACACACACAGGCACACACGCACATGCGCAGACACACACACAGCTATCTTTTCATACTGCCCTTACTGATCATTTGCACGACAAAACTTGGTTCCCAGAACAGAAGCCAACCCTCTGTGCGTTTGCCATGGCATCATCCTGAAATCACAGGCCCTGAAGTTACTGGGGAGGTGACAGGAGGTGGCCGAACACTATGGGTGAAGAGCTCAAACTGCAACTGCAGCGGCATCCTCGATTTGGATGGGCTCCCTCCTGTTGGTGGCAGTTAATCTGGTCCCTTTCTCCCGACCATCCTTAAGCGGCGATGGATGTCCTGCTGGCACCTGACCTATAAAACACGAGCCCACCTCTGACCATGCTAACACTGTCAACACACAGAGCCTACAAACAAAACCACAGTTTCAGAGAAAAGCACCCAAGGCTGCGTGGCTGGATCCTGCAGGGTCATTTAGAGCAGATGGCCGGAGAGAGCAGACCCGCGCTCATTCCAAATACTTGGAAGCCATGCTAAATTAGCGTCAGATTGACTTCATTAGAAAAGATATACAGTTTTATTATTTTCTAATTATGACAATTCAAACTAAAGGCTAGTAACATTGCCAGATCCAGGTTTACCTCCAGCTGTCTTCATAAACAGATAAGACTCATTCGTGATTAGAGCATTGTAAGTATGCAGCAAGCACAGTATGAGTGCAACCTTTTAAAGAGACAGTGCACCACCTTACCAAGTTAAACACACATTCACGAAATAGTTACCTTACTATTGTCTTCACTGGAAACCTGATTTTTTTTTTTTTTTACAAATTTCTAATTGATGGACTCTGAATAAATACACTTGTATTATACATCCAAAATTTTCAAAGCTTTGACTTATAAGTGGAGCATGTAGATGCTTCAAGGGTGTTTGTTTCTGAATTTGCAAAGATTTGGATCCCTTCGATTACGTAGCTCAGCAAAGCAAATTTCTCTTGGCTTTGTCACAGCTAGCCAACGACAGAGCTGCCCTCAGGACTCTGACACAGGGCTTTAGTGTGTAATAGACGGGCGTCGGATGCAAAGCTTTTTGTGAAGTTTAATACTACACATACAACTGCTTCCCAAAAAAGCTGGATGTGGCATCATCTCCTGGAGAGTTAAAGCTGCAGGAGATTTTGGTTTTCACCCTGCGTCCAGGAAATCAACAATTGGTAGTTGGCAAACCTAAAGGATGGCAGAGACTATGAAATCATGTGAGACCAAAGCTCCTCTTATTCAATACCTTTAGTTTCTAGCAGCAAAATATTTCCCTATAGAAGCAGCCGTCTCTACAAAGAACATTTCATAAGACTGTTGTACCTGGAAAACAAAGCACCAAGCTAGCCAATCACGTGGAGGGCCTGGGACCAGCTGAACCCAGGGCTGATCTCCAAAGGGAGAGCCAATAAGGCCTCAGTCCGCAGACGTGTTTATGTGCCCTAAATCCCTGCTGGTAATCCCCAGACGCACCATCAGCCCAAGCCAAAGCCAACCAACAGCCAAGTTCAACCATTAGATTAACGTTGTACATTAGTTTCTGTTTCTTTTGTTAAGATGAAAAGGGAATTCCTGGTACTAAGGCACAATCAACTTAAATGTGCAAGATATAAACAAAAAAAATGACAGCTTTCTTAAGCCCACACATCCCTAACACTAACAAAAAGAAAGAAAGAAAAAGAAAGGGAGACAAAGCAGATATTACACCCGCATGAAAAGGACAAGAGAACGGATTGTTATCGGATGAATTTTTAAAACCCACCTATAAAATGTGTCTGACAGTAGCTCTCCTATTTCCGGGGGGCATAATACAAATGCTATTACACTGCACTTCAGATCAAGTTGCTGAGTTATGTAACAATGTAAGGACATGCTTAGTGACCCAGTAGCTCTTATGCCAAATAGCTGTTATAATCAAACTCATCTGTGTTCAAAACAAACAAAAACACTATTTCGTGAAAATCCAGTCAAGCCAAGGCAAGTAGCTTCTCTTACATATTACATTCCAAAGAGAAAACTAACCCATATTTTTTCCAAAGTACACAGTAGTCATTTCAAATGTCTCGTCTTTGCTACATTCTTCCATAAGACACTCAACAAATTCTACTATTCCTCACACGTTACGCTCTTTTATTTTTTGAACACTAAGTTCTATTTCCAGAGAGAAAAAAAATGATAAGTTTGAGGTTGGTACCATATCCTACTTAGAACTCACAGGTTTGGAATAGATTGTGAGTTGGCAAAACTGTCTCCTCCATCCTTCCTGACAACTGTTGCAATCTCACTTGCAGTCTCATTTCAACTGTGAGCCATTTAACTCTCTGATTCTGAAATGGCTCCTGTTGGGAGCCATTAGCATTCCTAAGACCTGTTGATAACACCCAAAGCAAAGGCAAAATGTGTAACATCAGTGTCCCCCCAGGCTGTTTTGCCACAGACTGGAAAATCAATTAATAAGAATATCTTCACCACCAAATTGCTAGCCCAGAAGATCAAACTGGTCTTGTATTTTACAGTGAAAATGGAGTTTGTAAAAATCGAGAGACTGGTTCTACTCTGGCCAGTGCTAATGCAGCTCTTTGGATCCAACATCGGTTGTCTCAGAAGCATCCTACCTTTGAGCTGGGACAGGTAGATGTTCCGAACCAACTCACCTCAGTGTGAAGTGATCCTCAGTGGAGTTTTTGGAGATGGCAACTGGAAAAGTCAGCACCTCTCCTTGTCTCACCGTCTTTGGCATGTAACGGACGGCCACGTTGTTATCCAGACGCAGCTCTCTCAGCGGAGGCCTGCTGCGGCTCTGGTAGAGAAAAACACTCCCAATCCTCTGCAACGGAGGCCCCGACTCATCAAGGTCGTTGTGGCCTGTCCGCATCCCACCGCTTTTCGTCGTATCCTCCTTGACACAGTCTCCTCGCCCGTCCCCGGGCTGCACGGTGTAGTAGAGCTCCACGGGGCTCCCCTCCTGCCGGTCCCCCGACTTCTTCCTCCCGGCCACCACCGTGGGGGGGCTGAACCAGCTAGCCAGCAGCTCCAGCTCGGCCACGCACAGCCCCAGGTCCCCCTGCAGCCGGCAGCCGCCCCTCACCTCGCGGGTCTCCCGGAAAGCGAAGACTCGCAGGCAGGGCAGCTTCTCGGCGGGGCTGTGCTCGTCCCAGTCTCTGCCCACGATGTGGAACAGGACCTGCACCCTGGGCCGGCTCAGGTAGATCTCGTCCCGCAGGACGGAGGCCTTCAGTTTCCAGTTGAGAGAAAACTTGTTGGTGAATCCAAATGGGTTGGAAGGCAGCATTAAATCCTGGGGCACCACTTGCTCGATGGAGAAAGGCCCATAGCTGGCATTCAGCACGGGGAGCCTCTTGGATTTGTAAATCAGAAAGGACTCCACACGGGACTGCAGGCTGGAGTTTCTCATGATGTCCTGGTTGGCTTCCTTCAGGAAGAAGGACACATCTGCGTTGTTGATGTGGTACGTCACGGGGAGGTAGGTGGGCAGCAAAGAAAACCTCTGGATGCTCTCGAGGATCCCCCGGCTTTCGGTTACTGTCAGGAGGGAATTGGAGTTTAGATGTTAGAATCTCCAGGGCAGTGTTACCAATGTTTTGGACGTCTTTGTACCCGCTTGGAATTGATTGCCCTGTCTTCGTACCAATTACGCAATTCTTTATCCAAAATTTCTTACTTAAATCAACTCACTTTATATTAAACATATTTGTTTTTAAAAAATTAATGCCACTCAAGTAAGTAAAAAACCAGTGTCATTTGCCATGCATAAAAGTCGAGAATGCACATAAATAAAATTTTAAGAAAGTAATGTTTTTAAATTTTAACTAGAGGTCATGGTGCCTTGAGGGGGTGATGGGGTTATGCCTAAGACTTGCTCTCTTTTGTTAAAAGGAGAGATGATCATGAGAAAGGTCTTAAGAACATGCTAGCATTAAACAGAGGACGTTCACATTAACTCAATCAAACAGAGCTTGGAAACGGGAATAACTCTCAGCCTGGGATTGGATGCTTTGTCCATATTCCGCCCAACACGATTTCACGTCCCACCCATATGCACACGCTACACTAAAGGACACACTGACCCTTGGGAAGTGATAAAGGACTCAGGGGCAAAAATAAATGAAGACGGGTGATCATAAATCACTTGGACATCGCAGACTCCCCTCGGGGGTAAGCTGAGAGATGGAGAGAGAAGACCTTAGAAGGATGTGTTGGGAGAAGCCATCCAGAGACAGATGAGATGACCTGACCATATCACGTCGAGTGCAAGTGCGTAAGGCGTAAGGACACACCCCCGCCCCCAGAACCTAAGAATCGCGGGCAGCATGTCCCTTTCATTACGTCCACAACCTTCGTGAAAGCTATGTCGACTCCAACGCACAAAAACCATTCTTCTTTTTTCCTTACTGCACACATCCCTCCCTCAGGGGAAAGAAAATCCAAAATGTTATTTTTACAGTGTGCCTTGTATTCTGTAAGAAAAAACAGACATAGAAATTACATAATTCAAGAACCAATTTCACGGGTTTTAGAAGTGGAAATTATTGGCTTTGGGAACACTGACTTTCCAGGCAAAGCTCAAGTTAGATGGAAGCCCTTGTCATTAGTAGCCATGTAATCATCTCTGGTTATTCTCCAATAAAAGCAACTGCAGCCCTGACATTCATTGTGCCGAGCTGTTTCAGGCCCACATGGACACATTTTCCCATGCATGACGCCCACCTGATCCTGGACAGCTGTCTGTGAGCAGAGGAGAAAGCAACGAACTCAGAGAAACGGGTCCTGCCCCTGGCTTCGCAGCACATAGTTTGCAGGATAATAAGCAAGTCATTGACCCTCTTTGCCTCTCATGGCTGGTCCCTACAAGGAGGGTGCTGACCAAAGGACCGAGGCCCAGTTCCAACAGTGCAGGGAGCGAGGCTGGATCGAATTTCACTCCTGGACAAGAAGCCTGTTTGACACATGTGTCCATCCCGAGTTTATAGACAGCCCTGAGTGAAAACTCTCTCAATTCAATGGCATTACCAACCTCAGGCCAGGCCGAGCCCCAGTTAAGCAAGGAAGGCTTCTATTGTGCTGAACCATTTGAAACTGCCGATATGTGAGCATTTTTGACTGACCCAGGCAGAGATCTCATACGGGTCAACCTAATAAGTAGGAATTTCTTTTTCAAAAATCAAAATAGCATAGATGTAATGAGAGACTTCATTCCTTAACAGGATTATATTTTTAAAACTTTCTGGAAATCACTCAGGATTTATGTTTTCAATAAGCTTGTATTTTCACATGTGAGTTTCAGTGAGAACAAAGACCAAGCAATGAATTTTCTGCTAATGTTGTGGGTTGAAGCTTCCTCCTTCATCGTTCTCCGGGTGCCTCCTCCCCCAGCCCTGCTCTGCTGCACTCCCGTCACCCCTCAGCATCACAGAAGTCACTTCTCCAGAATGCTTCCCTTGAAGGCGTGATTCTGGGTTATAATCCCCAGCAACGGTTGTCCTGCTGTGTCGGCCAAACTTCCCAGTCATAGGGCTTTATGCTCTGCTGTAATTCCCTTTATGCTCCAGTGGGTTATACGTAAGTGAGCAGAGATGACATATGGGCCTTTTCTCCGTTTTTTCATAGTCCTTCGGAGAGTGCCTGGCCAATATTAGGTTCTCCATAAATATTTGATAAATGCATGAATGAATCAACAAATGAATTATGCTTTTAATATTACAAAGAGAGGATTATATTTTTACTTTAGGATTTTATATGCTGTCTTCTCTGTTGCCATCACTCTATAATTAGAATCCTCGATCCTTGTATCCCATTAAAGAGCCCCATGTAATCGTAGTGAGAAAGGACTAAAGAAAACAGGAGCCTCTCTACGCAGCAAGCTCCCTGAAAGACCTACATTAATGACCCACGCTTCCCCGAGTTTTAAATACGTCTTGTCACTACTCAGAACATCTTCCTGAGCTGCCATCACACCAGCTTGCCATACATTCCAGAAACCGCCAAAGCCAAATAGCCAAGTTATAGATGGTTAAACACTAACACTAGACACCAGGCTCTGTGAACCTTCCTGTAGAACATCTGCCCCCTACTATGTGAGGACATTGAACTTAATTGTGCAACTAATTACATATTCCAACGGCAATGGCTTTGGGGCCTCTGACTTTATTCCGGAAAGCAATAAGGTGTCACTGTGAACATCATGCAAAGGGAAGTAATTTCTAAGCTTTATTCCGCAAACTGCCTATTTGTCTCTTTGCCTGGTGTCTGACCTACAGGTTTATTGCTTAAAAATGCTCCAAGTTGACCTACAGCTACTGTTACTTTCTTTTTCTTTCTTTCTTTTGTTTTTTACAAAACTGCAAAAATAATGCCAATTCTGTTCCCCAGTGCACAGAATAGACTGAGAAGTAAAACTCATTATCCTCGAATCCCCACAGGAGTAGCTGCTACAACCTAAGAACACCAATTTCACATAAAAATGGGAGAGATGTCGAGTAACTAAAAAGCTGGGCACAGTAAATCTCAGCTAATAGCCCATTAAGAAAAGAAATTACGTGTGATTTTGGTGTCACGGCTTTCAACACTTATCTGAGGAAAAGTGACATGTTTACATCTTTAAGCACCGCAGTGGCCTCAGAGAGATTTCATATTAATTTTAGCATTTTTAAAAAGATAATTTTTCCCTAAATAATAGGTTTAAGAAATATGAGGAGGATGGCAATTTGAGCACAGATCTTTAAATTTTCCTCTGAATGGACCCAAAAGCAATAACTAAGGGAATATGGTAATAGGTAAAAAAATCTTCATCGATGCTGAAAATTTAGGTGCAACGTGCATGCCAGGGACTTGGCGAATTCCTGAGAAGTCACATGGAACTCAAACGCTGCATGCAGAAAATAGAGCACGGTTAGGGCTGCCAGATCAAATACAGGAACCCAGTCATGTTTCAATATCCGATAAGCAAAAATATTGCATGTGGCATGCTTATAACAAAAAATAAATTTGTTGTTTATCTGAAATGCAAATGCAACTGAGAATCCTGTATTTTTATTTGCTACATCTGGCAACCCTAAGCATGGTGTCATAGACAGAAAATAGCAGTCAGCCTGGTAGGACTACCCAGACATCTCTAAGAGCAAAGGCCGAGGACCCCACAGATGCCCCGCACTTGGTAACGTGCCTAATGCTGGGAGTCAATGACATGTGCAATCAGCTGAGTCAAAAGACTCAAATGGAAGCCTGGCCACACCACACAGAAGGCCCCGAAGGGTCAGGGCATCTTGCTGACCTTGAGTGGGAGGTCTGACAGCCTCACTGCGCTCCTGGAATGAGTCCAGGCCAACCCAAGACTAGTCCCAGCAGAGTAGCTTCACAGACTGAGAGAAAGGGACTTTATAACAATGAGTCTCCTCTTCTGGAAATCTCAACAAGCCCGGTGCATCGTCACACTCCCTATTACTGGTTTGGTAATAGCGGATCAGTGGCAGTTCGAGGTGAACTTTGGGTGTGGAACTCTACCAAGAGTAAGCGGAAACCAAAAGGAGATGAGGAGTACCCACTCCACTATGTAGGAGGAAATTCCAATGCAAGAGAGACTATCCTCATTTAACAACAGCTAGACAGAAAGGGTCGGCACGGTGGGGCAGAGGTTAAGTTCATGAGCTCCACTTAGGCAGTCCGGGGTTTGCAGGTTTGGATCCTGGGCACGGACCTATGCACCGCTCACCAAGCCATGCTGTGGCAGCGTCCCATTTAAAGTAGAGGAAGATGGGCACAGATGGTAGCCCAGGGGCAGTCTTCCTCAGCAAAAAGAGGAGGATTGGCAACAGATGTTAGCTCATGGCTAATCTTCCTCGAAAAAAGAAAAAGAATTCTAGACAAAAAAAGCAAATAAACAAACAAAACACAGAAGGAGAATAGTACCCGTAAACAAAAGCTACAAAACAAAAGAAGGGAATTTAAAAAGGCATTCAGGGGTAGAGAACAATATAGCTTTGAAGAACATTTGCTGCAGAATATGGAAGTATGTTTCACAAAAAATAACTTTTGAGCTCTTGATAATCAAGAAAATACAGGCCCTCTGTTGTGTTATAACAAAATAAGACTAAGATGGAAGATCTGGCAGTATTAAAAATACGGGATTTAAAATGGTTTCAGAAGCAATAAAAGAGATTTGAAAAAGTAGAAAATTGAATTTATCGTATGAGAAGGGAAACTTTTGAAGCTTTCCTTAAAACTTAAACAGAAAAGACAAAGAAGTGAAAATGATCAGTGAGAGGCTGCAAACACGAGACCTGCATTAGATGTTCAATATACAGACAATGGGGCTTCTAAAGAAGATACCAGAAAAATGCAAAAGAAGCATCACTGAACGACAACAGAGAAAAGAAAACATTCCTGGCTTAAAAAAATAAATATTTTGCTAAATTCTACTGAAACTGAAAACATCACCTTTTAGATATTTCCTGAAGATATTTATTGTTTGTTTGTTTGTCATTGAGGAGGAAGATTTGTCCTGAGCTAACATCAGTTGCCAATCCTCCTCTGTTTATTTTTTGTTTGAGGAAGATTTGCCCTGAGCTAACATCTGTGCCAATCTTCTCTATTTTGTACGTGGGTCACGGCCACATCACGTCTGGTGAGTGGAGCAGGTCCGCGCCCAGGATCCAAACTCGTGAACCCGAGCCGCCGAAGCGGGGCATACAGAACTTTAACCACTCAGATGGGGCCGGTCCCTCCCAAAGATATTTATTAATGTTGAGGATAAATAATTCTATAAGCATTTTTGAAAATAAAACAAAATCTGAAAAATTAAAAAAGAAAAAATCAAACTGGCCTTAGTTGCATCCACTGTGCAAAATTAGGTATTAAAAACAATGATAAATATTTACAGAAATCTTATGGAGAATGTTCTAATTGAACAATTCTTTAACTTAGAGATTTTCCTGATAGTATGTGAAGGCAACAGAAAGACAAAAAGTACACTCAATCTACTCTCCTTGAAGAAATCACTGAAGCATATTACCTAGGCAGCCAGGAGGTGGATCAAAATGTAACATTCAGGGGCCTGCCTGGTGGCATAGTGGTTAAGTTTACATGCTCTGCTTTGGTGGCCTGGGGTTCACAGGTTTGGATCCCAGGCGTGGACCTACACACTCCTTATCAAGCCAGGCTGTGGTGGCGTCCCACATATAAAGTAGAGGAAGATGGGCACAGATGTTAGCCCAGGGCCAACCTTCCTCAGCAAAAAGAGGAGAGTTGGCAACAGATGTTAGCTTAGGGCTAATCTTCCTCACCAAAAAAATAAAACGGAATATTCAAGAACAGGAAAGTTATGGGACCAGGATGAATATATTGAAGCATAGAATAAATTCAGATAGAGAGTTTTAAATGCAAGCAAAAACCAACAAGGTGGGTGAAAATAGTTACTGATAAAAAAATATTCAAAATCCAAACAATATAGTAATTTAAAAATCATAAATTTGGTAAAAATGCCAAAAGAAACAAGAAAAGAAAAGTGCACTAATTTTGTATATTCATAGAAGAAAGGGCTTTATTTTTGTCAATGGTAACCAAATAAATATATGTTCAACTGTACTTTTTAATAAGTTTAAAACCAGGCTATTTGGTTTACAGACTGGGAGGGGAGAAAGAAAAAGAGAGAAAACAGAAACAGCTCATTGAGTGAGATATTGAAAATAGAGAACATGGATCATCAAGAAAAATAATAGAACATAAAATATGATGAAAGGAGAAATAACAAATTAGTTAATTATGACACTAGACATAAATGAGTTAAACTTTCCTGTTAAAAGACAAACACTGTCAGGATGGCTCAAAAGTTAAAAGAAAAAAGTTTAAATTGTCTGCAAGAGAACTCTTCAAATAAAGCAACTGAGAAATTTAAAATATATATATATTTCTATATACAGATATAGAAATATACATATATATGAGCATAGCTATTCCATAGGGGAGGAAAAAACACCTGGGCAACTTTAATACCAGAAGTCAAAGTAAAATTCAAGAGAAAAAATAAATAAGTGGGCTAAAGGTCTTAATCTTTATGGAAAGAGACAATTCACACTACCTATATAGTTATAAATATTTTATGCAAGAATATATAGCCCCAAAATTAATATAACAAAAACTCTTAAAGTTACCAGTAGAAATTGACAGTAATTAAAATTTTCTTTAAAATTTTATATACTTCTTTTCCCAGTCTCAAACTTATGATGGATGGAAAAATAAACAAGGATATGAAGATATTAAAAAATATAAATTATGAGTTTGTAATCTCTACAGAAGGCACACTTATTTATAGTGTTCATGGAACTTTTCCAAAATCCGATTACATATAAGGCCACAAGAAAACAACAACAAAAAAGTTATATTCCATCTTATATGATAAAAAATATGAATTAATAAAACACAAAATAGGAACACTGCTACCTTCTTGGAAAAAACAAGCCACTAAATAGTTCTTGAATCAAAATGGAAATAAAACTTTTAATGATACTATATTTACAAAATAATAATAGTGACAAAACTACGTATCGAAATATATGTGGAGCAGCCAAAGATGTAGTCAAAAGCAAATTCATATACTCCTCAATACTATCATTGTTAAACAAACAGAAAGAAACTGATAAACCAAGCATTCTACTCAACAAAAGAGAAATCCAGAACAAAACGAAAAGAGTTCTAAGGAAACAATGATAAAAACAAAGGTCAAAAATAATAATATAAAAGATAATAAAATTGAAAATTAAGCCAAAGAAGTGCTACATAAAAAAAAAAACTTATAAAATTGATTGTTAAAGACAGCAAGTTAAGACCGTGCATTTACATACTTTTCCACACAAAAATCCTCATGAGATAGCCTACAAGAATGAAAAGAAAAAGGTGGTGTAATTTTGGAAAGCAACTATGAAGAAATGGTCAGTGTCGATGAAGTTCTGAAAGACAGCAGGTGGGATGAACTGGTCCCACACAGTGGTCATTTGGTAATCATATACTCAGTTTTTCTATAGAGTCTCTTATTTATGTCTGCTTTATTTGTCAATTTCTGAGAAATGTGTTAGAGTTTTTCCCAGTGATTCTGGAATGGTTAGGGTCTTGTATTTCAAACAGCTGACTCATGTCTGTCTTCCATATGTTGGGCAGTACAGAAAGAATCATGACCATTACACTTTCTTGTGTATTATGTCTCCTGTTGTCAATAAAAATAAAACTTTCCTTTTGTCCTTTCTAATGCTTTTGGCTTTGTATTGTATCTTTTTCTGAGATTAATACAGTCATCCCCCTTAGCACAACTTTTTGCTTGCTTTTATTCTCAGTGATTTTGTGCCACTTTTCTTGAGTGTCAGATCTCAATAGATTTCGATTGTGAACCTTGCTTTATGGATGTGTTTGGACTTATTCCTGCTATCTTATTTTATGCTTTAAATTTCCTACAATTTTGTGTTGTTAGTTTTTTGTTGTTTTTTTTTTTCATTTCTTTTCTTTTATGTGTCTTTTTTTTCTTTCTAGTGGTTGAAAAATGCTATATAAGTTCATTAATGTCAAGAAAAAATATGCAATCAAATTGGCTAATGAATAAGCAGAAAATATACAAATTTAAACACAGCCATAATCTTATGCCTGTGGAAAAATATTCTGAAATTTCTGTGTAATAAGTCCAAATGAAGGAGTTTTAACTCTACTCCATTCCTCTCCCTTGAAACTCATTGAAAACATCAAAATCTTACAAAGGGAGAGAAAAATTTTCATCGCCAATAAAATAAGAATGCAGGGCAACCCTCAAAATCACCAAGAATATCTAGGTTAACATGAATTGGATGGCTTTCCTCAAGAGTGAATGAAGGTCTCTTTACAACACAGAAGGGTCTAATTTTCTGAGAGTGACAAGCCCAAGGATGTGGCAGACACCCAACAACAGCTGGGGTTGATGGACAAGCCCTGCTGACACTTCCTGTTGCCTGTGACCTTGCCCATGGTCAGCAAGGCTGTCCAAGGAGGAGAGGGAAAGCCGTCATCGGCAGATGGCTTTACAGAGAGCTGGGACCTACAACACATGGTGTGAGCTACACTGAGTTCCCCAAAGCCAGGACTGAGAGACATGCCTAGAGGAACGTGCATTCAAGGGTGTTGAAGACCACTGTGGAAATTAGTGAAAGAAACTGTAACTAAACTGGAGCCGGGAGGCCTGTAGGGGGAGCTCTCCCACCCTATCTCACATCGTCAATTACACCAAACAGGAAGCATCTTCCACAGGAAGCAAAACTACTCCACTACTGAAGGAGGACTTCTCTCCCTGCCTGGCAACAGCTCAGCCAATGAGAAATGCTGCAGCTCAGCCAATGAGAAACGCCGCAGCTCAGCCAATGAGAAACACCACAGCTCAGCCAATAAGAAATGCTGTAGCTCAGCCAATGAGAAATGCTGCAGCTCAGCCAATGAGAAACACCACAGCTCAGCCAATGAGAAACACCGCAGCTCAGCCAATGAGAAATGCTGCAGCTCAGCCAATGAGAAACACCACAGCTCAGCCAATGAGAAACACCGCAGCTCAGCCAATGAGAAATGCTGCAGCTCAGACAATTAGAAATGCTGCTGCTTAGTCAATGAGAAACGCCACAGCTCAGCCAATGAGAAACACCACAGCTCAGCCAATGAGAAACGCCACAGCTCAGCCAATGAGAAACGCTGCAGCTCAGCCAATGAGAAATGCCGCAGCTCAGCCAATGAGAAACACCACAGCTCAGCCAATGAGAAACACCGCAGCTCAGCCAATGAGAAGCCATTGCTGCCCTGAACTGTTACTTTCCCCCAATGGACTTTCCTTTAGAATAACCCCTCCCTGCTCCCCCTTTTCTCTATAAAAGCAGTTCCCTCCTTTATTTTCTGGATTTGTCTATGGTTCCCCATAGCATGCACATCCCAAATTGAAATTCCTTTAGTTATTCCTGAATAAACTCATTTTGAGATAAAATAACAGGCAAATTTGCTTTTTAAGTTGACACCACGAGCCCAAATCAAAGTTCCCAAACATCTCAGCTCACTCTCCTTGCTCCTTCCGACTGCTGGGTACAGAGGCTGCCCCATGCAAAGACTGATAATCAACAGTCAAACCTCCCACCTTCCACCCAACATGTAACACGTTCTCAGCTGATGACCTGCACTTCACTCAGAAAACAGGAGCCACCAGAGAGGAACTGTCCCATCTTCCTTCTAGCAAATCTGCCAGCGACTTAAAATTTGCTACCCCTCTTGCCTATTATAATAAGGAGTCTCCATTCCCTTCAAAAACCAGTCCTTGAGGTCCTGCAACTCTTCCCTCTCAAACTTCTGCTCATTTGTTTCTCCCTCTCAACTGGATAACTCTCCTCAGCTTAAAAATATGGCTCAAATGTCAAAAACAGACAAAACTCACGCTTGATTCCAAATCCTCTTCTATCTACCATTTCATCTCTCTGCCTCTCTTTATATACATATATACACTATTATAAATGTACATATAGATATGTTTATATTTATGCCAGTGATTGTAGACAGCTCTTTGCATACACCCCCACACAAACACACAGTTGTCTATGCTCAATGCTATAGGCTAAATAATGCCCTCCTCCAAAGATATCCACAACTTAACCCCCGGAGCCTGTGAATATGTTACCTCACGTGGCAAAGGGACTTCGCAGCTGTGATTCAGTTAAGCATTATGAGATGTGGAGATCACCCTTGATTATCCAGGTGGGCCCACTGTAATCACAAGGGTCTTTATAAGAGGGTGGCAGGAGGTCAGAGAGGAGAGAAGATGCTTCTCGCTGGCTTTGAAGTTGGAGGGAGGGGCCACGAGCTACGGGATGTAGGCAGCCTCTAGAAGCTGGCAGGGAAACTGACTGTCCCCTGAAGCCTCAGCAGGAATACTGCATTGGGAACCAATTTTAGACTTCTGACCTCATCGCATTTCTCTTTTAATAACTGGAAGTGTCATCTCTGTTGTTTTGTATGGTATTATTCCTTTTGTAGATAAGGAAGCTGAGAGTCAAAGGGATCAGCAACTTGACCACAGTCACACAACTAGTCAGTGCCCAGGCTGGGACTGGAGGTGCGTCTAGATCTGGAGCTGGCAGGTGCAGACTCACAGAGCTGATTCCCCACACCTTCCAGCTCCACGCTCAGTGACTTCAGCTGGGTGGATTCCAGCCACCCATGGTAGGAGTATTCACACTAGGGAAACTGGCAAACCTACAAATCAGAGCCGGTTGTTAAATGCTTACCCTGTTGGCCTGCTGGCTGGGTCTTTATTCTCCACACTCCACTGTGATCCTATCACTTCTTTGTGTGTGTGTGTGTGTGTGTGTGTGTGTGTGTGTGAGGAAGATCAGCCCTGAGCTAACATCCATGCTAATCCTCCTCTTTTTTGCTGAGGAAGACCGGCTCTGAGCTAACATCTATTGCCAATCCTCCTCCTTTTTTCCCCCCAAAGCCCCAGTAGATAGTTGTATGTCATAGCTGCACATCCTTCTAGTTGCTGTATGTGGGACGCAGCCTCAGCATGGCCGGAGAAGCGGTGCATCGGTGTGCGCCCGGGATCCGAACCCAGGTCGCCAGCAGCGGAGCACGGGCACTTAACCGCTAAGCCACGGGGCCAGCCCCTCCTATCACTTCTTTTGTTATTATTGAAAAGATTTCCTTGGCTCTCCAATGGCTCCCATGTAAAATTGATATTACATAGCTCAGCATTCAAAACCTTCCGGTATTTACAGCTATCCTCCCTTTGCAGCCTCGAGATCTCACTGTCCCACTGCCCTTAACCTGTGCCCCAACCAGACTGAACTGCTAGTCATTCATCAAACACAACCTCTATGTCCCCTCCTTGGCTGCTTTCACTCTCTGAGTTGTAATGCCTTCTCCCCCAAAGCAAATCTCTCACAGGAAAATTGCCATCTGTTCTAGAACATTGCATGTTAGGGCCTCCACATCTAAGAAGTCCTCCCATCCACCTCAGTCAAATGGGATCTCCTCATCTATGCAATATTTTGATTCTGTTTTCTCCTTGGTATGTAGCAAATTCTGCTTTGTATTGGAGTTAAGTGAGTTTATCTCCCCCACCCAATTATTTATTTAATAATTACATTTACTTTCTTCTGGACATTCTAGTATATGCTCTACAATGGTGAATGAACTAATACTCCTAGCAACCCCAGGTGTTAGGTGCTTTTTATCATCCTCACATCACAATGAGGAAACTGCGATTCAGAGTGGTTAAGTGACTTGCCTAAAGTCACACAGGCAGAAGCAGGATTCAACCCAACAGCTGGCTCTTTTCCCGCTAAGGAATGTGATCCTCACGGAGTGACTGAAAGCCCTAGTTTGTTCATCTTTCCATGTTAAGTCATGTTTTTCCCAGAATGCGGCCTGAGCATCCAATGGCATCAGGCTTGATAATTCCCAGTGGTACACAAAAGCACGGATTTTTGAAATTGCAATTAGCCCTGCATCTTCCTCAATGAATATGGGGAACAATATAATTCCCACATCACGGCCAAGATTCATGATTATTATCACTCAGGTTGACACTAAAGTAGATACTTCGTGGTGACCTGTCTACACTGGCTGCACGAATTACAGGTATGGGGCTGAAAGGACATGCAGCTGCTGCAAAGCTGGGGGATGGACGCTTGTGACGCCCCCAGGACCAGGCGCAGAGCTGGACACATTTGGGAGCTTATTACATATTCTTTAAGAGAGAAAATGTTAGCTCTGGGGAAACACACAGGTTGTTCTTTGGGATCTGTGTGAATAAAAGGACACTTTTAGAGGACCTTAAAAAGAATTGCTACCCCCTGCCCACAGCACCGCCCTCGGAGTATAGGAGGAAGGTCCCGAGATGGAGAGTAACACATTTCCTCTACACATATTGTTCTTACTTTGCTTCTAACACATTGATTTTGGTGTTTCTGATATTTCAGAGGGGAATTTGTCTTCATTTCTCAAGCGCATTTTCATACTTTGAATGATTCAGGAAACGTATTTCACCGTGGCCTCGCAAAGGAGCATGACGGCTACAGAACATAGCCGGTGGTTGCAGCAGCCTTCCACGCAGATTTCAGAGTGAGAAGCACTCCTGCTTAAAGAATAACGTGTTATGAGAAATGTGTTTGAAGGCCGTGGAGTTATCTTAAAAGCCAGAAACATTTCTGTCTTTATTCATTCATCGTGTCATTCAGGGCATGAATATTTGTGCCAGACACTGTTCTAGGTGCTGGGGAGACAGGATCAAACAGGACAAACATGTTCCCTATCCTCATGAGGCTGACGCCCTAGTGAGGGGGACAGATTGAAACACAAGTAAAGAAATACACCCATGTAATATAATTTCATGCTGGAGTAAGTGCCATGAAGAAAAATAAAGCAGGGTTAGAAGATTGCAAGTAGCCTGGCCAGTCAAATAAGTCTTCAATTGAGACAGCGAGAGGCTGTGAGGAGAGTTATATGTTCCCATATATATTAATCGTATTTAGTCCTTGTCAGTCTTTACATTTCACTAGCTAAATGAAAAGCCTGGAAACTAAACGGAAATTCAGACAGTCTCAATCACGGATTCTCAACCCCAGCACTGCTGAGGATAATTCTTTGTCCCAGGAGGTTGTCCTGTGTATTGTTGAATATTTATCAGCATCCTTGACCTCAGCCCACTAGACGCCAGTAGAACACCCTTGCCCCCTTGTGAGAATCATAAATGTCTCCAGACCTTGCCAGATGTCCCCAGAGTAGAGTTGACAGATAAACACAGGGCACTCATTTAACTTTGAACTCCAGAATAACAATGAATATTTTTTTCAGTGTTAAGTATGTCTCAAATATGGCATGAGACATTCATTGTTTATCCGAAAATCAAATTTCACTGGACATTCTGTATTTTTATTTACTATATCTGGCTGCCATAATTGGGAAGCAACATCGCTCCTATTTGAGAACCACCACCCCAGTTTTACACTTTAGGAGACTCTGTGTGTGTAGGCCATGTATGTATGTATGCAGGCATGCATGCCATCACGGATAGTGTGTTGAAAGGCCACATCAAACGCTCTGACCACCCAGATTAGCAAAGGCACAATTGCAAGTGACTTTCCAGACAAAGTGAGTGTGGAAGACCCACTTAGATGAGATTCAGGAGACCGGGATCTGTTATTACCAGATTCTGAAAATACAGATAAAAGTTATGCCACGCTCAACATGATATATTTTTCCTTACAGAATTGACAAAGAGTTTTTTAAATCACAATGAACAATGCTGTCCACAATTCAGTCATAGTTACACTTTCATACAGGGCTCGTGTGGAATTACAACTAGGGTTATATTTCCAGGAGATGATCTGACATTATCTAAGAGAAGTCTGGAATTCCCCTTCGTTCTGCCCCATTCATCACGTGCCTTGGAGTCTATTCCTATACACGAAAAAATACAGAAATTGTCAGGAAAGTTTATATTATAAGAATGTTGAATGCAGCATCAGGCTTAAAGTTAAAAAATTAGCAACAAACTAATTAGCAAACGAGAAATATATATAACTACTACACACCTATTAAAATGTGTATCCCTCCTCCCTGGCAACTTGGCTCCTTAATATCTTGTCTGCCTCCCTAGCTCTCTAATGCTTTAAAGCATATTTTTTGTTGTGTTATTTAGCTTTTCTACTCGGTAGGAAGTTTGGTCTAGTAGCCTGAAGCAAATGTCACATAATTTAATATTGATAGAAAAAAGTGAGGAATTTTAGTTTATAATACAAAAATGCATATCATATTTCATCAAATCTACGTTCCCATTAATTTTAAAATAAACCATTATTGGGCCGGCCCCGTGGCTTAGCGGTTAAGTGCGCGCGCTACACTACTGGCAGGCCGGGTTCAGATCCCGGGCGCACACCAACGCACTGCTTCTCCGGCCATGCTGAGGCCGCGTCCCACATACAGCAACTAGAAGGACGTGCAACTATGACATACAACTATCTACTGGGGCTTTGAGGCAAAAAAGAAGGAGCATTGGCAATAGATGTTAGCTCAGAGCCGGTCCTCCTCAGCAAAACGAGGAGGATTAGCATGGATGTTAGCTCAGGGCTGATCTTCCTCACAAAAAAAAATAAATACATGGGCCGGCCCTGTGGCTTAGCGGTTAAGTGCGCGCGCTCCACTGCTGGTGACCCGGGTTCGGATCCCGGGCGCACACCGAGGCACCGCTTCTCTGGCCATGTTGAGGCCGCGTCCCACATACAGCAACTAGAAGGATGTGCAGCTATGACATACAACTATCTACTGGGGCTTTGGGGGGAGAATAAATAAATTAAAAAAATAATAATAAATAAATACATAAATACATAAAATAAAATAAACCATTATTTTATGTACCACTAAGAGATTAAACTAGGACACAAAGCTTTTTATCACTTATAATTTTTATTTTATACTTATTAAAAATTTATTTAGAAGTATTTACACATAGAAGTGATGAAAATATGAACAAGTATGACCAGGGATAGAAACATGAACTAAATCATAACTGATTTCAGGACACCAGGAATTTTAAGATGCCATGGATTGTAAGACTCATTCTGATTTCAGAGATATTATATATGAAAAGAAAGTCTCAGTATCAATGAAATACAGTATATCCACATAAAGGGCAGACTGAAAGAAAGTACACTAGACATAAATAAGAGTTGTATCTACCTGGTGGGATTTGGGGTGTTAATTTTCTCCTTGAGCTTTTTTCCCTAAATTATCCCATTATCTCTAAAGATCATTTATTATTTTTAATTGGAATTATGTATTATGTGCGAAAAATCTCTTGCTCATCCTAAATATCTAACTGGATTTTGGAATGCCTTTTTGGTGATCACTTTCAAAACTTGAATCTGAGACAGACTAGGTGAAGAGAGAAATGAGGAGCTGGAAGCACTCTTTTGAGGTTCACCTCTTTCACCAGACATTGCTCCTTCCCTCCCTTCTTCACTGGCTCCTCCGTCTCAACCTCCAAATGCTGGACTGCCCAGAGCTTGGTCCTTAGGCTGCCTCTCGTATATCTTCACTCATTCCCTTGGCGATGTCATTCACCTTCTAGGCTTTAATTCACCTCTGCAGACTGGACCTCTTCTTTGAACAACACCCATACATCCACCTTCCTTCTCAACACCTTCTCTTGGAGACCTCATAGGCACCCAAAAGTTACCATGCCCAAAATATAACTCCCTATTGGTCCTCATAAAAACCTCTCCTCTTACAGTTGTCCCCATCTCAGAAAATGCAACTTCACCATTCCAGTATCGTTGACAAAAATCTTGGAGTCACATGTTACTGCTGTCTTCCCCTCATAGCCCAGATCCAATCCTTCACCATAAGCTCTTGGCTCTACCTTAGAAATATATCTAGAATCCAAACTCTTCTCTCCATCTCTACCACCGCTCTCTATCAGTCAGGGTCCCAGCAGAAAACACTCAACCTTCCAAAAATGGTAGCTGGAGATATTTTTTAATGGGGTTTTTTAAAGATGGAGGCAGAGCTAAAGATGCACGCTGAGCTAGCAACAGAGTTAAAGCAATGCATTCCTAGGTTTGAAAGAGCTCATGGAAGGCGCAGGTGCTGGATGGCTGTGATGGTAGCTGAAAGAGAGGGCATCTCAATAGAGCTGTGATCCTCACTAGAGAAATACAATCTCTGCCAACGCATCCCTCTCCCCCAACCTTTGATCTCCCGCCATTGCCTTCTAATAGCCAAACCCAAGGGGAAGCCAGAGAGCAAGGGAGCCAGCTGATGCAGTTCATAAATGTCAGCATTTCAGGATACAGACTAGGGAGGAAGAAGGGCAAAGAGTGAACCTACAGGGATAAATAGTGAATATATAGGACAACTACTTTGAATCAAACCACCACCACTTGTCACTTGGATTATTGCAACAGCCTCCGAACTGGTCAGTCTGCTTCCATCCTTGTCTCTTATAGTATATTATATACTATATAGCCTGCTTTATATTATATGGCATATTAAATATTATGTAATATATCATATAGTATATTGTGTATTGTATAGTATAAAGTGCATGGTACGTGTGGAGAAATATAGCAGCCTGAATAACTCTGTTAAAATACAAAGCAGTCAACCTTTCCTCTGCAGAAAATCTAAAGATTTACTCAGAGTAAATTCTGAAGTCCTTATGAAATCCTAAAGACCCTACAGGATCTAGCCCGTTACCTCTCTGACCTTGCCCACGGCCACCCTCCCCCTGTTCCTCCAAGACATTGACCACGCTCCTCCCCCGGGGGCCTTGAACCTGTGTTCCATTGGCCTGCGATGGTCCTTTTGCGAGTCTTTCTTCCTCTCTTCCTCCTGATCTCGTCTCGAGTGTTGCCTCCACGGGCGCCTTCATTGTCCTCTGTATATGAGACAGCCAACCCTCTCCTTGGCTGTCCTCGTCTCCCACACGGCTCCACTCTTGCCTTTTCCTTGTCTCACATCACCCTCTCACATGTTACACCGCTGTCTTATTTTATGTGGGAGATATACACACACACACATGTATATATATATATATATATATATATATATATCCTCCACTTTCACACAGAAGATACTCAGTGAGCATTAATCAGATAAATTAATCTTCCTATATTGGCTTTGTATCATTTGGTATATATTTATATATAAATTATACAATATATAACAAACTTTCCGTTGTGTTCATATGTACATGTATATACCTGTTTATATGCTCGTTGCCATGACACCATGACAGTTACTTGAAGGCAGAGACTTTGACTCTCTTATTTGTTCACTGTTGCGTCTCCATTATAATATGAGTGTGTGTGTGTGTGTGTGTGCGCGCGCGCTTGCGTAACAACATTTTGGTCAATGATGAACCACATACACGTTATGAAAAGATTAGTGCCATACAGCCTAGGTGTGCAGTAGGCTGTACCACCAGGTTGGTGTAAGTACACTCTATGATGTTCACACAATGACGAAATCACCTAACAACGCATTTCTCAGAGCGTATCCCTGCTGCCAAGCGACACGTGACTCTATATATATGAAATCATATCTACCTACACATATCATGAATTTATACATATAAAATGAATGAAAATATGAAGATAATAAGTAAATGTTGATATGATCCTTTCAATCAAAGTTGTAGGATTGTCTTGAGAACGACACAAGTCTAGGACTTGTTAAGTTTTGAGCTTCAGAATTTCAAACCACTCTGCAGAGCATCTAAGACAGCATCCGGCTCATCCTTAGATTCCTTTTACTTTGTGAGTACCCTTAGTAGGGCCCTGCGGGGGAAAAAAGTTACTCTGCAAAATCTGTCTTCATCTTTATTTATAACACAAGGACCTCAACTTTCATTAGGACCTGCTGCCTGCGGATAAACTACAGTTCCAAGTCCGCTTACAGGTGGGAGTAGCCATATTCCTAATCCCAAGCCCATCGCCGTCCAGTAGAACTTTCTGTGATCATGAAAATTTCCTTATCCGTGCTGTTCAATGCAATCGCCGCAAGCCACTGGAGCAGCTGAAATACGGCTGGTGCTGCGGAGAAACCGACTTGTTAAATTGTATTTAATTTCAATTAATTGAAGCTGCAGTTTAAATAGCCTCATGGAGCAAGTGCCTTGCACATTGGACAGCTCTAGTGAACGGGATGTAAGCAAAATGGTGTGTGTAATTTCCAAGAAGGGACTACACGGAGGGGCTGTGCCCTGCTCCTTCCCCTCCTTCCTTCCTGCTGGTTAGAGGGTAGACTTGAAGGCTGAAGCTACAGCAGACATCTGGACCTCGAGGAGGACGCCCATGTTGCAGATAGAAAAGAAGAAGACAGAAGGGGCCTGGGTCCCAGATGACTTCGTGCTGCCACATTAGCTTGAACGTTTATGCGGGAGAGAAGGAACTGCTGTTTTGTTTCAGCCACTATTGTTTTGTAGCTTCTGTTACTCACAGCTGAACCTGATCCTAACTTTAAGACAGAGTCATATTTTCCTGCACTTTATGTTCTAGCTACGTGATCCCCAGGTGTGGTCCCCACACAAGCAGCATCAACACCACCCCGGAACTTGTCAGACATGCAAATTCTCAGGTCCCATGGCGGACCCACCAATTCAGACACTCTGGGGTTGGGGCTCAGCGACCTTCGCTTTCACAATCTCCCAAAGGATTCCAATATATGCTAAAGATTGAGAACCTGGGTTCTCAATTCTAGCAAATTTCCACAAAAATGGTTCTCCTAAATAGACTAATGTGTATACGTGCATTCACAACTGCATGCATGCATAAAAATCTATTTGCAGAAGAATTTTTTTGTGATTGTTTAAATGCAGATCCCATTTATCCCAGAATTCTTTTTCCTAATTAAAAAATTGCAAGATTACTTCAAATAACGTGTGTGGAAGAGCTCTGTGCTTTTAGGAGAAAGGAGGGAGGATCAACCCGATGCGATATTTTTAACAATGTAACCAGCCAGGCATACTGATCAGCGGGTCTGGCCCCAGTCTCACCCAGCAAGTTTCACCCGAGCTTCCGCATACAAATAACAGAGCTACACTGAGGTCTTATCTGGTAACCAGCTGAGACACAGGTGTGAGTTCCGGCCATAGTTTTTCAGATTGCAAACAATCAAACACAAAGAAACCAAAGTCTCCTCCTTTCATTGAGGGCAGTGCTTCTCAGGCTTTACCCTGCATCAGAATGACTGGAGGGCTTGCTGGGGCGGGGCCCCATCCACAGAGCTTCTGATTCAGCGGGTCCTGGGTGAGACCCAAAAATTTACATTCTAACAAGTGGTGCTGATACAGCTGGTCCAGGGATGACGCTTTAGAACCATTTACTTACTGCCTCCCTATGCCTGGAAACACCTCAGAACTGTTAAGAGAGAACGTGGATGGCTAAAGGAGATCTTGAGATGCCATGGAAGGTGATGTAGGAAGCCCTGCATGATGAGCCCCTCTCTGAACCCTGGCCCACGTCCCTCCACGCACCCTGCCCCTCATGCTCTTTCTCAAACGCTCTAGCTGACTCCTGCCTCAGGGCCTTTGCCCTGGCCCTTTCTTCTGCCTGAAAAGCTCCTCCCCAGGCCTTTTGCATGGCTAACTCTCTCTCCTCATGCAGGTCTCAGCATGAGAGGCACTTTGAAGTGGTCTGAAGCAGCCCTCTCTGGTCACTCCTTCATGCCTTGTTTAGTTTCTTCTGTGGGAGATCAAGATTTGGCCATCCTAAAATATATCTCTTTACCTTGATTGTTTTCTCTGAGGAACATTTGACCTCCCCCACTAACTGCCTAAAGAATTCGACATGGTGGCTCCTTCCTGGAACAGATCTATCATGATGGCTATAAAGATAATGTAGGATGGAGATTACAATAGAAAAGGCACCAACAAGCCCCTCTTATCAGAAGTTCTGTCTCTCTGGCCACATTCTCCGGATGGCCCTGCTAGGAGTTGCCAGACAATCATTTACATTTATAAGGGAAATCTCCATTTGTAAAGGTATCTCTCTCTCTGTTGTGGGAAGAGGGGGGGATGGCCTTGTGGGAGATCAAGATTTGGCCACCCTGAAATATATCTCTTTACCTTGATTGTTTTCTCTGAAGGACATTTGACCTCCCCCACTAACTGCCTAAAGAATTTGACATGGTGGCTCCTTCCTGGAACAGATCTTCTATCATGATGGCTATAAAGATAATGTAAAATAGATGTTACAATGGGAGGGGCATCAAGCCCCTTTTATCAAAAACTCTGTCTCTCCCTGACCACATTATCTATAGATGACCCCGAAAAGAATTGTCCTCCTGCCCTCTGAAGTCCCAGGCCACTACCCACCCCCAACACGCTCCTCGCCTTTCGCTGCAATACTTAAGCAAGCAGCTTAGACAGAGGGACGAGTTGCTCATTGCTGAGTTTCTCCCATGTATACATGTTATTAAACTTGGTATTATTTTCTCCTGCTAACCTGTCTTGTTAATTATTTGGCCAGCCATAAGAACCTTAAGGAAAAGGGCAGAGGGGGATTCTCCCTCTTCCCTCGACACTTCCTATCTTAAATTGGCTTTTCTATGTGTTTTCTTGATTAAATCTGCAGATCCCTCCTTCGAGGGGTCCTTGGAGGTGGAGATCTGAATTGACTTGTTTACAGGTATAGGTTCAGGGCCCAGAACAATACCAGGGCACAGAGGGACGTTAAGCAAACGTACGAATGGAAACATAAATCAACGGATAAACCAAAGGAGAGCAGGCAAAGAGCGCAAAGCCAGGCTCCGTCTCAGGGTCAGCGGCTTGTTATCCCGGACCTGCACTGGAGACGGGCGCGGCCGTTGCGTCCTCCCGAAAGCCCACCGAGAGGAAGTCTGCTGAGGAGGATCAGTTTGGACATAGAGCATGATTTTATTTTAATCTCTAAGCTAACGACGACTAGGCACCCCAGCAGCCGATGCACACACTCAGTATGCAGAGGAAGAGCCTCATGAGGCGGCTTTATATTACAACTAGCAGAGTGTCACATCTCATAATTTTTTAAAATTGTTTACATTAATGTTTAATTAGTTCAGGGATTAAACAGCTTTTTTTAAACCCCACAAATAATTTTTTTTCTCCTTCTCCATTTTCTGAGGGCAAAGTTGTTTGGAGTGATTTAATCAATATACGGAATTTCCTGAGGATAAAAGATAGAGAAAAAGAAGGCAAGAAGAAGAGGAGGAGGAGGAGGGAGAAAAGAGGGGGAGAGGGGAGGGGAGGAGGGAAGGGGAGAGGGGAGGGGAGGGGAGGAGAGGAAAGAGGAGACAGGGCAAGAAAAATAATACCAACAGAAATGCAACCAGCCGCCACCCTCCCCTCCCTGGGGTTCACGGGAGTCCAAAGGCAGATCTACAATCAGAGACACGTCAAAAGCGCCAATACCTTTACAGGCTGTCCGGAGGAGAGTTTACCTAGGAGAGAAGGAGCAGGGAGAAATCTGTCCTTCGATGGAAAGCTATGCACACCTCCAGGTTTTCAGCTTCTAATTCTACAGGAGCTATTTTACAGTGTTGTAGATAACTGATAGTAATTCAAAATAATTGTTGTCTACAGACATGCAAATCAATTCTCTCTGGTGAGAGACAACCCTCCCCCTACTCTTGGATAAGTCAGTTTTGTGTCGAGTTGTACCCGTGCATTTAGACATTCCTTTACTCCATAGAGACGTGTGCTGCATTGCCTTCGCCTTTGGACCGGCTGTAACATCATCCTGATGTCCTCATTCAGTCAACGAGTTAAGGAAAATTTTTAACACGTGGGCATTTTATGTCTGTCTGACAGCCATGATTTTACATCTTTGTGACAATTATCTTTTAATGGGGAAGTAGCAAAGGTCCTGGGGGGCGTCTTCCTGGTCCCACACCCATGAGGATATGAAATTGTCAGTGTCGCTCAGCTTGTTCCTCCAGCCCCATCTGCACCCTCACTAACACGCCCACGGGCACCTTAGGGACGTCCAGTGAAGGCCCAGCTCACGGTCCAGCAGAAAGAGAATCAGGAAGTACAGTAACTGTAAGAAGCTGTCGACCGTCAACCTAAACAAAAGTGAAAACCTCCTCTGAAGACCTGGACCGATATGTTTCCAGGTAGAAAATGATAATTATTTCTCACAAATTGACATCCCCCGTCTCAGAGGTAAGAGTTTCCAATTCCAGAATGGGAAATACAGCAAGCTCACCAGACAGACCATCCCCGGACAGACGCAGCCTCCAGAAAGAGTTCAGGAATCACTTCTCTACTCCGAGCAGTGTCAGATTTGCAGCCTGAAGTGTGATCTGAATGCAATTTCAAAAACATGCGACTTGGACAGACTGAAAACAACGCAGCTAGAAAATGGCCCTTGTCCTGCATCAAAGGGACACCAGAGCGTAAATGGGGTTCTCCAAAGCTGACCTCCCAACTCAGCTACCTGGGAAGTTAGCTGAGGTTCTGAGCGCCAAGCTTCGTGGGAAAAAGGCTTCAGAGTCAGGTGAGAGAACAGAGACGCCTGTGAGGGTACCGGCGACCCTCCCAAGTGGTTAGTGAAATGAGGGCACGCATCTGTTTGGAAGCCAGTGCTGAACTGAAGGTACATCCACGTAGCCCAGGAGTTAGAAATGTCAAAATGAGTGCTAGAATAATTGATGGAATTTTCTAAGGGTAGTGTGGTAGGTAGATAATGTCCCCCCAAAGGTGCCCACATCCTGCCCCCACACCTGTGACTATGTTACAGCCAAGGGAACTCTGCAAAGGTGATGATGATGAGGACCATGAGATGGGAGATGACTCTAGAATATCTGCGTGGGCTCAATGCAATCACAAGGGTCCTCATGAGTGAAAGAGGGAGGGAGAAGTGGAGGCTGGACTGATGGGAGATGAGAAGACCCAACTCATCGTCACCGGCTTGGAAGATGGAGGCGGTGGTCCAGGAGCCAAGGCACGCAGACGGCTTCCAGAAGCCGGAAAAGGCAAGGAAACAGATTCTCCCCTAAAACTTCCAGACAGGGACGCAGCCCTGAGGACACTTTGAATGTAGCAGCGTGAGACCTGCGTCAGACCCCTGACGTACAGAACGGAAAGATCAGAAATTTGTGTTATTTCAAGCACTGAGTTTGTGTGATTTGTCACAGAAGCAACAGAAGACTAACACAGGTGGCACTATAAGCTAACAGGGGCACCAATCTGCATGATCACAGTGTTTATTCTTCAGGGACATTCGGCATCTGGAGGTAGGAATGGAGCAGGCAACTCCACTGAGACAGAGCTTTGCCAGGGCTGTAACTAACACACAAGACATCTTTGTGTTAATTAGAAGTAAGTGTCCTTCTTTCCAGGCCAATGCAGTCTCAGGGCTACCAGCACAGCTCACTGAGTGGAACACAGACTGCCCTTCAGCCCCAGTGGTCCTCCAGCACAGGAGCACTTGTGCAGTGCACAACCTGACCAACCATACAGGGTGACCCTGAGAGGGAATCATGCCCACCTTTATCATGGAAGGCCTTTGCTCTCTGTATAGATGAAGAAAGTTAATCTGCATTCTAGAGAAGAGGGTGCACTTGGTTTCTTACATGTGTGAAACCTGTCATTTTGCACTTCTTGATAGATGGCTTTGTAGTCCTCATAACATTTTATGCACATAAACTTTACGTTTCAGTATAAAAGTCTGCAGAGCAGTGGGCCAGGAGCCACAGCCCAAGTGTGTGTAAGTGTTTCTTGTTTGTCTGTTTTTGTAGAAACTGTCAGAAAACCCAAATCTAACCAACTTGAACAAAGTAAGGAATTTCTCTCACTCCAAAATCTAAAGGGGGCCGGCCCCGTGGCTTAGCGGTTAAGTGCGTGCACTTCGCTACTGGTGGCCCGGGGTTCGGATCCCGGGCGCTCACCTATGCACCACTTCTCCGGCCATGCTGAGGCTGCGTCCCACATACAGCAACTAGAAGGATGTGCAGCTATGACATACAACTATCTACTGGGGCTCTGGGGTGAAAAGGGGGGGAAAAGGGAGGAGGATTGACAATAGATGTTAGCTCAGAGCCGGTCTTCCTCAGCAAAAAGAGGAGGATTGGCATGGATGTTAGCTCAGGGCTGATCTCCCTCACAAAAAAATTAATTAATTAAAAAAATATATATGAGGAAAAATAAAAAAAGATAAAAGAAAATCTAAAGGATCCAGAGGAATTAAAAGTTAGGGAGGCCAGCCCAATGGCGTAGTGGTTCTAAGTTCACGCCCTCTGCTTCCGTGGCCCACGGTTCTCAAGTTCATATCCCGGGCACAGACCGATGCACCACTTATTAAGCCATGCTGTGGCAGGCATCCCACATATAAGGTAGAGGAAGATGGGCACGGATGTTAGCCCAGGGCCAATCTTCCTCAGCAAAAAGAGGAGGATTGGCAACAGATGTTAGCTCAGGGCTAATCTTCCTCACCAAAAAAAAAAAAAAAAAGTTAGGCTCCGGGTACCCTAGCAGCACTATCTCTTGCATCTGTTGCCTCCAAAATTAATGGATTTATTTTCAGGGTGTCTCACTCAGGCTGATGGTCTCCAGCAGCTCCTGGCTTATCTTCCCCTAGAGTCAAATCCAGTGAAATCTGCAGTTCCCCTTCCTTAATGTAAAATCAGAGGCTCAATGATCATTGGTCCAAACTAGGTCACGTGTTCATGACTAAGCCAATCACAGTGGCTGGGGACATGGAATATGCTAATTGGCCAGGCCTGGGCCCCATTCCTGCCCTGAGGCTGGGGGTGGAGTCAGCTCCACCCGGTCCCTGGAGGACTTGGTGGAGATAACACAATCTGTGGGTTCTGATGCAGCCTGTCGCTGTGCAAGTTTTATTCCCAGCTACAGTAAATAAAACTTTAGCATGCCAGTTATCCTTATTTTATTCTTTCTGATACTCACACTTTTGCATTTTGGTATCTTTGGAAATCGGTTTACTTATTAAGCTGTTTTACGGGAAGAGTGAGGAAGAGAAGGAAGGGGGAAAGTCATAGCTATTGCGTTTTTGCCACGTGTGTCAGGCACTTCTTACTTATTGCATTATTCGATGCTCACCATCGTCCTGGGGTAAGTATTTTATGATTTCCACTTAGTAGAATTAAGGCTGGGAGAATTTAAGACACTTGGCCCACTGAGACGGAAAAAGTCTGAGCCTGGAATCAAAACGGATCCGTCCGATTCCAGGATGCACGCTCTTAACCTCCAGAATGCTGGCTTCACAGTAAACTGGAAACTGATTTATTATAAAACTACTAATTAGGGTATTAAGGGGAAGAAGTAATTTCCTTTCTCTGCATCTCTGAGGATAAATACGAGACAGAGGAATCGAAACACCCCCAACATACAAATTCTTAATTTATGTTCCTCTTAATTTATGTCCTTTTAATAAAACAAGGAATAAATGGCCAATAGTTAATTCACTTTCTACCATCATTTTAAGAGTAGAATAGAAAATGAACGTTAGGCAGTAAAGCGGGTAGTTAAGACAGCAGGTTCTAGGTCAGGCTGCCTGGGTTTGTAACCCAGCACATCCATCTGCAAGCTTTCCCCCTCGCTGGCTGTGTACCTTTGGGAAATCACTGAATCACTCTCATCCTCAGTTTCTTCATCTATAAAATGGGGATAATAACAGCATGTGTCTCATCCAGCTGTTGAGAGAATTCCATGAGTTACTCCATGTAAGTGCTCAATACATATTAGCTGGTATATGATTAATATCACTATTTCCAGAAATGGCACTCTGGACATTCTAATGAAAAACCCACCCAAAGCTGTCTGCATACTCAAGATGTCCCCCAAAAAATAAAGAGGTGAAAAATTGTTAGATCCAGTTCAGTTCAATAATAGAAAAATACATTTCCTAGAATGGGAAAAATGCTCGAGTCTAAATAAAACAAAACTAGACCCATGTCGTGATTGTACAAAACAATAACAAATTATTTATTTTTAGTAGGTCCCTTCTACAAAGATCTGAATCCACATGAACGACAGAGGCAGGGAAAACCTTCATTGTTTATTTTCACCATCAGACATTTATTCACAGAGGACAGGTCTCTGCAAGCCCTAAGACACAGGCAATTTTTCCCCATATGGAGAGCAGCGTTTAGAGCGCTGAATTCCGTAAACATCAGGTAGCCGAGACGCTTCGAAAACGATTCAGTAAATTACTTATTCTCCCAGAAAGGGCTTATTTGAGGGCCCGGGGCTCTTCAGCACAGTATCTGCCCAAAATAGTACCCACCGCCACTTTAAACTTCTGATCAAATGTTACGCCTCTCGGTGACAAGTTTATTTCACCCTGACAAAGGAAATATCTGGTTCTAAACATATGTGAATCTTTTTTGAATAGGGCTTTTGTGACTGACTTGTTAGTTTGTGTACTGCCTTCTTCAAAGCTATTTAATGGCTGGAATTTACCATTCTAATTGTATAACCAGTGGTTTGGGTGCCTTATCCCACCAAAAAAAAAAAAAAGGAAGTTTTAAGGGGGCCATTCATTAAGGATTTATAATCAAGAATAGAGCAAATGTTCTAAAAGGACTAAATTTTGGAGTCATCCTCAATGTGGAGTGGATCCACATTAGACGTGCAATACACCATCTTTTGAAGACATGGTTTCAGTAAATGCGTACATGAATGGTGTCTTCCCCGATGGTTAGGCTGATTACAACAACGTTTTAAATTAAAATAAAAAATTGCAGTGACTCAACAACGGCCCTGGTAACCAGCTGTGTGAACAACACATCCATATGCCCAGGATGGTCCCGTCCACTGAAGAACCCAACCACAGAGGGTCATATCCCGATAGTGCTTTGTGCAGAATTTGAGAGGAAACAAAACGAAGGTGCCATGCCTTGATATTGTCCCTTTCTCTCGGTGCCCAGAAATAACCCATGGTACCGTGTTTATAAAAACAAGAACTTAATCAGGATCCTGCCCAGAGACAGGAGGGATGGTGGGTCCGTGAACCTCACTATTGGAGCCTAAGTGGGGATGCTCTGTGGGCAGGTTGCTGCTGATGCCAATGGATGAGCAGCTCTGTCAAGCCTGACCTCCCTCTGAGCTTTCCCCAAGTCATCTCCTCCCAGAACCGGCTCCCAGGTTTGCCAGCCGGGAAGCTTCAAGGACAGATGACTACGAGGGACGGGAGTGAGATGTGTAGAACTTCTGACCCATGGTGCTTCTGCACGAATGGACCCTCAGAACAGAGTCCTGGTGGTTCCAGGGATGTGAGCCACCACCAGCAAATGCATCCCATCTGAGGGTGCGCTAGTGCGAACACCCCATCAGGAGGGTCTGCCCACTGGGCTCTCCTGCCCATTGCCCACCAGTCCGCCATGCTTCTTATGCAGAAGGTATAACACTTACTTCACAAACTTCGGTCCCACAAAATCTAATTTTCTTAATTTGTCTATAACACGACTTAATTGTTTCTGTAAGTCCTCGTTCTGCTGTGCATAGTAAACTGAATTTCAGACCATTTGCAATTCTCCACCTCAACTTTTCCCAATGTTGTGTCCAAATTCCATCGTGTGTGTGCAGGTGACAGACTCCCCAAGACCCCAAATGACTAATAATCTATTCAGACCCCACGCTGCTTTTCGTATAGTGACTAATCTGATGAATTTCTCCCTCTCCCATATCAATAAGCCATTGGTTTCCTAATTCCTCCTCCGCAGTGAGAGACTGTGGGACCCCTGAAGAGCAGGCTGCAGCTGAAAATCCACAATTGGCTGTCAGCGTCCATCCAGGCCAGGCAGAGAGCCATCGGCTTGCGGTTGTAGCATTCAGTGAAAGATGCCAACCACTTGTCACTCTTCCCCAGCTGGTGCCACGCCCACCTGAGACCTCCTACAAGCACCTGTCGCATCAATGACAAATCCCAAATGCTAGTTTGTTTTCTACAAAAGGCTCTTCCACATCTCCTTCAACCACTGAATCACCAGACCGTGAGAAGGTAAGGAATCCTGAATACGTTATTAGCGATTTAAGAAACACTTGGTCCTCCACTTCCGGATCTGGGTGCACTGCACCCCTGACATAGCCTCCCCGAGTAGGTAGCATTTAAACAGAGACCCAAGTGAGGCTGGAAAGTCGTGGCCCCGCAAACGTTGCTGGAGATGCTTTCCAGGTTGGGGCGACAGCAAGAGCAAAGGCCCTGAGGCAGGGGCAGCCCCGGCTGTCAAAGTACAGTAAAAAGTGAGTGTGGCTGGAGGGCAATGCACAGAGGGCAGAGAGGGGAAGGTGAGGTCAGACACAGCCGCTGGCCAGCCGAGGTGAGGTCCCGTGGGCCATCGTGAAGACTTTGGATTTGATCCTACATGTGATCAGAAGCCCTTGAAGCGTTTGAAGCCAGAGAGGGAGATGACTGAATTTATGGCCGAACGGCTATCTGGCTGAGCAGGTAACCCGGTTAGGAGGTAAGCGCAATAACAAATCCCAGTGGTTTGGGGTGGACAGCGGAGGTGAAGAGAGGTTGGTGAACACGGCAAATTCAGGGAGGGGTCCGAGAAGTCGTCCTTAGCTGAGCCCGCTTGTGGAAGAACAGTTCTTCTCCCAGCTCCAAGCCTGAGGAGCAGCATCCCTGACTCGTCCAAGAAGACTGCTACAACAGGAGTCTCAATCTCGGCTGCACGCTGGGCATGTTCAAAGAAATCCTAAGACCCACCCCCGCCCCCGTGCTGATTGATTCGCATGGATGTGGCCCAAACATCAGAATCTTTTAAAATTCCCAGGTGATTCTAAAGTGCAGCTAGGACTAGCAGCCTGACTAGATGACCTCTGAGAGTCCTTTCTAGATCTCTTAATAGGACAGTATGACTGTCTCCATTTCGGTGACTTGAAGACCAAGACTGAAAACAAAACAAAAGAAAGGGGCCGCGTCCAGGTCGCAGAGAGAGTGAGAGGGAGAGCTGGAGTGACCTGGCTCTCCCCACCCCCCACATTAGCTTCCCGTTTTGTGTATTACTAGGATCTGGTTACTCAGCATGAGACACTTCTCTGAAGTGACTTACAATCAAATTAAATTAACAATTCAAACATGGAATGTCAAGTGTGGGTGGATTAATACCTATCACTGGAAGAAAATTTGAAACTGCAACCTTAAAAGCCTTATATATTTTTTGAACTGATGACCCAAAAAAAAAACAAAACTAAGCTTCCAGAGCAAGAGCAGGGAGACTCCCATTAGCATTGCAGACAGCTGGCCCAGCCCAAGTTTATGCAATCTTCTTACCCTCCCACAACCATCCTTTTCAATCAGGAAATCATATTCTTTTCTCATCACAGGCTGTATCCAGCTTGTCAGCATTTCTCTACCAGGTCCATTACGCCATCTCTATTTTTGCATCTCTTTTGTATAGCATGCGAAAAAAAATTTTAAAAGATCGAGTGAGAGACCAGAAGGATGGAGGCCCATTGAGGGTATTTGCAGTTGGGGGGGGGGTCTCCCAAGAGTCCCCCACTTCATTCCATCTTAAAGGAATAATACAGACAGAGAATGTGAAGAGTGCAATGTGACGAGAAGCCGGGGAGAAAATCCATCAGTACAGAAGGTTCTCTAAGGCCAGGACAGAAATAAAATAAACTGTGTTTTCATGAGAGCATTTCAAAGACAGAAATTCACATCTAATAATATTTTTTCTTGGTTCTCAATTCATTTGCCAACACTTTTGTTTCTGAGTGAGCACAGCGTATTTTTACTCTTTAATAGGAGTAATTATAATTAATGTGCAGTCCACTTAGTTTTGCCTGGAAATTCTTTCTCCTGGAGCAATCAGCCGCTTTCTCTTGTAGAATTCCAGAAACCTAACACCACACAGCGTGGAGCAGCAATGACCCAGGAAATCTGAGCAGAACCACCACAGTCTCCAAGACTTTGTCTCCATTTACAATGTCAGAGTCCTGAGAAGCAGTGGCCCTTTCAATTTTTGGAGAAAATTCTGTTTCCTTGTGTTCAGGTTCTTGACACATGAAGAGGAAAAAGCCAGTTTAAAATCCTTTTTTAAAAAATTCTTATCATTAAATTCCAGGGTTACCATCACCCGGCAAAGTGCCATCTGAAGTTGTGAAGAGGGAATTTGGGGGCACCGGTTCTTCTCTGTTCCAAGAGGAAATGGCTGTTCCCCAAACTCGATGCTTAGGAGGAAGCCCAGGCAGACGGCAACAGAATGTCACCCCCACAGGTCTTTCTGTTACTTGTTTTTTAAAACCGTCTCCACTGCCCACAGCAGATGTTATAAACTGAAGGCCTGTGAGCTGAATCTGGCTCCAAAGACTGTTTTATTTCATTCTGCCTGGTGTTCCTTAAATTCATAATTAGTTTTTAATGCCAATATTTATAAAACAGAAGATTTCACATAGAAATCTTGATTTTAGGTTTTCCCTTAAAACATTGCAAGATGTGACAAATCTGTGAATCCATCGCCATACTGCAAGCAAGAGAGATGCGCCCTTTAGGTGGGGCAAGAACTCACTAGTTTGCCACAGTCCCCACCCAGCCCTTATGCCTCAGTCACATCACATGCTTATCCCTACAGGCATTTTTTTTTTTTTAATCTCTAGACTATAGGATCATTCACAAACCCCAGATGTTTAAAATGACCACTCTGGTGACTATATGGAGACTGGTGGTGGGGGTGTGAACACGGAGTAGACAGTGGGGGTATTGCAATATTCCAGGTGTGAGATGATGGTGGTTTGGGCCAAGGTGGTGGCAGTGCAAGTGGTGAGAAGGGGCCATAATATGGATATCGTTCAAGCAGAGGCAACAGGATTTGCTGATGGATTAGACGTGGCATGTAAGACATACTCTGCACTTACTTAGCCAAGCCAATCTTGCCCATGTCCTCCCATTCCATTTTCCTCATTTGTCTTCCTTCCATTGAGAAGTGCAATGGAAGAGTTAGAAGATAAAAGTGGCGCACTTCCTCGTTTGTTCTCAGATGCAGCTGACAAGCCAGAGTCAGAGACGGTAACTTTTAAACAGTCTGGCACTGAGAACATCAATCGTTCACAACTGAAAAAGGACAATACTGGCCAGCAAGGTGAGACCCAATGCCAGCTCCCCTTGAAGAATAAAAAAAATCATGAAGTTAATTACTCTTAATTAGCTACCGTGCTTGTTCATTCATGCTGCACTTGTATTTGGACCTAATGAAAATGGAAGAGGTCGTGGATAAAGAGAATGCATTTACAAAAGCCACAGATGATGTTCCAGAAACCCTTCACCTATTGTTTTTGGTTCCAGGCACTTGAAATGAGCTTCTGCCCCTTTAACTAAAATCCTATTCATCGTTTAAGAATCGGGTCAAATTCCACCTCCTCAGTGAAACTTTTTTCTGGCCAACCCCATCTTTGATCCCATTTGTCTCTAAACTTCTACAGCAATTATCACTTGTTCAGTTCGCTGTGCAATTAGCTTCAGAGTTGCACGTGACATTCTTTCTATTTTTGTAGAACTGCTATTTAGGCTATTAATTGTTATGAACAACAGAATACTTTATCAAGTCCATAACCCTATAAACTCAATCAAAACCAAGTTTACCCCAACTGAGATCTTATATTTGTTGGACACACAATTACAACAAAAGAAAACACTTCTGTATATTAACAAAAGATGGAAATGATTTTGTTTAATTTAGAATTTAATTCCCAGCAGATTCTCCATTCCCACGCACCCCCAGTTTTCTTAAGTCTTAAAAAAAAGGATTAAACTCTAAAATGTTGGAGAACTTGGTTTCTTTACTCACAGAAAGGTAGACTCATACTGAAGACATCATAACTTAAATTTCTGAATCTAAACAAATATCCTATTTTTCAGTGGAGATACTGTACAAAGACCAGGAGACAGTCAAATCACAAAGAAGTGCATACACAAAAGGCGGCTACTCTAATAATCATAGACAGAAAGTGTCAAGGATCAATGTCATTTCCATAGTTGCTAAGAGATTAGATGTGAGAATAAATCTCAGTCACTCATTTTACAGTATCGCAACAAAAAAATTAAAAGTTAAAGGCTAGAAAGATTTAAAAGTTAATCGTTCAAAATATCATAACTCATAAAAAAATAGTCAAAATTCACAGCAATTATTTGGCTGCCACCTAATTACATAGCAACCAGGACCTGGTTAATGAAATTGTTAACATTCCTTACCTTAGTCTTTATCACATTTTACATTATCGCTTATTTAATAGTCTGTGAACGGGACACTAAAAGGGCAAGAATTTTATCTGTCCTCCTCCCCATTTATTCCCAGAATCTAGAACCAAGTCTGACATTTAGAAGGTCTTGATCCAATACATATTGGTGGAGTGAAGCACAATAGTTACATAAATTAGGCAGCTGTTAAAATGATACATTAGAATAAAAACATGTAATGGTATAGGAATATTTTCATCAAACATATATGTGCAAATATACAATGGTATTACATTTTTATAAACAAAAACACAGAACCCTGCATATTTACGCATATAAACAAGGCTAAAAGAACGAAACAGTAACAAAATAGAAAACCCAACAAGAAGTTAGGCAAAAGAATTGAACGGACATAACAACCTACAGGAAAGTCACGAACATACTGTAGAGTGCAGAGGCCTGAAGTGAACAGCTATATAGTATACGATGCCATTTACACAAAACTCAAAACAGGCAAACCCATGTATGTTCAGGATGTGCTTGCCTTTGGGAATAAAGGGTAGTGACTGGAAGACGGTGACAAGAGGTTCTAGCATGTCTGAAAAATAAAATTGTAAGATATTTAAAGTGTACGTTGTGGTGATGTGATTTACGTATACATTGTGAAAGGGTCCTCCCATCTAGTTAATTAACACATCCATCACTATACATCACTACATAGAACATTTAAGTTCTACTCTCTTGGCAAATTTCAATTACACCATACAGCGTTATCAGCCATAGTCCCCATGTGTCACATTGGATCCTCAGACCTTGTTCATCTTAGAGCTGAAAGTCTGTGCCCTTTTACCAACCTGTCCCTTTTCCCCCACCGCCAGGCCCTGGCGACCACACTTCTGTCTCTTCATCACAGATATGTTAAGGAAATTCTATCTCTTGATCATGGATATGTTCATTATTTGTAATTACCCATTTGTTCTCTTTTCTTTATAGATGTTAGACTTCAGCAAATCACGTTTATTTAAAAATATTGACATGGGTCCTCACGGTATAGAATTTATGATCCATTTACTGATTCTTATTTTTGCTCATCTTTTTTGTTTGCTATTTTCTCCCGTGATCAACTATTACTTTTATAATACTACGTCCATAATATTAAAAAGTATTTTTACTTTAATTAGAGCATTTTGGACCACTATTAAAATCCCATGCATCAGTGTATCAGGGAAGATAACAGCACATGCAAATCGCAAAGTGGATGGTTGTGGGGCGCTGAATGAGGTGACCCACCAGGGGCGCTGCAGGACTCCAGGGTGGCAAGGGGGGAGCCAGCATCGCCCAGGGGAGCCCACTGTGATGCCCGGAGGGATAAACACCCCGACTTCATTCACCTCCCCCCTGCAGCCCACAGGGATCCTCCTCCTAGGACACCCAGCAGAGGGGAGAAGGCTGGAGAGCGAATGTGGAGCGGCAATCAGAAGGTGACCCTTCCCACTGTGTGGAATGCCTGTCCTACTCTCAATCGCCTGTCCTGCGTGTCCCCTAAACTCATGAAAGTCTGGCCCCCGATTCCACACACGTCACTTCTCACTCTCTCTCTGCTCTGGGAACATACATCGTGACCTCGCCCTTCTCTGGATTTCCACTCTACAGTGTGTTTTCCTTCTGCTTCTACTATTTCTGTTCTTTTAGACAACCTTGAAAACAAATGGTATTTACTGCTGTTTCTCGAAAGAGCTACGCGCCCTACCTCCTTATAGATGTCTCATTTATAACACTGTGATACTTCTTTATAGCATGTGGGAACCCGTTTCCCTTGATGCTGGTTTCACAGAAGCAGGAATAAATATTATTTCACTAGCTGTAGCAATACAACTCACATGGAAAAAAATGTATTTTGTATCTGAAATATTGCTCTCCCCAAGTATTTTCGTAAGTACTTTACACATGATACAAAATATCAGGTAATTCTGAAATAAATATACTATGTTCCAGGGACAGCAAAGAGAACAGCATGAAAAGCGAGCAGGCAATTCAGGAGCCACTGGTCAGTGAGAAAGGAGGTTGGTGGCTGATGGTAGAACTACAAGGATTCCTGAGGAATCACTGCTCCAGCTGAAAAAAACGTTTAAATTTGCCACCTATAAACCCTAAGATAAAAATGCTCTGAGAGAGACAAAAATGTCCTTGCTCTCTATTAAAATAAACTTGTACTTCCTAAAAGAAAAAGAAAATCTGAGGCATAAATATTTAGAGAAACATTACTGTGTTTGGTGGCCCTTGTGCTAAATCAACCTAAGATGTGGCTTTTCAACCCAACACTGCCGACATTCGGGGCTGGCTCAGTCTGCTGTGGGGGCCGTCCTGCGTGTGGTAGGATGTTCGGAAGCACCTCTGGCCTCTTCCCAGGTGCCGGTGGACCTCCTCCAGGCCTGACAACCAAAATGTCCCCACACATTGCCAAATAGCCTTCCAACATTTTCTAACTAGTTGACAACACTGAATACTTGGGAAAGTCCACACAGAAATCTTCATTTCTTACAACTCTTGAGTTATCGGAAGATAAGGAATCTCTGAACTCCACTGTGGTACTAACTGGCTAGACACACAGAGCAGCCCCCTTTAGAAAGGGTACGCAAGCTCTTGTTTTCTGACCGTTGATGGTGCTCAGGGCAAGCTGCCCCAGGAAGCACCACTCTGGTATGCGGATTATTTCGAGCTGAAGACAATAAGGATATTTGACCTCCCCCACTAACTGCCTAGAGAATCTGGCATGGTGGCTCATTCCTGGAACAGATCTTCTATCATGATGGCTATAAAGATAATGTAAAATAGATGTTGCAATGGGAGGGGCACCAAGCCCCTTTTATCAAAAAACTCTATCTCTCCCTGACCAAATTATCAATAGATGACCCTGAAAAGAATTGTCCTTCTGCCCTCTGAAGTCCCAGGCCACTACCCACCCCCAACACGTTCCTTCGGCTTTCGCTGCAATACTTAAGCAAGCAGCTTAGACAGAGGGACGAGTTGCTCATTGCTGAGTTTCTCCCATGTATACATGTTATTAAACTTGGTATTATTTTCTCCTGCTAACCTGTCTTGTTGATTATTTGGCCAGCCAGAAGAACCTTAAGGGAAAGGGCAGAGGGAGATTCTCCCTCTTCCCCCTACACCGTCCACACCACTCCCTACAGTCTCTCAACAACTGTGTCCATGGCGACTTATCACATAGTTTACACTATTGTTTTCATCTTACACCTGCCTGTTTCCCTCATGTATATTTCGTCTCTGGCCCCTGTGGCATTTGAATTTGCAGCATCTTCCAGAAATGCAAAGGCCCTAGAAATTTCCACTATGAACAAAATAACTACTTTTTGGCAAAGAAAATACAAATAGCAGTAAAGGGAATCATCTGAAGCTCAACACTAAAAACAGGAGTCATGGGCTCACTGAGGCCCAGGACAGCGACCCAGGATCTGACTGGAGGGTGAAAACCAGTACCACACTCTGTCCATCCCTCTGGTTTGTAGCCGTTGTGGCAATGTCACAAAGACTCACCTGCAACCAACACGACTGAAATTTTAAAAAAAATCTATTACTCCCTGATAATCTATAAAGGTCATCCATCATGCAACAAAGTCTAGGGCCTTTCTATAGCCAATAATGCACCATATTGATTGGCTATTACTGAACAAGCTAAGCACATTAAATGACTCCTCTATTCATTTTTTAAAATCTTATTTAAATTGTTCCCACTATAATATTCTACCAAATATCAGGAAAAATCAATGAGATTAGAGATCTTGCCACTAAACCTAAGTGGCTATGTTTGTCCTTGCTGCGTAATGAATGGAATTAAAACAACCACTGTCTGCCATCACAGTGCACACCTCCCACCAAACACACAGACAGAGTGGACTCTAGTGCAGGAGGAAAGGAGGAGGAGGGAAAAGGAGAGGAGAGGGGAGGAGAGGGGAGGGAGGGAAGGAAGGAAGGAGGGAGGGAGGGAGGAAGGAAAGAAGGAAGGGAGGGAGGGAGGAAGGAAGGAAGGGAGGGAGGGAGGGAAGGAGGGAAGGAGGGAGGCAGGGGGCAGGGAGGGAGGGAGGAAAGAAAGGGGCAAGGAAGGGGGGGAAGGAAGGGGGGAAGGGAGGGGAGAAAGGAAGGGAGGAAGGAAAGGAGGGAGGGAGGGACAGAGGCAGGGAGGGAGGCAGGGAGGGAGGGGGAGAAAGAGGGTGACTGTGTGAATGCAACAACATATGCACCAAGCATTTGAAACATAGTCTTATACTAAAGACTCTAGAGATGCAGAAGGAAGGAAGAAGCTCCTAACACATTGCAGAAGACATGGAAAAATGCACGTGGCAGGACAAGCTGTAAACCTCCACCTTCCATTGGGGGAGGAACTGGAAATCAGAAGCGCCCTACTTAGAAAGCACGCACCAGTCCTCAATGACTCTGTCAGACCCATTCTCGCTGGGTTTGTGTCTTTTATCAGAAAAGCAGGCCCACGTCAAAAGCAAATTCTCCTTGAGTAAAGTAGTACCAAGGATGTTAAATCCCAAAGGAATAGGGTCAACCCATCTGCATAGTGGAGCCTGCTCCCTTCTGCAAGACAGCTTTCTCTGTAGAGACGGTGCATCCTCATCCTACGGGCTCTGTTCACCATAGGTGACGCAGGAGGAAGGGCAGACGCCATCGCTGGTAGGGCGGCTTGTTTGGAATTGAAGGTCTCCGGGTCTTCCCCCAGGTCATGGGCCAGAACGCTCCATTCCTCTGCAGGAGGGGACACACGGCTCCAGCCCAAGGGCAGCTTTCAAGGTAGAAGGAACAGAAGGCCGGCCTCCACCTCACCCCCATCCACCCCCAGGAGGTGTGAGTGGGTGGGTGGGTTATCCACATATGCACAGAGGCCCAGTCCTGCACCCAACCCCACCTGTGGATGCTTGCCCAGCCTTTCAGAAAAAGAATTGCTTCAACCACATCTGAGTTCCCTCTAAGGGAGACAGGTGAGGGTGGGCTCCAGGAGGGAAGAATCCTCACCTTCTCAAAGTACTGATGAGCCCCCAGCCAGGACAAGGTGTGTGTGGTGGGGAGCAGACAGTGAGCAGCAAGATGCAGGAGGCACGGCCCCTCCCTATGGACCACCGGGAAAGAGGAGAACAAATGCTGACCCCAGTCAGTCTCCCTGAGTTCCGGCTGACAGAACAGAGGAGGAATAACCCTCTACTGGGGACAGAAATGGGATTTCCTGGACTATCGGGTCACGTCTATAACCGTCCACTGAAATTCATACATAGCGAGCGAGACTGGAGATGCAGTATTAGGAAGCCACTGGGGTTAATGCACCCCAACGAACGAGAAGAACGTTCTGCTGTGCCTGCATCTCTGTTCCACAGGAGTCTGGACCACGTCTACTGGGCTTCTTATTGTCTGCCTCAGCCGAGCTCAGGCAGCGGAGGGCACAGCAGGAGATCAGAGAGGGAAGCAAAGACAAGGGGGCTGTTTCCTCCGTGTTCACTCCAGTCGTGGCAAAGACTATGTTTCTCGGACTATGACCTCAGCCTCAGCGGAGTGGTCCCTCTCCAGAAGGGACATCTCTCTCTTGGTCCCAGTGTCACATTCCCTGTCCTGCCCCTTCAGGCCAGGCAGCAGGGACTGCTCCCCACTCACGCTGCCCTTGGGTTCCGTGCCTTACCCTGATCACACCTCTGTAATTCGTCCCGTCATCAAACTCACTGCCGTCACCCACTTGGAGTATGTTATCCACTTCCTTCTGGGATTTTGGCTCATGCAATAATGCAGAAGATTCTTGACTTTTATAGTTTAAGCCTTTAAGATATTCGGGTCTTTATGTCTTACAAACACTTCTACAATTCATTCAACAAACATTCACACCTTTAATAGTTATTATATACCAGGTACAATTGCTGGGCCCTGGAAATTCAAATGCATAAGGCAGGGTACCTGCCTGAAGGGGTTCGTTTCCTATGCTGGAGACGTCACTCTTTTCTGACGATGTGAGTCCATTTCTGTCCGAGTAGCTGCAGAAACATCCATCACTCCAGGTGTGAGCACCTGTATTGCTCTTGCCCACGCTAATTCTACTGACTGACACCTAACCATTGACGCCTGGAAAAGTATTCTAGGGCTTTTGAACATGTCACGTACCTGACATGACAGAGCGCAGAGTAAAGCACGGATAGAAAAATACATTATTTTCTGGCTTGTGCTACAAATTCTTTTGGTACCCACTGAAAAATCTGCCTTTCTGTTCTACTCAGACCCTCAAAGGATTGGATGACACCCATCCCCATGGGTGAGGGTGATCTTCTTTACTCAGTTCACCAACTCAAATGCTACTTTATTTCAGAAACACCCAGAAATCATGTTTCACCAGCTATCTGGGCATCCCTTAGCCCAGTCGAGCTGACACGTAAAAGTAACCATGGCGCTGAGTAAGAGAATGTTAAATGATTTGCTGGTGTGCTCTCTTTACAAAGTAAGTGAATTGTGTCAGGTACATTAGAATGACTCCAACAAAAAAGTTTTAAGTTTCAAATACTGAAAAGTTTCAACAACAGCTGTCAAGAAAGGGAGGCTCTACAGAAAATACATTCCTTCTGGGTCCTTAAACAATTAAGGTTTTGCTCCTGTGCACTTGCAGAAAATATATTCTATGCGGACAGCACAAACAGTGTGCCCCACAAGGAGTCGATTTTCCTGGGGTTCCTGTGGTTTTTACTCCCTCAGAAGCCTTTAAAACAAATTGTCAGCCACTTGCATCTGGTGCAGACCTGTGTCTTCCAACTCCATGACTCTGCTGATTGGCTCCATCCCTGAGACTGAAATTGATGAAAGCTCTGTTCTTTGAAGCACTGCAACGCAAGAATTTCATCAATTTCAATTGCCTTCTGGCTTCCAGAATAGGAACCCACTGGGAAGTTAGATGGAGGACACTGACCCGGCAAAATTGAGAAAATGAACACGCCGCCTTTGTTTAAAGTTATTGAGGATCCACCGAGGGAATCACACTGTGAATGCGTCCGTGAGAAAGTTTTCGGGACGCTCCCTCCAATCCAAGGGCAAAAATCTGACGTCTTGGCCGGAGCCATAGATCACAACCATCTCTGCTCATCTCAGTGCAGAGGCTCGCTTTACATGTCTCTGCTGGTGGTAAGAAAACCTTCCTACAACCACACAGCTTCTCTCATGCAGTGGAAAATTCCTAATCTGTTCTTAGGGACTGTGGTAAACATGGTAACACCTCCCCCTCCCCCAAAAGATGTCTACATTCTAATCCCCGGAACCTGTGAATATGTCACCTTACAGGGCAAAAGGGGCGTTACAGATGTGATTGAGTTAGGAATCTCTAGAGGGGAGATTATCCTGGGTTATCAGGGTGGGCACAGTGGGATCACAAGGATCCTTATAAGTGGGAGACAAAAGGAGTCATAATGATGAAAACAGAGGTGGAAGTGATGCACCCAGAAGATGGAGATGCGGCCAGGAGCCAAAGGGCAGCATCTACAGCTGGAAAAGGCAAAGAAACAGACCCCCCTGGAGCTTCCAGAAGGAATATAGCCCTGCTGACACCTTGATTTTAGCTCACTGAGACGCATTTCAGACTTCTGACCTCCAGAACTATTACAGAAAAAAATGTGTGTTGTTTTAAGCTGCTAAGTTTGTGGAAATTCGTTACAGCCTCAGTAGGTAACTAATCCAGGTATTTACAGTGCTGCAAATTGCCTGTGGGCTCTGGAGCCAGATTCCGGGCAGATTCAGGCCGACACTAGCTGTGTGCGCAAATAACTTTAGCTTCCTCATCTGTACAATGGGGGTAATAGCGGTTGCTATCTCATGGGTTACTTTAAAGATTACTACCCTTACAACAATGCCCAGCACACACCAAGCACCAATAAATGTTAGCTATTACTATCATATTACTATCATATTGAATGTCAAGTTTCCACTGCTTACTACTGCAAATGTTACAAAGTTAAGACAGCTCCTGGGATGTACTTTCCTTAACTCCCTTTAGAAAGTACTATTGTTACATTTAAAGTTTCTGCTCAGGAATCTCACTGCCTGAAAGATTCCTATTTAATGATTAAAAGTGGGTGGGGAGGGAGATCTTACATTGCCTGCAGCAGAAGGAGACAGTCTGAAATGGAGCCTGTGATAAATACATGTCTGTAGGTCACTGGAAAGAGCAGGTTTACGTGTAGAGATGATACATTTTGCATCCCCTGCAAATACCCCAGCAGCTTAAAGCTCTCCAGGCTTCCAGGACATGCAGGGCTAGACTAGGGTGAGGCGAATGTGGTGCCCAGGGCTTAAAATTTAGGGAGGGACTCACTCCCAGGTGCCAACCCAGCACAGGCAGACCCTGAGACTAAGCACATCCTTAAACTGCATGCCCGAGGCACCCCACGTGATTCATCCTGGTCCTGCCCTGAGCAGATACAAATGAGGAGAAAAGTCCTTAAACCGGACACTCATAAAGATGTAGGGAAAAACATGCAATAATATAAAGGCAGGGGATCATATTAGTCTGTACAACATCACCTTCAAAACCAGGCAGAGGAGACTGATGGAAGTGTTGGGTAGGCAAAGTCCTACTTCACAGTATTTGCTCATTTTTAGTCTATTTCCTTGTAATAGTGACTCTTACAGAATCAATACCTGCAAACGCAGGGTCCTTGTTCCGAGACCCTGAGCAGACCTGCTCACAGGTCTGGGGGAGTCTTCTAGGTAGTCTGGTAGTGGACCCCTTCTTACAACCGGCCACCTGGACAATCCTCTCACTCCGGCCACGTCCCCAGCGTCTTCTTGTCCTGCTCTGAGCTGAAGATGCGAGAGCCCCAGACCGCATAGGTCCAAACCCTCTCTCTCTCTCTCACTAACCTGTCCATCCCTCATTTTCTTCATTTCAAAAGGGAAACCATAACAGTATTCCACCTCACTGGGCTGCTAAGATGCCATGAGTTCATGTCAGCACCCAGCGCTGAGGGGCGGGTCTGGCAGGTGACTAGGGGGTACTAGTGTCAGCTGCTGGTGTCACCACAAGGAACATCAGCTGTGCTGCTTCTGCCTGCAGGTCCTTCAGGATACAGAACACGGTACACACGCAATAGGACACTTGTCAGATGAATAAAACAAGAGTCAAATTGATGAGCCTGAGGAACCAACTTCCAAAGGTAAGAAGGACATAAATTTTTTACCTGTGTAGAGTTAAGGTCCCTGATTCTCCCTTCATCCCATCAATCATTCTCTCCCACGTGTAGACAGACCCACCCAGCCCCTCTGAACGAGAGTCCTGGAGAAGCTCTTAGGTGACTCAGGTGCAGGTGTGGGAAGAGTCCTCAGAGGAGGTGACATTAACCAGGATCACAAGAGAGAGCCATACGAATGAATGCGCTTTCCAGGACAGGGAACATTCTTTACGGATGAATGAAAAAAGGCCAACGAATCCACTTTCCAGGTAGAGAAGCAACACTTACAAAGGCCTTGGTGCAAAAAGAGGTTTGAACTCCCCAGTCGGGGGAAGCCGGTGTAAATGGAGCACAGAGAGACAGGTAGGCCGATTGCACATCAGGCACCACCTTGGAGGGAAAGAATGCGTGTCTCATCTTCACTGCAGTGGAAAGTGATTAAAGGATTTTAAACTGGGGAGTGATCTGATTCCATTTGCATTTAACATCATGCTTGCTGCTGTGCAGGGAATGGTTTGTAAGGAGACAGGAACAGAACCGGGGGGACCAATGAGGAGACTGGTGAGGAAAAGAATGATATCATCCTGGACCAGCGTGGTACAAGTGGAGATGGGGAGATGTCATAGATTCAAAACACATTAAGGAGAACTCAGGACTTGAAAAGAACTGTAAGATGTGGGGGTGGGCAGTGGGCTGGAATGCTTTGTAGTATTGAACAAAGAATGTTCTACTTTTTCTCTCTCAGTAAAGAAACATATATTTTTTAAATATATACACATAAGCCATTCTTGCTGAGATGAAAGAGATTTCATCATTTATTTAATCCTTTATTGAGGACCTCCCGAGGCTTAGGTATTTGGTGATGAGGGTAAAATGCTTTATACCCTAAAAAGTGTAGTGGGGGAGACCCATATTGAAAGGAAATTTATGATGCGCTCCTGGTCCTTCCCACTCCTAAAGCTGCTTCTCCTGCAGTCTTCCCATCTCAGTAGACAGGACTCTATCCTTCCAACTTGTTCAGAACTCTCATTGACTCTTCTCTGTCTCACGCCCCTCGTCATCCAATTCTGTTGGCTCCACCTTGAAAGGATGCACAAATGCCACTACTTCTTCCCACCTCCAGGCTCCAACATCTCTTGTCTGGTCTCCTAACTGCTCCTTCTCCCCCTTCCTCCCTATAATCAGTCATCTACACAGCAGCCAGAGCGAGCCTGTGGAGACATAAGTCAGTCTATGGCGCCCCAGAGACTCTCCAGTTTCTTCCGCATGAATACCAAAGTCCCTACGACAGCCTTCCCTGTCCTGAGCCCATCTGGCTCCCGGTGCTTCCCCAACAGCTCTCTTCTCACAGTCTCCATCCAGCCACACTGCCCTCTGCACAGTAACCCTAACCGGCCAGCTGCCACCCCTGCCTGGCCCTCTGCAGCGGCCACTCGCTCCGCCTGGTCTGAGCTTTTCTCAGATATCCGCTTAGTTCATTCCCTCGCCTCCTCCAGAATGTCACTCAGCTGGCGCGTTCTCATTGTTACACACTTTAAAGTCACACTTACACCCTTGAACTCACTTCCTTGCTTCATTTTTCTAGCTGGCACTGATCACCATCTGACATACTACATATATATGCCTTTCCACTGGGAAACAGCATCCCATTGGTCCAGTCTGGCTCACAGGACCACCGGCTCGCTGGCCAGGTGAGGTGAGGTATCTTAATTGATATTCTCATCAAGCCTACATCCAAAGGAGAAAGGGTGGTACCCCAAAGCAACATTGGTGGGAGGCTATTGGAGGAAAGGAGCCCGGATGCTGGGCAGGCACGTGCTTGTCCACGGATGTGCATCAGCCTCTGGATAAGCACATTATGTATAACTTTCAGGGCCAAAGGGCATCGTTGTCTATTCTTGATCAGGATTTGCTACGGGCAAGAAAACTGAAATTTATCTCTCAGAAAGCTGGAGATGGTTGTTTAAACATAGGCTTCTCTGTAAACTGAGATTTACTTGAACCATCTCTATCAGTGCAGCCAACCTCAGAACTTAAGAATAAATTTCCTCCAAATTCCCTTTGATCTGCACCCCGTATTAACATCAGAACCTCCCAGACTGAACATCCCATGGGCATCGTTTTTCACAGTCCTTGTCCAGAAAACGTCAAAGGAGCTGCAATATCGAAAAACTCATACAACGCGACGTAATGTACAAAGTACTTAAAAGTCCATAGCTCTTGCATTATTCAGATCTCAAAGAAATCAGACAGAATCTTTTTCGCTAAACTTAATCCAATTGATTCAAATAAGAATTGTTTTTTATAGGCCTTCCAAATGTTCTCCAAATTACAGAGATTCCGGTAAAAACACTTCAGACCAAATCCTGGACTTTCACAAATCAGTAAGCACATTTATTTAAATAACTTAGAATAATCTGAAATCCTTTTTCTTTCCTGAAAAATAAGGGTAGGCTGACAAGTTAATTGAAAAAAGACATACACACTCATACACAACCACATGATACTCAGCAAGTACTGGAAATGACACACTTAAAATCCATCAGTTTCAACAAAAGGAAATTAAATGGCACATTTCCTGTGTTTTTTCCATCATATAAGACACATTTGTCCACTCAGTGACTACACATGAACCTCGATGCGTGCAAGGCCCTGTGCTAACCACAGTGGGAGAATACTATTAACTATTATGTGATTTTCCCCCTGAAATTCTTTCCTTATCTTTGTCATAACCTTTTACTTCATTCCTTTTCCTGGTGCATTTATGTTACATCATAACATTTATGCTACAGCATAAAAGCGAAGAATAAAAGCAAACCTTTGGCTTTTGAGTTTGCAAAATCAAGGTCCACCCAGCCCTATACAATAGATTTCGAAGAATAAGCGCATTATTCAAACTCCTAGAGAATGATTTTCTGGTTTTTTGTTGTTGTTGTTGTTATTGTTTTTTTTGTGAGGAAGATCAGCCCTGAGCTAACATCCATGCTAACTCTCCTCTTTTTGTTGAGGAAGACCGGCTCTGAGCTAACATCTATTGCCAATCCTCCTCCTTTTTGTCCCCAAAGCCCCAGTAGATAGTTGTATGTCATAGTTGCACATCCTTCTAGTTGCTGTATGTGGGACGGGGCCTCAGCATGGCCGGAGAAGCGGTGTGTCAGTGCGCTCCCGGGATCCGAACCCGGGCCACCAGTAGCGGAGCACCCGCACTTAACCGCTAAGCCACGGGGCCGGCCCAATAATTTTCTGGTTTGAGGAAGGGGAAGAGATCTGAAGAAGAGAACAGGAAAAGTAGATGCTGAAAAGACATTCTGAGAAATGGTACTTTACTCTGCCTGCTCCTCAGAACTACCTCCCAGGGAAGTTTTGGGGGAGGGGGGATATAGAATCCCTCTTCTCTGGATATATTGGGAGGTCCTAAGGCAGAAAGATCTGTGCCCTAAATTTCTATGTAGAATCTTGGGTGTCGAGACCTATCAGAGTCCCCGACTACACCATGGCAAGAAAACCAAAGAGTGGATATGTCTATCTGTTAAGTCAGGAACTTGGAGAAACTGAGGCAACGCCACTAAGGGTCTGGTGATCCCAAAGAAGGGCAGGAGCGCTGTTCTCTCAGATTCCACGCTCTGCAGGAATCCTGGGTCTGGACGAACGGGGCGTGTGGTAGAATGGGATCTGGACCACACGACCAGGGAGCAGACAAGACGGAGCTCTCAGAAGATGCCGATGCGGAGAGGAAGAAACTCGGAAATCCAGATGGGATGACGTGCATTTAGCTGAAGGAGGAAGACACACCTTCCCCACAACCTGGGACTTAGATTCCTCCCAAGGAAAAAAAGAGATAGCCAGAAAACTCTCAAAGATTAAGTTTAGGCGGAGGGCTTTTACACTTGATGAAGTAGCCTGAAAAATCGCATCCACTGAGGGAGGGTTGAAAAAAAAGGCTAAAGAGACAGCAGTGCTGCCTTCAGGGCGTACTGTCTGGACAAAGAGTCAGCGCTAACAGAGAAGCATTCCAACTCACACTTACATGGGGACCTGATGCATCCTGTGACATCTTTCGTAAATTGAGCAGAAATGGGATTGGAAAATGTCGCCCCACTTTTCACCACACAACACACAGACATCTAAGCATTTTCCTACAGCAACAATGTTTCTGTAAGAAGTCTTACCCCAAACTTGGAAACAAGGCAAGAGGGTGCCTGCTGTCCTTCCCTGATCACTGGTTAACAGGCTTACCTAAGGATTGCTCAGTTCTCTGGGAGAAGGTGACCACGTTTGACTTGACTATTTACTATGGGACTAGAGACCGAACACAGTGAAGCTACATGTTAACTTGGAGTTACTGCTTATTGCCCCATAGGACATTAACCAGGTTTGCAGCTAACTTGGCAAGCTCCATGGAACATTCCTTTATCAAATTGCCTAAAAATACCCAGCTCCTCAAAGGCTCTGTGAGCCAGCCTCACCATCTATCTTGTTCCCTCATTCATGATTGAGGGGCATAAAATCTTTGACACACGTTCATGTTATATTTTTAGGAGAAGTTTGTTATTACAGTTTTGAAAATTTGACTTTGACACTTCGAATGGGGGATAAATTTTCACCCTATTCCATTATCTCTATAGCCTCGAGGATGGCCGCCCTTATACTTACAGGGTTAGGATAAGTCCTGGAACATGAGCCCCCAAGATTCCATCACACTCATCCAAGTTCTGGGCTCTGGGAGGTGAACAAAGAAGGGAGTGCCACCCAAATTCACGTCTGCCTTTAGTACTAGTTATCTTTTCCTGCCTCGTCTGCTTTTTTTCAGGTGAAAAAAGGGAAGTAGACTGTTTCTCTAGCATCCTGTCATTAGCTTATTAGTCTGAATTTGGAAAGAAAGGGAAGAGAATTAAGGAGTAGATTGTAGAGCAGCATGCTCTTTCTCAGAAAAGGTAAAAAGATTGCAAAACCCTTCTCCACCCTACCCATTCCTGCTCAAGCACGGTGAAAGCCTACCCTTCATAAGTGCCCATCCATCGTCCTACAGCCTGGTTGTCTCAGGTTCCAATCCTGTCCACCCCACCCCTGACAACCACGGAGTAGAAGGGTGGTTTCCAGGAGCTGGGGCGAGGGGGAAATGGGAAGTTGCTAATCCATGGGCGTAAAGTTTCAGTTATGCAAGATGAACACGTTCTAGAGATCTGCTGCATAGCACAGTGCCTATAGTTAACAGCACTGTATTGCACACTTAAAAATTTGTTAAGTGGGTAGCTCTCATGTTAAGTGTCCTTACCACAATAAAAACAAAAACAAAATGCGGTATGCACAGACAACAGCATATTATTCTGCCTTTAAAAAGAAGGAAATTCTGGCACAGGTGACAACATGGATGAAGTTGGAGGAGATCATGCTGAGTGAAATAAGCCAGTCACAAGAAGACAAATACTGTGTGATTCTACTGAGAGTAAACAACTTCATGGAAACAGAAAGAGTGATGGTTGTCAGGGTCTGGGGGAGGAAGGATGGGGAGCTGTTGTTTAATGAGGACAGAGTCTCACTTTTGCAAGAGGAAAAGCGTTCTGGAGCTGGATGGTGGTGAGGGCTGTACAACAATGGGAATATATTTAACGCTGCTGAACTGTTCACTTAAAAATGGTTAAGATGGTAAATTTTATGTTGTGCATATTTTACCACAATTAAAAATAAAATTTTAAAAAGAAAACAAAAAAGAACAAGTGCTCTAAGGAATAATTTTATTCAGTGCCGGAATAATTAAAATCGAGCTCGTTTATCACTTGCCTCACTGCTCAGCACAGTGGTTCACAGAGCTCCATCATCCGGCAGTCTGCACCCCGTGCCTCCCTCAGAGGCCGAAAGGCTGGGCTCCAACGTTTCCTTCCTCAGTGGAAGCCACTGTCTCCCATCCTCCCCAGGCTTCTCTCCCTCACTCTCTCCCTCAGCCTTCCTCCACCACTTTCCAAGTGCTGGCTATTCCTTAATTGGCACTACGTCCTATAATTGCAGATATGTGGATTCAAAACAAACAAAGAAAAAAAATTCTGTTGCAATAATTATGAAAAGAATACAAGCTGAAGTCCAGGTCACAGGAAAGGGGAGAAGACCACTATCCAACCGTGTCCTCGAATCCGTCATTTATAAGACGTTCCTCAAAGTTTTAACATCAAAAAGGAGCTTTCGATGCAGCCCGTTTACCAGCATGCAGCCTCTGTCATTATTTCAAAAAGTCATAGTGCCTGTGGGATGATGGAATTCGGTATTAAAGAATAATCCATTATGAGCTGTCTTTTTTTTCTTTTAATCTCATGCTTTTGCAGAGGGGTCATCGCTTAAAGGTTGCCAATTTAGTTTGTTCTGACTGTATATTTGTGGTTTCAAATACCATCTATATGCCAATGACTCAAAAATTCGTATCCTCAGCCAAAATCCTGCCATGAGCTCCAGACCCTTGCACCTAGCTGCCTACTCAACAGTTCCATTTGATGTTTTGCTGGCATCCCAAACTCAGCATGCCCAAAGCCGGCCTCGGGATCTTTCCCACCCCCACTGGCTTCTTCTCCTAAGTTTGTTGTCTTAGCAGAGGGTGGAAATCTTGGGTGCATCCCTGTGACTTCCTTCACCTTCCACCTCACAGTCCTTCATTTGCCAAGTCCTCTTAAATCTGTACACGCCCATCCACTGCTACCACCCTAGCACATCACCTCTGAAATCAACCCTGTGGTCCATCTTGAAACTACTCAACACAGCAAGAGTTAATTTTTGTTTGTTTCTTTTAATGCAAATACAATTGTGACTCTGCTTTGCTGAAAAGCTTTCAACAGTAATTCACAGCTTAGGAAAACTCCAAAAAGTGTCCGCCCAGGACCTTCCTGATCTGTCACGTGCCTCCCTCCCTCGTCCTTCTCACCACCCTCTCTCCCACCCTCTCTGTTTCTACTTCTTTATTTATTCTGGTTTTGTTAAGGACACCAGCCTCCCTCCTGCCTCAAAGTCTTCGCCTGTGTTATTCCCTCTGCCTAACGTGATTTTCCCTCTTCCTCTTCAATTGTGTAATCCCTACTCATTCCTAAGGATTCAGTCTAAATGGCATATATCCAGGGAAATGCTTCCTCATCCTCAGACTAAAGCAGATTCCCCTGCTGGAAGCTCTCACAGCACTTCTGACTGCTCCTTAATACAACCTAAATTCATTATGAATGTGATTTCTTTTACTTTCTCTGTTTGCTACACTAGAACAAACACTCTGTGAGGGATCACTCTTGTTTAATTCACCTCTGTATTCCCTGAACATCCCAAAGTGCCTGGCAATTGATGGTCCTAATATATATTTGTCCTATGAGAGAGAGAATGAATGGATGAATATAACGTATATTAGAGGTGATGCCAGTTCCTCTAATAACAGATATGAAATTTAATTCATTTGGCAGCTTGTGCCCTTGTTTAGAATCCTTCCAACTTAAATATTTTCTAGAGGGGTCCAGAATTAGAAGTATTGGAATTTCAATGCCTTGGAAGTTCTGCTCTTAATTATTGATTTTGGAAGACATTTTTGGAACTTCTGAGCAAAAGTGCCACTTGCTGAGCTCGAATCTATTGAGAAGATCTCTCAATTTTGTAGATGCACAAACGGAAGACACAGAAGGGGAATGAGTCCTCAGGGACGCCGCCTTGCACTCGCTGTTCAATTTCTTAGCCACTGAGCTCTGTTACCACACTGTGACTATTAATTTGGACAAAATTTAGGAAAAAACTTGTTGGAATTGAGCTTTCGGTTATTCTTACATGCTGTTGAAATAATACAAATTAGTGCAACCTTTTAGAAGGAGAAATTGGCTGTGAAGTCAAAAGACCCTTTGAATCAACAGCTGAGAGCAGACACATTGCCCTCAGGAGACAGAACTCAAACGCTGCGTCCCGCACTTTGTAACTGCGGGAATGGGGCAGGTTAGTTCACGGCTCAAGCTTCTGTTTGCTCATCTGTAAAATGGAGATCATTATAACACCTTGCTCATTAAATGAGAGAGTATCTAAAAATTACAGTGCCAGACACACTTGAGAATTCAATACGTTTTAGCGATTACTTTTATCAAAGTACATCTAGGAATTTATCCTAAAGGAAAAATCAGAGATGGGCAAAAGTTGACGTGTACCACCATGGTTATTGACAACAGGGAAACATTAGACACAACATCACTTTCAGGTAAATAAACCAATGAGAGAATACAAGCCCCTAAAATCAGATTCTCAAAAGCCATTTAAAGATTTGACATAGCTGTTGACACGCCACGTCCCCTCTGCAGACACACGAGAAGTCTACCCTGAGATTTGGATGGGTCGTGCCACCACGATTTAGCCAAAGGAATGGACTGAAGTCATTAAGCCAGTTCCCAACCTGGCTCTTAAAATCATCCCGTTTTGAATCTCCAGCTCTCTCTTCCCTTTTCACACTGATCTTGGAAAAGATGTGCTCTAGATGGGTCACCATATGACACAAGCAGCCTGGATCCCCAGCAGAGCGTGGAGGAGTTCCTCATGAGAGAGCCTCCAACCACGGGCTCTACGTGAAGGGGACTTTGCATGATTTAGAAAGAAATATTTCCTGTATGAAACTACTAATATTAAGGATTTATTTGTTACCACAACCAAGCCTATCCTGTCTTGACTAATAGTTATGTCAAAATGTATACATAAAACGACTAGTAAAAAAAATGTTTATGATCCCAGATAAATAAAAATCCATAAATACGCACAGAAAAAAAATGGAAAGATATTTACCAAATGCTAACAGTTGCTATATCTGAATATTGAAACGCTAAGTGAATTTTATTTTCTTCATTTTTTTCTGTTATAATCATTGTCTACTATGCTATGCATAGCTTTCATAAACAAATCATATTTAATTTCAAAATAAATTTTAAAATAATAAAAACACATATAATCATACTCAGCCAAAATCACTCCAGGGGTTAAAGTTTTGGCATTGAATTCCTCCTGATCATTATGACGTTATGACACATCGAGAGAAATTATGCATATGGCTGTGATTATGTGGCGGGGAAGAATATGTGCTCTAAATATAGGAATTTAAGTAACAAAATAAGCATACCCATCCTGAGCCCGTTTGTACAAGTGTATTTAATAGCATCTGCTATAGTACACAGCACAGTGCAGGCGTTTAGGAAACACTAATTACTATATGGTTCATGCATCTTCATTCTTTTAGCCCATTAGAAGATAAATGCTTATAAACGGTGAGAGAATAACTCAGTAAACACGGGTTGGAGGATCCAATTATAATCTCTAAGTATTTCCTGATATGTTGCACACAGCCCGCTGTAATGTTAGTGGAAAGACAGAGCTCCATGCAGGAGCACTGGTTGGCTGCCTCTCACAGGAGACCTGGATCATATACCCTCCTCCTCTCCCCAGGTTGGATCCACAAATCTAAACACTTTGCTCAACGCCTCAGCCGCCCCCTGCCCCATTTCAGACCCCAGGATGTGCCCCAGGGCTGGACTGACCTGCCTGAACCTGGACGATACGGCTTCCTCACCATCACTGAATTCAGCAGTGGGCCATGATGGATCTGGTTTCCCAAGTGGGGGCCCAGAAGAGCCATTAACAGCCTGAAATTGCAGGGCCTTTCGTCTGCTAACATTCAGGAGTGACTAGGAACAGGCAGATGAATCCATTTCTACCCTCCCTGTTGGACTGTTCCCACACGCCAGGCTTCCCTAGGGCCTCTCCAGACACAACACGTGGACAGCAACTAGCTGTGTTTCTTGTGGAGGTGTGGCCAGCCCCGCTGCTCTTTCTAGTTGCTTTCTCTCCTTCCCTGTCTCCTGTCACTTTTTTGCTCACTCTTGGTTCTCTGGGCTTGTACACCCCCAGACACACAGACACAATAAAGTGACAGCATTCAAGCTTTCCCTCAGGGGCTGCTTTTTAGGGAGCTGGGCTAAGACAACTCCTGAGCATCCATTTCTCTCCAGATCCCCTTTCAATTTCCAACAACTTCTGTTTGAGGCTGCAATAGGTTCCTGGAAGCTGGGTCCACATCCCTTCTCCAGAGACAAACTTGAAGACCTAGGCTAAGTCGTGAGACTACTGCAGTTTCCAGGCTAATAGTGATTGGTGCACAACTGAGCACATGGCCAACAAGAGAGTCTTCAAATGCTGGACTAACGTGCTCGCTTCACCTCCGGACTAGAGTCAATACAGCAATTTTTCCGCCATGAGGATTTTCAGCCTAAGGATGAATCCGACACCTGGAAAAGAACTGGGGCAATCAGAAGTGAAGCCAGAGCTCTCATTATATGATTAAACCCCTGGATCAATCTGTACCTGATGCTGATATACCCCAAAATGTTTCAATCACGTGTGCCAATAAATTGTTTTTATTGTTTAAGCCAGATTGATTTGTCTTTTCTTACTTGCAAACAAAACATCCTAACTGAGAGTAGGGATGGATATGTGATTGCCTAAAATAGTTCAAAACTAATTTCCTATTCTCATTGATAACATGACCTGACAACCTCTGCCTGCTTAAGATGGGCAGACTGAGTTTTAAAAAAAAAAAATTAGCCAATTCTTCTCCAAAAAGGTTGTTTTCTTTAAAAAAATCCCAGAATCAGGCTATATGACAGTGCCTATTCCTTTAGAGTGCAGAGGAATATTCCCACGATGCTCCAAGTCCCCATTCTGTTCAGGTATTTTGACTGTCTTCTTTCCACCCTCCTGAAGTCTCAGGCAGTTATACTGATTTTAAGTGCAGCATTAGCATTCTGTCTTCATAAGCAAGTAGGTGAAACCCAGTGCTAATGGCTGAAGATGGCTCATCAAAGCTGCAGACTCCAGGGGCTCTCTGTGTCGCATAACTTCTCCTGTCACAGAGCCTGGCCAGATTTGCCAGAGCCAGACAGTCTGTTTCCGGAGTCTGCAGCCACTTATTGTGCAAATCAACTGGCTTCTCCCTGTTTGGGGAGACAGATTGAAAGCTATTGTTGCCACTTTAACAGTTCCATGCACTGAGTCTCTGAGAAAGCTGTCCAATATGTTCTGCGCCACCCATCCAAATACACTGGGGTGGGTGGAAACACATCTACTAAACTCTGCAGTTGTTGTTTTTCCTACACCTTGCTTGAAATGTACAAAAGGATCTGCGTTCTTCGGAGATGGAATTAACAGCCCACTAACTCCCAACTCCAAGGCACATTTTTTTAACATTTACATTTAAAAGGAGAAGCATTGCTCAGAGTTATTGAAACAAAGATTGTAAACTGGCCTCCCAGGGCTAAATCTCATCTACATATAGATTTTTTTAATCTATATTTTTTAATTGTATTAGAACTCAACTTCTAAAATGAGAAATTCCAAGTGAGAATCTAGATCACTGGCTTTTTTCTGAACTATCAGAACATCAGCAGCACTGGGTGTGGCATCTAGAATGCCAAAGATTGACCGGCACTGAGCTGCAAGCCTGCCACTCTCGACTGTCTCCCACCAGCTCACTTTACACATGTGGGTCACCTAAGTGGCCCCTGCTATTATTTGAGTTTATAAAACCCCTTTTTTAAAGCACGTCCTGTTTTGCTATTTTTTTTTTTAAGATTTTTAGACATTAGACTCCCCAGGAAAGTTTTCTCAAGAAGACATTGCAGTGTTTAGAAGCGGTTGGAATAATAGAAACCCTCCTGTTTACAACGTAAACTCTGATCATCTCATTATATTAATTTTTTCTTTCTTTTCCTTCATAAGAATTAGGAGTGTGTCACATATATTTATACAAGGCACATTGATATCCGTCAGCATAGGAAAGCAGGAAAGAAAAAGATGGACCACGTGGTCTCTTCTCTCCTCCCACGCTTCCACCCAAATGCAAACCATAATGAAACAGTAGGGTCAATAACGGTGGAAAAGTAAAATGACTTCAACACAACAGGAAAATAATTTGAAAAAGAGCTTCGCAAATTACAGGCTTTTCTCATCAGTGGTCTTTTCACTGGATATAAACAGGTTACAGATCTTCCAGAAATAATCAGATGCTGAAAAATCAATGTCACATTCCTTGTGCAAGAAATGCTAACACACACACACACACACACACATATATGTATGTGTGTGCGTGTTTATGTGATGAGGTAATGAGGCAGACTCTAGTCACTGCCTCCTAATAGTCAACCCCCACCACTTCCCTGGAAATAAAAACCCTTTTGCTCAGAGAGTGAGGAGGTGTCTGTTCTTGGGCCGGAGCAAACCCCACACCAGCCCCATTGGTCTAATCCAACCATGGAGAACCGTTCTTCTTGGCCTGTGATTGGTCGAAAGGTGGGCACATGACCTGGTTCTGGCTGTAGGAAAATATTTGTGCTTCAGTAAGAAGTGTGTATTGTCTCAATTCTAGAGGGCACCTCTGGTATTATCTGATTCTATGGAAGCTATTTTACACTCTGTAGGTTGTAAATAACTTACACTGACAACATCAATTCCCTTTATTCTTCCGTTTTTTTTTTAATTGTGGTAAAATACACCTAAAATTTACCATCTTAACCATTTTTAAGTGTGCTGTTCAGTGGCATTAAGTATAGTCACACTATTGTGTGACCATCACCACCATCCATCCCCAGAACTCTTCTCATCTTCCCAAACTGAAACTCTGTCCACATTAAACACTAACGTCCCATTCCCCCTCCCCCAGCCCTTGGCACCCACCATTCTACTTTCTGTCTCTATGAATTTGACTCCTCTAGGGACCTCATATAAGTGGAATCATATGGTATTTGTCTTTTTGTGACTAGTTTATTTCACTTAGCATAATATCCTCAACATCCATCCATGTTCCAGCATGTATCAGAATTTCCTTACTTTTTAAGGATGAATCATAATCCATCATACGTATGGACCCTGTTTTGTTTATCCATTCATTCGTCAGTGGACACTTGGGTTGCATCAACATTTTAGCAAATGAAAATAGTGTTGCTGTGAACATGGGTGTACAAATATCTCTCCATGTCCTGATTTCAATTATTTTGGGTCTATACCCAGAAATGGGATTGCTGGATCAAGTGGTAATTCTATTTTTAGTTTTTTGAGGAATCACCATACTGTTTTCCACAGCAGCTGCAACCTTTTTATATCCCCACCAACAAGGGTTCTAATTTGTTCCCACCTTTGCCAACACTTCCTGTCTTTTGTTTTATCAATAGTGACCATCCTGACAGGTGTGTGATGGTCTCCCATTGTGGCAACATTCCCTGCTTTTCTGCCTGGAAGTGCATCAGTCACCTTGAGATCTCTAAGTGACAAGGATGAGGAAGAAGCCAGCACACTGAAGACTGTGGAGCAGGAATAGGGGCAGAGCTCAGGAGCTGATGGTCCCGTCAGCAGCTACACCGATGCTAGCAACCACCTCCCTCCAGACTCCTTGTGAAGTTAGTGTGGGAGATCAAAATTGGCCACCCTGAAATATGTCTCTTTACCTTGATTATTTTCTCTGAAGGACATTTGACCTCCCCCAACTGCCTAAAGAATTTAACATAGAAGGCCTGTTTCAGGAAGGAGCCACTATCATATGATGGCTGTAATCTAAGGTACAATAGATGTTACAATAGAAAGGGCACCACAAGCCCATCTTATCAAAAATTCTGTCTCTCCCCGGGCACATTCTCTAGGTGGCCCTGAAAAGAGTTGCCAGACAAACATTTACATGTATAAGGGAAATCTCCCTCTCTGTACTGGGAAGAGGGGGCATGACCTCTCTCTAGAAATTTATCAGTGTGGAAAGTGAGGCCTTAAATCTGCAAAATAACCTTACTCTTGTTTACTGTGCTTTTCTGGTAATCTCCCATAATTGACTCCCCACTACCCCCAATATCCTCCTTTGTCTTTAGCTGAAGATGGTATTTAAAGTGGTGGCTTTGGCCATTTTGGTGAGAAACTCAGTTTCCCTGGTTTCTCTCATGTATACATGTTATTAAACTTGGTATTATTCTCTCCTGCTAACCCGTCTTTTAATTATGTGGCCAGCCAGAAGAACCTTAAGAGAAAGGGCGGAGGGGGATTCTCCCTCTTCCCCAACATTAGACAAATGCACTTCCACTTACTTAAGCCACTGATAAACAGGGATTTATGTTATTTTTAGCAAAAAGCATTTTTATATTGGTCAAGTGATATAGATCTATTGTGGATTTTCAGAAAACTTTTAGGATATGGTGGGATTGCATCTTATGTTGGCAATTTGGTTCTCAAGTTACCAGGCAAGGAGAAAATCACACTTGTTTCCAATTATCCTTGGAAATCTCCAATGCACATAAAATACAGTGAACATGGTGTGTATAAGCAAGACTGTGCAGCTGTGGCTGCAGTGCAGGAAGATTACAGACTTGGGGTTTGGAATGTAGACTTTACCAGTTTATAAAAACTGCGCTGTTGGGAGGGAGGAGATGCTCATCAACTGGAAGCTGGCGCTCCCACCGCTAAGTCCATAACACTTCAGGATCTCAGGCTTTTTCTCATACCTGAGTACACAAGGCTCCCCTCCAAGGACTGCCTTGATCTGGGAGGAAGGCAGTGCTCCTGACCCTCAGGTAGAGATGGGGTCTTGGGAAGGACTTGTTGTAAGTCAACAAATCCTAGGAAGGCTATTAGAACAGGGTGGTAACCACATACATTTGGAAGAGGACAGAGTACTCATCCAGGAAGAGTTCCAGGATCTATGAAGGGGTATTTATCTAGGGGAGTGAAATATTGAAGGTTGTAAGGACCCACACAGTGGTACAGGGCAGCAAACCATTCTGGATCTCTTTGTGAGCAGGATTTTGCCTTTCAGAATACACAGAATGGAATGCTACTGGCAATGGAGTGGCTCATTTCCTCATTTTAGTCACATTTATGCACCACGTTGGAGACAGAAATTCTCTCAGTCAGTCTAATGTGACATTGGAGCATGTCACTGAGAACCAGAGGAAGTAGTTGTCTTATGTTTAATTAAATACTTGCATCTCCCTGAGATCTGAGATGCACCAGAGGCCCATCAGGACACAGCCCACTCCTGCCTCCCAGCTCACACTCCTTCCAGGGCTCTGTGATTAGAACGGAGGGAGGGGCAGCGCCCTCTCCCCAGAGCACATGTCACTGAATGTATCCACGTTGAGCTTGCTAACGGAGTCCCAGTGATGGGCTCCACTCTCCTTGTCACTCCAGGCCCCAAGGCAGATGATGTACTTCTTGCTTTTGTAGATGTCCGTGACTGAGGGGCAGCATAGGACCGTGGTTCAAATCCTAGCTCTAACACTTCCCAGCTATGTGATTTTGAGTAAGCTTAAACACCTTGTGCTTCAATTTCCCCATCTGTAAAGTGTGGCTAATAACAGTACCCACCTGATTGCATTTCTGTGATGACTGAGGGAGGTAAAACTTGTATACTTCTTAATCTGGGGCTTGGTGCTTGGTAACTGGCATATAAGTGTTTGCCATTATTGTTAGCGTGGTAAAACATGGCCACTTTTCTTAATTGCTGTTTGAACTGACGCAGCTATTCATCATGCCTCAATGGGGCTGACTGACTTGCAAAATGAGGCCATGTCTGTGCTTCAGAATAATCTTAAGTGTTCATGTCAAAGCTACTAAGTTTCTTAACACCAAAGGTCTCAAGAGCAAGAAGATTATCAAATTCATCCCGTGTCCCTGGAATCTAGTTCCAGACGCCGAGCCACTTCTATTAGGTAGTTCTCTTAACCACTAGACACGTCTACTAGCTCCACATTGAGCAGAGTGTGGGATTCTGTGATGATTAGGATTTAGGTAAATCTATCAATCACACCCATGCACTCACACACACACACATAAAAATTTAACAACACATCTAGCGCTTTACAAATATTAGCTCATCAATTTGCACAACACCTCCGTGAGGTCAGCACTATTATCTCCATTTCACAGATGAGGAAACTGAGGCACCTAAAGCTGGAACTGCCCAAGTTACATACACAACGGACGGTGATCGTTCCCACCCACGAGGGCGGAGGGCTGGATTTCCACCGGTAGCAATGCGCGGGGAGATCACGACCTGAGGTGTGTAACTCACAGATGGGGTCACACAGTGAATGAAATGTGCCTTTTGTTCACTCAATGAATCATAAGGCTATTTCTGTTTGAGAAAATACTGACCCGTCTCATTCTTTTTAACAGGCGTGCAGTATTCCAAAGTATAACTGTAATAGAAACTTTCTTTAAGTAACTTCATACACATATAATTCAAATTTATTAGGATATGCATAAAAAATTTAATTCATGTAATTTGAGATTTTTACAGCAAGAAAGCACAACTTTTGTGAAAAAACAAACTGCAAAGTTTTTTTCTTTAATTTAATGATTTGGATTCTATACACTTGGAGTCACATGGGCCATTTAATTTGGGAAAAGAGTCACAGGATCAAAGAGGAGACAAGTGGAGTATTTAGAGAAAGTAAATGTGTACACCAGTCTACATCTCAAATATCTAAATCCTGCCCACAACTTGTGGAAAGGGCTTCGCATCAACATAACAGTTGCATTTAATTTCCTGCGGGGAAATAAATAAATCCAGGGCACTGTCTGCAATGGGCCCCTGAAAACACAGCTCTCCTGCATCACGCACGTCGGTAAACCATCAGTCGTTGTCTCTTCCCACATTTTTTTTCATTTCCTGTGATAACAGAATCTAGATGTTTCTGAAAGCACAGCAGGAAGTCGTTTCAGAGCCTGAGAGGAGACTGTCTAAGCCCACAGAGGCCCAGGCTGCGCACCCACGTTGCTGACACTCCAAAGGCTGGCTGAGCCGGGGCCCAGCAGACCTGTGAGGACGGAAGTGGCCGTGCATTGAAGCCAGCCATAGCTGGGACTTCTCCCTGCATCGTTTATCTTTCTTAGGCTCCTGGAGGCATGGAGAAGACACAGATGCTGACAGTGTGCACAAGATTCATTGCTATACCACTGAGAAAAGGAAGCAAGAGAAAACAGAACTCTTTTCATCTCTATGGGGCTGAAAACCCCAGGGAAGAGTCAGGGGTTTGTTAGAGCAGACCGGGAGCAAACACAGGCTGCTTCTCTGTGCATCGGCTACTCCCAGTTGCCCCGGGCATCTTGGATACAAATGTCCTCTAGGCAGAATAATCCCACTCCCAGGGGATTCATTCTGATGGAATAAGTTAATAAAATAAAAAAGATATAGTCATTCACTTCATCATGTATTCAACGCGGAGAGCCTACCGTAAGCGATGTACCATTCCAGGTGCTGGGCTGCAAGAGTGAACAGGTGGATGGGCTGTCATGGAGGGAGACAGAAAATGAGCAGAAAAGCAGCAAATAAGATAACTGCAGAGGATGGTAGTGCTATGAAGACACCATAAGATGATAAAAGGGCAGTAGGTAAGGGCGATGGTGGCCATTTTGATTGACTCAAGAACACCTTTTCTGAAGAGGTGAAATTTGAGTGGAGGGCTAGCTATCAAGAAAGAGTTGGGGGAGTGAAGATATGGAGCAGAATGTTCCAGGCAAGGGAGCAGCTGGTGCAAAGGCCCTGAGGTGGAGATAACTCTGACTTCTCCCAAGAATGGAAAGAAGGCCTGGGCACCTGCAGTGTGTAGATTGAGCGTGTCCTTGTACACCCACAAAGATGTTCAGAGCAGGATTTTCCAGACGATGGAAGAACGGAAACAACCTAAATGTCTATGCATGCAAGAAGGTTAAACAAACAATAGCACGTGCCTGGATAGAATACTTCTGTATCAGCCAGGACTCTAGAGCCAGATGGATGGGGTAGAGATTCCACCTCCACCACTTACGAGCCACGCGGTTTGTAAATTTGGGTGAATTTCCTAATGCCTCCATTCTCTCGGCAGTTCAGTGGGGATAATAAGAGATCTAGCTCTGTGGGGTATTGTGAGTAGTAAATGGGAAAATGCTTGTAAAAACTGTGGCCGGTGCTGGGAACACCCAATAAGTGTTTGCCGTCACTAAGAGGTAGAGGTTGGTGATCCGTAGTGAAGAGAACGCAGGAGAATATCAATCAAATAATCACACCAATACATGTAAAACCGTATCTGCCATAAGTTCTGTGGTTGAGAATTGCGGGGCGCTGTGACAGCGTTTAGAGAAGCACTGACCTGATTGGGTGTGAAAGGGTTCCCTGAGGAAGGACAGTCCACCCATGGCCACGTGCGGACACACGACATGTGTCCATGGGATACATTTCCTGTCTTTCATCTCTGCTTCTTTGGAAACTCGGGTTTCTCTCTGCTTCCTCCTTCTATAGACCCATCTCCCACCACTTCATAGGCCTACCCTACAGCTCTCAAGACGACCCACCTTGGTCCAAACTCATGAATGGTGACCGCCCATCCGTCTCAGTTCCAAATCCATGTTTGCCAGGAAGGGATTTTCATGGATGCCACTGACGTCAGGTGTTATCCCAAGGTGAGGTCTATCTTAGTCAAGCAGGTTGGTGTCTCTGTATTTGCTGCATGGTTGTTGAAATCACCATTGGATGGGGTGGAGAGTAACCAGGGATCAATAATCAAGGATCGATAGCAAAAACTTAGGAAGTTAACTGCAACCTGATACTCCAAATCTATGACCACTGTAGTTACACAGTGATTATAACAAGAACAGAAACTTAGACGAGTGTCTGATAAAGTGTGACATGAACAAAAGCAGAAAGCAAACTCATATGCACAGTGGTTGCGGCTACAATAAAACATGCACAGATGTGGACAAAGGCTGGAAAGAAACAGGCAAAACCAGGAGACACAGTATTGCATGAATTTGTTACTGGCTCAGCTTCTGGAATCTGCCCATCTGGATTCCAACCAGTCTCTACTGTTTTCCACAGGATGGCCTCGGTCAAGCCGAATGATCTCTGTGCCTTAGTTTCCCCATCTGCAAAAGCGGGATAACACAGGCACCTGCCCCACAGAACTGCGCGGAGGAGGTTCATTAAAGGAGAAACAAGGGGCGGAGAGCAGCGGCGGGCATCTGTTTGGAGGCACTGGGTACATGTTCGCCATTGTTAGAGCTGTGGATTTGGAGTGTAGCTTCCTGTCTTCCCTCAGGTTGTTCTTTTTTGTTTTAAAAACAGAAAGAACAATCTCAATAGATGCTTACCCCTAATTCACACAAAAGTTAAATAATCCAGAAAGGAAAAGGCTTGTAACTATAGCTGTGGAATAGTTAGGGGATCTCCATTAACTCTGATCTCTGTCCTGTGTTTATCCAGGCAAACCTCCTCTTCCCTGCTTCCCCTGTCCCCAGCCCCACTTGACTACAACCAGGCCTCGGAACAACAACAGCAACTACACAAACAATTGAACCTGGGACCTCCACTTGTCCGAAAGCACCACAGCTGCGAACTGCAGGCCTCGACCTTGCAAAGTCTCTTGCCGAAGTGACCGTCCTAATTCACCAAAGCACCAGGCTTCTGAAGCCAGCCGGGCCGACAGAGGACGGCTCGCAGGCTGCCGGAGAGACGCGCAGACCGCCCCTGCGCCTGCTCCGTGTCGCCACCGGATTGTCGGGCTATCCCGTTCCTGCCGCCGTTAGCATTTCTGGGACAGAAACTGAGGCCAATTAACAAAGGGAAGGAAAGCGTCCTGTGTCTGTAGAAGGGATGTGGGGAAAGACGAAAAGCGAAACGCAGGGAAAAATCAAGAGAGTGCAAAGAATAAAACTGGCTTAGATGGCATCAAGTGGCAATCTGTTACGAGTGGTCCAACTTTGTCCTCGCACAGAGACACTCCTCTCTGCTCTCTCACCAAGTGCCAGCTGCTAGAGGCACTGAATCCGGTGCATCAAAATACAGACTTGTCACAATCAAGGTAAAATATATATACATATATATATATATATGTATATACACACACACAAACACACACATGTACATGGACAGGCATGTATACATATATATGCATGTATCTATGTATACGCATACATTGTATGCATACACAGAATGATACACATGTGCATGCACATATATGTATATATGTGTGTGTGTATAGATATACGTATATATTTTTGATACTGAGTACTCTGTGCCACTCTGCTTCAACAGTAAGAAAAAAAATTCACCTCTGTCTTGGTAAGAAACCAAGATCCAGCAACTAATGAGCCTTAAAATTGAGCTGTAATGAATTTTGTGTTGTGCTGGTGATTTGAACAGAACCATTCCAGGAAGGCTGGAAAAGGGGGATATCTTTAACCCCTCTGTTCCACAAAAGCAAAATCCCCTGTGCGGGGATGGTTCCAATCCTGTTTGTGATGCCAATTACTCCCTAACCATGTAGACTTCAATCCCAGGAACCGTGAGCCTCCGGGAGGGAACAAACTCTGTCCCCGGGGCGCGCTATCTTAGCGCTTCCGATGTGTGAGTTCTAAGAGGCACGGCTGAAGAGATTTTAGGACTGCTACTTGGGAAGTCCTTTCAGAAGCTGAAATGGAAAAGATCGGCCCCTTTCAACAACTTTTTCTTTCACTATTTGTCAAATACTGATGGTCCCCCATCCCAGTTTCCCGACGTCTCTCTCTTCTGGTTCTCTCTCAGGGGACCAGTGGTGGACAACGGAGTGGGTCCCGCTCCACGATGGGGCCTTCCTGGCTATTAGTTACTAGTTAAGGCAGTAGGTTTATCCCTCATTCCTTAGACATCACAGAGAAATGGCAGCCCTACCTCGCTGCTTACATTTTGTTCGCCGTTTTGTAAAAATTGCTTAATTCATTTTTTCAAGCAGCCGCATACTTGGTGATAAACATATTTAAAGTGGATACCAAAGAAGCAAAAGACTGTGCTCCTTAATCATTTATGCAAGTTCCTGCTTCTTAACTAGGAAAAAAAGTAACAAGAACGACGTGTCGGGTTTGCAGCTACATTTTTAGATAATAGGCTTCAAAAAAATTCCTTCTTTCCAGGGAAGAAAAAAAGACATCCTCTTTAATCCCAAAGTCCTTTTCTTCTTTAGCTGTTTTAAAATCGATGTCTACACCCTTGAGGAGGAAAATAAATCTATACCTTTGAATAGTGGCATTTCCAACAACAAAGTCAGACACTGGGACGTCTTCTTCTTTATTAACAAAGGTGTTTTAAATATCTACCACATATATGTTCCATTCAGGATTTAGAAAATCCTGGAGAGAAGCCAAGAGTTGTTATTGGATGGTCTATACATTGTAATCCTCCCCAGGGCCAGGTGTCATCTGTGATGTTGGTTACTGTTATTTCATGTGGCGTCTATTTAAGCGGGAATGGGAAACCCAGCTTCTAGAGAGGCATTTCAGGGCTATACTGATACTGCGAATGAGAACATTTAGTTGGGTGGGAGCCCCAGGGAACTGAAGCTCATGCTCTGTCTCAAGAGGAAGTTAGGATTCAGTTCTGATCATTACAGAGAAGCCAGACACCCTTTTTTTTCCTATGTGATATTGCTCAGATTTTAAAAATAGCAATTAATCCCAACTTTAAAAAAAAAACAACTCTGTGTGGGACAAACAAAATACATCTGTGAGCTAGATTCAGCCTGTGAGGTCCCACTTGGCAACCTCTGATGAGCAGTTTCTCTGCTGGACCAGAACAGCCACCTAGCCTGTCTCATCCCTTCTCTGACTCTCCATCATCAGAGCCACCAAAGAATAATCATTTTACATCCTGTGAACGTGGCACCGTGGTGGGGACTTTATAAAGCAACTCTAGAGGACTTTCCTCTTTTTTTTGTAATATACTAATTTCTCCTCAGTCTTTCATAAAGTACAGGGGCAGCGTCAACTACTGCCAAGTGCACCCCGAATATCAAACAAAAAACCTCAAACACAAAGAAATTTACATTTGAATTAATTTGAAGAACAAAATTAAGAATAACAGGTTAAAACCACTCTACTAGGCATGTATAATTTTTAACAACCTGAGACAAAAAGAAATCTGTAAAAAAAAGACAAAGCAACAAAAAACTTTTCTACCCCTCCCCAGTATAAAAAAACTATTATCAGAAATTGCCCTCTTTAAATTTCAAAAAGTTTTCCTAATCTACAGTATAAGCCCAACAGCCGAATCTTCCTGATCATATTGTTCCCAAGTCCGCTGCTCAAATAACCAGGGTAGACTCTTGACTCAATCCTATAAAAGTCCTGATAATCTGCATTGATCTAGAATGAACACAGTTGCCAACACACAGGTAAAAAGCATCTGGAGAATTTGCCAGTTCTTATTTCCAGCTGTTTATTATTCCTGGAAGACTCGTAGGAGCCCTCGGCACTATCAAGTTTGTGTTAATATGACTCAGTCACACCACTGGGTATAGTAATCCTATGCACTGAAGATGCTTTAGAAAATTGTTTGCGAGTTGTGGTTGCACTGGGATGATTTTAGGCAATCTGAGACTTTTACACTAAGTAAATGTTTGGAAGGGATGACCTTCCAAGCTATAAAAATTTATAGCTTGAACTCTGACCCAGATATAGTTTTATTTTTAGTTATTTGTGGTGTGGGGGATCAAAATTTGGCCACCCTGCAATATGTCTCTTTACCTTGATTATTTTCTTTGACGGACATTTGACCTCCCCCACTAACTGCCTAAAGGAATTTAACTCTGGGTGTGGACAGACTGGCGGGGTCCTGGCTAAGCCCATCCTTTTCAAAGTTCTGTTTACCACATATTTACATTTGTAAAGGTGTCTCCCTCTGTGTACTGGGAAGAGAGGGGGCTGACCTTATCTCTGGAAACTCTTACCAGGATGGAAGAAGAGGACTTAAATCTGCACACTCTTGATTACTGTGATTTCTGTCTCCCTTCTGTCTCCCTCCCCACCCCCAACATCCTCCTTTGTCTTTAGCTGAAGATGGTATTTAAGACGAGAATCTCTGCTATTGTGTTGAGAAACTCAGTTTCCCTGGTTTCTCCCATGTATAGATGTTATTAAACTTGGTATTATTTGCTCCTGCTAACCTGTCTTGTTAATGATTTGGCCAGCCACAAGAACCTTAAGGAAAAGGGCGGAGGGGGATTCTCCCTCCTCCCCGACAGTGGATCCAGTGTGGAGGGAGTTGTTATAATCCTAACACTGAAGAGCTTCAGCTTTTGTACATATTTTTGTCCTTTTATTTGTGGGAGATCTTGTCCCATGTCTCAACCACACCTGGACTTGTCCGTCATCATCAGACAGCTCATTGCTACTGCACGTGACAATGGGTTCTGAGTTTGTGAACAAAAGGACAATGCTAAAGGCTATCTGGACAAACGAGAACACTGGCTTCAGCAAGATAAGTTTATTGCTCTCTCGTGGAAATACCATCTAGTGCTAAGCATTCTAAGGCTGGATTTGTGCCTCCATGACCAGGAGGGAACCTGGCCCCTTCCATCTTTTTCCACCAATGTCCTTAATATTCTCGTGAAACATGATGATTGCATCAGTTCCAGACATCACATCCCAAATCCAATCAGCAGGATGGATAAAAGACTAAAGAAAGGCACTTGCTTTTTAAGGACACTCTGGAAGGTTCCACTGACACTTCCACTCACAGAGTCAAATGGCTACATCTGGTTACAAGGAAACGCAGTTTTTATTCCAGGTGGCCATGTGCTCGTTTTAAATTGAGGTCCTATCTTTAAGGAAGGAGAGCAAATATTGGGAGAGACAGTCAGAAGCTTCCGCCATCGTAAGTGTCCCACCCATTTTCAAGCATGGCCCCTGTGCTGGCAAGTCTTATTCGCCTATGGTTTATTATTATTATTAATTGATTAATTATTGAATGCCATGAGGCCACCTGCTTTTACATGTAAACCTTACACTCAGCCTCTAGGGCAGCACACTCAGCCCCCTTCCATGGGAGGAATCAGAGCCCAGAAGCCTGAGCTGCCCCAGGTGACACAGAGAGTTGTGGGAAGAGCCAACTGGCCCACCAGCCTGCTGCCTCAGAGACGCCCAAGGACGTGCCCTTCTCTGCTAATTCCAGGTCCCCACACACCCGGCTTCAAATCCGCTGAGCTGCATCTCGCCCAGCTCGCCCAGGCCTGGGGACTCACCACTGTTCTGACTTTTAGGATCACTTACCCATTCTCACTAGAAAGATGTGGTTCAATTCAACACGCAGTTACTCAGTCCTACTGCGTGCAAGGCGCTGGGAGGAGCCACGTCTTTTCTGCCTGTCGGGCATTTACAGGCCAGCAGAGGGGTCTGAAGAGGCAGCCCAGGGTTTTACTTTAGCTCACAGATTTTTTTTTTCCCCAAAATGTTTTGAAATCTTTTGTGAATATTAGTTATTAACCTTTAAAAATCTGAGGTTTCTCATAAAAATCTGGGCATCTGCCTTTCCTTAAGAAAGAGGAAGATCTAGTAACCCTGGGCCCATACTCCCCATGCCACAGCCATTGGGAGGGAGAAGTGGCGGCCTCCTTCACCGGGAGGAGGTCTCCATGGAGACCCTGCTCCACTCGGCCTGCTTCCCTTGAATTTACTCTCCCCACCTGGCTCTGCAGGCATCTGAGTTTATGACCCGTGGGAAGGAGGAAATTATGCAGAGAGCTAAGCCCCAGGCAAAGACTGTAGTCACTGAATTTCAAGCTTCCACAAGCCCCCTATACCTGTTACACAGATAAATAACTAAGAAAGACCTCAGGGCTATTAATCCAGGACCTTTTATCATCATTAAATTGAAGAGAAAATTGAAACGGTGGCTGGAATCTCTCTTTGATCTACAGCAAAGGGATGCTAATACCCACGTTTCTGGGGAGCGAGCTGATTAGCAGGGAGCTTAGTGGTGTTCCTGTGACAGCCATCGTCAGGAGTGCTCACAGCAGGTGAGCTTCTGCCTGGCCCGTGACTATATGAAGGAGAGGACCGTTTGGGCTGCCATGGCCCTTCACTCCTGGCAGGTAAAGGCAGGTTGAGCTTTGTGGGCTCAAAGGCATATTTTTGGGGTGAAAATGAATGACAAAGGTTATTTAGTCAAAAGCTTTGTTGCAAAATACATTTTTACCCTATACCATCCTAAGAGCAGGGTTCAGTTTTAAGTTTCTTAAGGGTCCCAACAGATACTAACAATATAGAAACTGCCATAGTTGTCTTTCTTGGCCCTTTATCTGTAAATGTTGAAGTGAAATAAATACAATTCTTCTGTATGAATACATGGAAACGTCACAATATTTCTCACTTGTGTGTCATAGATATAGTTCCAAGCATGTAATGAGACAGACTTTGCAAAGCAGCCTGAGAAAAATCTGAGGATGGCCAGATGTGAGGCATATTTCTGAGTGTATTAATTGGGTTACCATAAAAACATAATCCCAAAATACAACGGCTAATACTAGACACAAGTTTACTTTTATTCCCATGTAAGGAGGCCTGGGCTAGTAGGGCAGTTCTGAAACTCTCAATATGTGGTTTCCATCTCTGGGTCCAAAGTGGCTGCTTCAGTTTGCACCATCACATCTACATCCAAGCCAGTGGGAAGCAAAGATCCAGGGAGCAGTTTTTAAAGGAAAGGCTGAAGTGTTACATAAATCACTTCTCACAACTCACTGGCAATAGCTTAGTCACATGGGCTCGCTGAGCTGCCATGGCCAAGAAACGTGGCCTATAGCTGGGTACTCATGTGCCCAGCTGAAACTTGGGAGTTGCATTTTAAAGGAAGAAGGTGAGAAAGGATCTGCTGGGCAATTAGCAGTCACATCCACACTGGAGAAGGGAGCTCTGTTCCTGAATTTAAAACGCAAAAAGTTCAAGATGTTCATATCCTTTCTAATCATAACCTCAGAAGGAATGCAATAATACTTCTTGGAGAAAGGATAGAGGGGCATTAGTGAGAGGCTAAAGCACCATGTGATCCACAGGTAACAAGATGTGGAAATGTGTAGCGTGGTCCTTCAGACCGTGGGCTCTGCAGCTGGACACTTTCTATCTCAGTTCTGCTCAGTTCCTTTCTAGCTGTTTGATTCGGGGCAAGTTATCCAACCTCTCTGTGCCTCTGCTCTTTGTTGACAAAGATGGGATAAAAACAGTACCCATCTTGTGGGATATTGTGAGAATTAAACAGCATAATGCTTGCCACGCTCTAAAACTGTGCCTAGTCTCAGGACCTCGGATCCTGCTTGTGCCCTCGATAATGGGGAAGAAGGAAAGTCAAGGGGAACTCACGCTTACTCCTTACAAATCAATGTCCGTGGAGTGGCATTTGTTAATCACACATTACTCCCACTCACATCTTAGTGGCCAGAGATTACTCACACAGCTTTACCTGGCTGCAGGGAAGGATGGGAATTGGAGTCTTGGCACATTTTTTTTCTCTCAAAATTCCAACAAAGAGGGAGGTGATCCACAATTCAGCTCACTTCCTGCCCACGCTAACCCCCTAATCCTACTTCCGGGGCTGGGTTCTTTCCCTTCGTTTCTGTCATCTTTGTGGTCCTTGTGGTGGGTAGGTGATGTCTTTGCTAGGAAGTGTCACCCTAAACTTGGAAGCCGAACATCCCTCTGCTTGTCTAAAACAGTGACTGGTTTCCTGAAGCTCTGGGATCTGAAGAGGGATGCGAGCGCTTTCTGGGAAGAACCGCCACGTCAGACACATGGGTGTCTTTCCAAAGCTCTCTAAATGCATCCCCCTGAGTGCCCGGGAAGAGCTGTGATTCATCAGAGTTCACAGTTAAATGAAAACGGTTGAGCTTCGATCTTGCCTCAGAAGGGTCAGCAGTGTTTTTAGTTAAACACGAAAAAGTCCCATGTTCAGAGATGCGAATGGTCAATAATAGGGTCACAAATATGATCTCGTTCTGCAAACAATTTTGCTGATAATAAATTGCTTTCCTCCACGTCCTCCCATGTTAGTCTCAGAACACTCCCATGACTAATTGGAATCGCTTGGAATTGCCTCTTTCCTACTCTACACAAGCTCACAGGGCTTATGTGTGGCCAAACCAGAATTATATTCTCCTTACAGAATATGCTTCTTTTCGTTGTAGGGTCCAGATGTGCAGGGAAAGTGTTGAAGACAAACGCAACCGGGGAAACAGGTCTCTTTTTATTCAAGTTCTGATAGTTGTTTGCATTTGAATCAAATGTTGAGAATGTCTTCAGTTTTCAGTATTTGGGTTTAGTCAAAAACAGGGTATTCGAGTTTTACGAAAAACGAAGTCAGGGGATGGCACTAGAACCAGTGTGTAAGCAGTAGGAACATTCAAAATATGTAACAACTGGCTAAACGGCTGCCTGGTGGTATACTGTGCCGGTCATATCAGCCAAGATCAAGTTTTGCCTGTAAGGCCAGGAAGGGTCATACATTACCTCTGAAACCTCTTAGCAAGGAGCAACATTATCAATGATCATAACAGCCTTCAGTCATTCCAGCAGAGATAGAATTTTCATGTTTGCTTCTGTCCACCCGTCTCCCTCTTCCAAGATGGAAGAGATAATGGTTTCTTTAGGACACCCCCGGATGAAGTCACTGGCTGGCATTTACAGCCCGTTTGTAGGGAAAACTCATCCTGAAATCTCAAAATTACTGAGTAGCAGGAAGTTCATTCTAGGAATGCTAAGTGGGAACTTAATATCGAAACAGAGATAAGGAAAGCTTCCCCCGTCTCGGGCTCATTCTGGGCACAAATTCTGTGCACAGAGCCTGGTGGGTATAACTGCTCTCATTAGTGTCTCCTCCCTCGTCTTCTTCTTCCTTTTTCAATTTTTAAATTAACTCTTTAAAATCCATTTTATTCATCATTAACGTTTTTCAAAATTGTTTATTCTTACAGTATGGCAGATACAGATAAGTTTCACTGTTGCTGCTTGTCAATCATAGCTGCCAAGGCATGGAAAGGACCCCACATCCTGCATGAATGTGCCCTGTTTTGTCACTGGGAAAGGAAACTACAGAGAACACTCTTGCAATTAATCAGCTCCCCAACAGGTGCAAAGACACACATTCATGGACACTGCGTCCTGGCATCATGTTTCTTCCTTCACTCCAGGGGCGTGAACTGTCCTACATCCAACTGGATGGTTTCATATCATCACATAAAATAAAAGAGAGTCAAGAAAAATAGTAATGGCATAAGGTCAAAGTGCATTTGAATGGGATGGGTAAATTACAGAATGACAAGATGCTGGAGAGGCCAACGACGAAGGGAAGGAACGTTTGGGACGCCAGGTGGATGGGTGAATACCAACCTGTGGGTGGTTTTGAAAAGCTCTGCCTACACCAAATCAGGTGAAATTCAATCAATGTGATTACACTTCAGAGGGAGAAATATGGACTAGGCTATGGACTGGTTCATTCACCCATCAAACCGACATTTATCGAGCATGTATTTCAGAAACACCTGCCAGACACTGTGCTAGGTTTTGGAGATTCATCAACAAACAAGACTCATAGATGTCTGCTCTCAGAGAGCTGATATTCTCTTTGTGGAGCTGGTAATTGAGGTAAATGACAAGGAGCCAAGCTATGGAAGGACCTGGGGAAAGAGCAAAGAGGCAGACAGGAGCCTGGCATCTGCAGGGAACAGAGAGAACACCAGTGAGGCTGGAACGTCGTGAGTGGTGAGAGAATGACAGAAGTCCGGGAGATAGAAAGAGATCAGTAACTCCAGTGACCAAAGTAAGGCGTTTGGGTTTTGTCCTAAATATGACTGCAAACCGTGGGAGGGTCTTCATCAATAACCTGCAATGCTCTGATGTTTATGCTTTGACAGATATCTTCAATTACTGATTAGGGAAGAGCACAGAGAATAAGATCGCAGCAAGGAGACCTGGTAGCAGGCTCTCACATTGGCCAGACAAAAACACAGTGGCCTGCGCATGGATGGGGTCATGGAGGCAGGCAGAGGTCCATGGATCGGGAATGTAATGAGAAGGATCATGGATGTCTTCTACATTGTTGCCCTATAACCACAAAATAAGGAGCCATGAAATCTTGTAACTACGGAAATTTCTCGATAACCAATCGAAATCCACTAAGAAGCAGAATTATTCTTTCTATCCTGGGGCAGTCTGTCAGGATGACACTTGTGTCTAAACTCCACAAATTAGCACACAGACTACCTTTTGCACTGGCTATGGTATCACGGCCATAATTCTGTTTTCTCTACAAAGCAATATCTGTATCCCCCACGGCACCCACAGTGTGTGAAACAGAAAGATGCTTAACGGATACTGGTTGATTGCATCTCAGCAACTTTCCAAATAGTCAGATTCTCTCGACTTATGAACTTCTGAGTTTGTTTTTAATGGAAAAAATGTTTTAACTGGCAATTGTCAAAGGGTCAAAACAATTGAGGACTTTAATCTAATATTTCATTTCTGATATCTATATTCTGATGATATATATATTTCACTCTCCACTGGAGGTGGTGTAAGTTTAAGGTTAATTGCATACATTTCTTTAATTTCAATAGCTTGCATAACACTGCCCAGCAAGACACAATCAAATTAGCAGCATCTAGTCAAAGGCAACAGGACAGAAGTGCAGGTGAAATCAGCAGTCCCATCTCATTAGAATCACAGAAGCTTACATTTGTGTAAGGGTGGCTTCAGGAAGCAAGGTCTGAAAACATATTGATCAAAAACAAAACGGAAATAAAACTCATGGAAAGACACCCTTAGACTGACAACAAAAGAGAAAGTGACCTTTAACAATTAATCATGTGGAGCATTAAGGATAGTATATAAAATTATATAATCTGTTTCATCTTTTTTAAAAATAGAATATTGCTTCTAGAACAAAGTAGGGGAGAAAAATAATGGTATTCATTCTGACTCACTGTCAAGAATGGAGGTGGTGAAAAATGTTTTAGATGGCTTAAAAATTGTCATTGCCTTGAATTCTGACCACCTTAAAATACAGAAGAAAAATATTTTACTTCAGATTTTTTTCCCCTCCAATCACAAACATCCTCTTCCCTGGAAGGAATAGACCGAATTAGCCTCCACAGTAACCAATCTGCGCTTCTCCACACACTTCCAAGAACCAAGATTATCATTTTTCACAATCTAATTACCAAATGAATCTCCCAATTTCAGCCCAGCTTTGAGTTCTTTAGCCACCGATGCCTGGCATCTTGGCTGAAAAAAATCCGTTTGAAAAGCAAATATTGTAACAGCCATCAGCAGAGTTAGACAATCCACAGATGCACTTTTTAGAAAGGATGCTCGATACACTCGCTTGTATTCGCTACGCATACGGGACCTCCTTTTCCGATGCTCTCCCTGACAGAGGAAATATAACCCATTCTTATTTTTCCAGGGTGGTTTTGTTACAGTGCTAAGTTACATGGATAAGTGAACTGACCTCTGAGGGTGTCATTCAGACTCCAAAGCAAATGTTTGAATTCTCTGGGTGGAAAACAAAAGTGCTACATGACTGGTTTTGGATGTAGTTCATCCCATGTGAAAGATGTTCCTGCAATGTCAGCCTAGCGGAGGTTTGTGTGCTCTGTAGGTTTCCTCTTTATCATGTTGGCTAGTGTAGGGCACAGCAGCTAAAAGCTCGAGCTTGGGAGTTCATTCAAACACCAACCATCCCTCTCATCATCTATGGAATCTTGAATAGGATATTTAATCTCCAGGAGCCTCAGTTCCCTCACCTGTAAAATGGGATAAATGTGTAAAGAGTCGTTGTGGGGATAAATGAGACAGGATGTGTTAAATGAACAGTACTTGAGAAGCATTCAATAAGTGCTAGCCATTTAATAATCATTGAGGGTTCATTCATTCATTCATTCTTCATCCAGTAAACGTTGCTAAGTACTGGGTGCCAGGTATTGTGCTAAGAACAAAGTACGGGAAACAAGCCAGACACAGTCCCCAACAACAAGCGAATTACGGCCTAGTGGAGAGGGACAGGCAGTCGACATATCAACACACCAATAAATACGTAAATAATATCTGTGACAAGTGCTATAAAAGAAAAAATGGTTCCTTAAGAGATTTACAGAAAGGGTCTAATTTGGATGGAGGGTTTCTGAAAAGAGCTCTTTAAGAAAGTGAATTTAAGCTGAAGGCTAAAGGATGAATGGATATTATCAAAGTGAAGGGTCGGGGAGGCTCATGTTTTGCATTTTTTTTCTGACTATAACATCATATTTTCATTTAGATATTATGGAAAATATGGAAAAGTTCAAAGAAGAAAATCAGTGTCACTCATAATCCACCACCAAGAGGCAAACTGGGGTCCATTCTACCAAATGTTTCTAGGAAAATATACATTAGATGACATTATATGCACACACACACAAATACTTATGCCTATACAGTCACGCGCCACCTAATGATGGGGACACGTTCTGAGAAATGCGTCATTAGGTGATTCCGTCGTTGTGTGAACATCACAGAGTGCACTTACACACACCTAGATGGTACAGCCTACTACACACCTAGGCTAATGCTGCTAATCTCACAGGACCACTGTCGTAGAGGCGGTCCATCCTTGACCGAAACGTCATTATGTGGTGCACGACCGCATACGTGTATGCGTGCATTGAAAACATCATTTTTACTTACTATTATATCTTGAGCGCTTATGCTCTCAAGAATTCTCTAAAAAGAATGTAGAGAATATATTTGAACACGGATCTTTGCACATCATCCAGTTTTTTTCCTTAGGCTACATTCTCCAGCTGGGCTGTGGGATGAAAGGGCAGGAATATTTTTTTTTTTTTTTTTTTTTTTTAAATTTTTTGTTTATTGCAGTAACATTGGTTTATAACAGTGTAAAAATTTCAGGTATACATCATTGTACTTCTATTTCTGCATAGATTACATCATGTTCACCACCAAAATACTAATTACAACCCATCACCACACACATGTACCGAATTATCCCTTTCACCCTCCTCCCTCCCCCCTTCCCCTCTGGTAACCACCAATCCAATCTCTGTCCCTATGTGTTTGTTTATTGTGTGTACATTTTTGTAATCTTCTTCCAGTTTATTTAGTGAAGACTCTTACAGTTTTTTTTTGTATTCTTTCCTCCTAACTTGTGTGACAGTTAAGCACAATCTAAACTGCAAAATTTAGTACTTGTCAATATACTGTGTTCTTTGTTTTGTGAATATTTTAATGTCTCTAATAAGTGTTGCTAAGCTGCCTTTTAAATTTTTTGTTTCATTTTCCAGGTTTTGCTCTCATCAAGAGCATGGGAGCACCTTTTCACCCACTACGTGATGGGTCTCTAAACTCTGTCAGTGTGTGAGGGAAAAATGGCCCCACATTGTTCCTGTGTCTTTGGCTTTAAATGAAGCTGACAATAGTTTTCTAACGCTACTTTATTTTTTTTTTATTTTTTTTTTTAAAGGTTTTATTTATTTTTATTTTTTCCCCCCAAAGCCCCAGTGGATAGTTGTATGTCGTAGCTGCACATCCTTCTAGTTGCTGTATGCGGGACTCGGCCTCAGGATGAACGGAGAAGTGGTGCCTCGATGCGCACCCGGGATCCGAACCCGGGCCACCAGCATCGCAGCGCGCGCACTTAACCACCAAGCCACAGGGCCGGCCCGACTAACGCTACTTTAAATTGTTTTGTGAATTACCTGTTCAAGTCCTGTCTCATTTTTCTACGTTAGTATTGGTCTACAATTACTTGTTAAAATCACACTATATATCATTAGGTGTGTTGAAAATGTTGTCAGAAGTCAGCAAATCACTTTTTTACTTTGAATATGGTGTTTTAAATATAAGGAAACAATTTTTGTCTGTAAGTAATCAGAGTTATTGATTTAAAATGTTTTTTAAATATACACAGTATTACTAGGCTGTTTTATTCCATAGAACTCCATATTCTTGGACCTATACTGCAGTGTTTTATTTATTTTTTATAGCATGTTTTAATATCTTACAGTGCAGGTCTTCAACATTATTCTTCCATTAAATATTTGCCTTATTACACTTAGTTATTTTGTTTTCTAGATGAAATTCAGAATCATTTTGTCAAGTTGCCCTTAAAGAAAAGACTGCTATTTTGATCGGAAAGGTAAAATTATAGATTAATTCCAGAAATTGAGCCTTCCATAATTTTATATAAGTGGTCTTTTTTGCCTTCACTTATGTTTTATAGATTTTAGCTTTGTTAACCGGTTCCTTCAATTTTGTGCAGTTTTATTAAGTTCTTCCTAGATCATTTATATTTTTGTTATTTGTGAGTGGGATCCTTCTCCTATCTTATTTGCAAAGTAATTGTTGCTATTATTGGGCAAAATCATTGTTGTGTCTTTACTACAGATGTCTGAGTTTCTTTAATTCTCTAGAAAGACAGTCATATCATCTCTCAATAATGATTTTTCTCTTGTGTAAATAAAAAAGAGTACTCATGTGTATATGCATTTCTAGAAGAAATTTAGAGAGTAAAATTGAAATGTGTTACATGTGAGTAGGCAGGCTGAAGGGAAGTGGCTTGGGTTCTGATTTGGCCCCAGTCAATACACATCTATTTGAGAATCCCACCTTGTACGTGTATTACCTTCATTACTTTTGAATGTGAAGGAGGTGTATTACTGACTGTCTATAGTGTCCTTCTTTATACTTCTTTCTGTTAAAAACATGAATACCCACTTATAATCCACTCCCATCCTTTCCAGTACTCATGATCCTTTTCCTGCCTCACTGCATTGGCCATAATAAAGATTCTTGATTGTTTTAACCTCTGCACGAATGATAGAGCATGCTCATATGTCTGGAGAATCCCCAGGCATGCACTGTGCACCTGGTGAGTGCAGAGTTCCCCAGGTGTGAGCCATATCTCCACACCTGTAAGTTGTGTGCAAGACCACAGCAAGGTAGGAGCGACAGGGCTGGCCAGATTCCACTGTATCCCCTAAAGGAAATTACTCATAGACACTGATGAATATACACCATAATAAAAAAAATTTAGTTCTGACCAACCTCACAAGTGATTCTGACAAAATAGTATTTCATGGCACCAAAGCTACTGGCCTCACTTACAAAAGTATTGCTAAATCATGGTGCCAATAATGGGCATCTTTTATTTTCTTGTTACTTATATTTTGCCATCACATGTAATGTGGCTACTGGCCTGAGACAGACACTGTGTATAAAGTTGGGAAAGTGCCATTCTATTCCTATCTTATCGGTTTTATTTCTTCAAATCAGAAATGCATGTTGGATTTCATCAAAATTGTTCTTGACATATACCAAGAAATCACCTTTAACAACACATTTCTTAATACTATACCATTCTTGCAGGTTTTTAAAAAATTTTTGTTTTATTAATGTATTATGTTACTCCAGTTGACTTAGTATTTTATTAGAGAATTTTACTGTTATTTTTATGGATGAGATTTTTCTTTAAAATTTCTCTTATTATCTTTTTTAGATTTTCATTTGAGTATTATGTTGGCTTCATGAAATTCATTGAAAGAGCTTTACTCTTGCCTATGTCTTATTTCTATTTCCTTTCTATTTGTTTCTGTTTATAACCAATGGAAATGAATATTCCTTTAAAAAGTAGAGGAAAACATCAGCATAAAACCGTCCAGGTCCAATCTCTTTTTTTCAGGAAAGGAGAGTTTAATAAAACTTTTAAGGGTTTTTTTCTATATATTCATTTGTTACAATTTGTGTTTTTGATTTTAAAAAAAAAGTTTACCTGCAATAACATTTACTGCTTCTCTAGTTTTTATTTCTATAAACACTTTTCTTTTTAAATCTAGCTCTTTTAATTCTTGCTTTCCCCAGTTTCATCTTATTCTGCTACCTTATCTCAACTTCTATTTCTTACTTTTAAAGTCTGTCTTTCTCAAATGTTATTGAGATGTCTTCTAACATTTACTTGTTTTGTATAGCAACATTTCTTTCAAAACTATACACATCCTCTGCATCTTTAACACATACTCTTCATCTTTTATGTAACCAAATCCTTTCATTCTGTTACTGTTTCTCTTTCTTCAAATGTGATTAAAATTTCTATCCAGTCCAGGCATCCTTTGAAGAATCAAGATCTCCTCTGAAGATATCTTGACTGTTCTCCTTGCTGGTAGGATCCTCCATTTACATGGTTAGCCAAAGGGCTAACCCACTTTGAGTGTCTCCAGTTACATGTTTTGTGGGGATCTGCTGCCCTTTGGAGAAACTCCCTAATCCCATTGCACGGCAGTTCTTTGAGAAATGTTAATTGCTCAACGATACGACGTATGACTAGCATCTTCCCTACTCCCTACTCAGGAGCACTCAGAACGTCCTGTTCACATGGGCCTTCTGGGTCCACTCTGTCCCACTGCTGCCCGTACTTTCCTCCCTTGTAGGGACGTCCCTCCACACTAATGATGATAATCCCAGCTGTATATTAACGGAGGAGCCCTGGGTTGGGGAAGCGGGTTAAGAGAAACGCCTCTCAAGGTTCTAAAAGTAGCTGCTATGCACTTACCACCAAAGACCCCATATACTTCTAGGACACTTGTTGCACATTATTGATGAGTTATGGAAATCTACACTCTTCCTCCCGTGCCATCCCCACCAGGTGGAAGCCACTGTGCCTGAGGGCTTCCTCAAAACTCTGCCCATGGACATTTCCCCTGATGGCCCAGAAGATTGCAGATGTTCTGAATTCTGGGTCACGTGCCTGTCTCGGGAAGAATATCCAGTGAGCACTTAGTGTGAAAAAAGAGGCTAGAGATGTCAGATTTCAGAGTTACCAGTGGATTAATTTATCTTCTATAAGAAAAACAGAGTAACGTATTTTTCAAAAGTCTTTGAAGTTTGGCAAAAGACATAGAAACGGTTAAACAGATGTGTGTTTATTAATATACACATTTTGGAAAAGCCAAACAGGTTAACTGTTTTGCAATTGTGTAAAGGAATTAGAAGAGCTAAGATAATTTGTAGAAACACAACTAAACTCATTTAATTTCTATTAATTTAACTGTTTGGAATCAGCCAAATTAAAGCAAAAAGAAAACCTAACAATGTAAACAGCGCAGCATGACTCTTGACCACAATCCCACCTAGCGAGTGCACGGCCTGGAGGAAGCAGGAGACGAAAATGAGGCTCCACTGTGAACTCATGGGCCTCACTGCCCATGGTCCTCCACCCAGCGGAGCATCTTGGAGAGGGAATGCACGGGCAGAAGAGACAGGTGGTGGCGGGAGGTGAGACTGAGAAGGAAGGCGGGTTCTGGCTTTCCAAGGGCTGCTTGTTCCAGAATTCCTGGTTCCTGGCTTGAGCGGAAGTTGCAAACTGGTGACCTGCAGGCCAAATCCAGTCTACCAACTGGTTTTGTTGGGCCTGCACAACGTTTAAAATGCTTTTGTTTTGCTTTTTAATTACTCATGAGCTGTTAAGCATTGGAAGACTCCACATAAAACTGTAGATCTCAGGCTTCCTATGGAGGTAGGGAGTTCTGGCAAGATCGGCCTGCATTCCACAGGTCAGCCGTCATCCGGGGTTGATGCATGTTGCTGGTTTCCACGGAGCAGGCAGCCTGGTGGGGCACGGCGGCCTCTGCCACCTGATTCCTCCTGACACGGGTTCTTGGATCAGCCCAGTGGGGCCATTGCTCAGCCCGTGGATTCATTGGGTCTGACACCTGCACACTGCACTCATTTCATGAACTAGTCCTACATGTACAAGGTGCGTTTTCCATTCGTGCTGCAGAGGAATTGGATCACAAGACCTTGATATGAGGAGTGTTGGGGGCCTGGCCTGGGGCGGCCAGGGAAGGAGTGAGGCCTCCCTACCCAGACGCCGTGGGGTGGACCCAGAGGGGAGTGGCACTTGCCCTCTGAAGGTCCTCTGTGCCTAGACAGTTCTGCCACCTGGGGACACAGCTTTTCTTAAGAGTCTCCATCATATTTCTGCCAAAACTTATTCCACCCTGAGATGGAGGCACAAAAGTACTCTGATCTCAGGACAGGTAGTCTCAGCATGTGTGTTTATTCGTTATACAGGATTGAAAACATCCTTGATAATCACCAAACTCTAAAGCTTTCCACATGATGTGTCGTCCAGCTCACAGACATCTCCCTACGAGCCTGAACCTCTCCTAACCAGAAAGCCCACCTCATGTCATTGAACATGTGGCTGGAGAGAAATCTCTCCAGAAATGATAAGATATGGACTTAACCAGCGGACGCATCTGCTAGTAATCTTTCTGAGATTTTAAAGGCGGAGGGAGTGGTATGTGTGTAAAGAAACTGGGTGTGTTTAGAACCAAAACCTAAAGTCAGGAAATGTGAGCTCCTAAATTAAGGAATGGGAGGTTGTTCAGACAGGGTTAACAGGCTGAAGATGAAGAAAATTGAGGGTTAAAGCAGCAAAGAAAAACCTGTCTTCCAACAAGTCTACATGGAGCCTACTGTGTGCCAGGCCCTGGGCCAAACTCTGGGGTCCCTGGTCTCTCTCTTCACGGAGTTGTCTGGTTACGAATCCAGATGTAGAACAAGCCATTCCGTCTTTGTTAATGGCACAAAAAGGGGAGCAGAGGAGTGTTGAAGCCCGCAACCATGTTCAGAGGTTTAAGGAAGGAGTAGCCGGTACACGCCCTCCTCTGAGCAAATCTACAAACGCCAGAACATGCTTTGGCCTCATAACCACAGAGTTACAGCCCAGGAAGTCTACAGACGTGAAGGGCACATAGGATATTGGTTAACAGTGCTTTTTTCCTTTTGTTTAAACTAATTGCCAAATGAAAAGTTGAGAGATTTTACATGAAAATGCAGATTTTTTTGAGTTCTCTGAGCATCCACCCTGAAAGACCTGAGCACAGCTGGATGTCCATTCACTGGTGCATAATGACATGGTACCCTGGAGCAGCTGCCTCCTCTAGCCAGAGCGAGCCTGCTCTGAGGAATGGAGGCCCCCCTCCCTCCCAGCACCTCACTCCTGGCCCTGTTCTGCATTTCTGTTACCTGCTCAACCAGGAAGGGTTGTGAGTTTGGGAAACCAACCATAAACGGCTCCCCAAGGTAGTATTCACCAAAGAAGCCACAATATTCTTTAATCATCCCACTAAAGTTCACAGATGGACAGACATACGCCTCCGTCCCCAAGCCCATCGCACCCAGAGTCTCCACCTATTTTATGGAAAATTAAAAAATAGAATATTCTTTCCCCATTGGTCACATTCTGCGGTCCTTCTCTCTCACAACTCTCGTGCATAAACTGCTCATACTTGGCACTGCTGCTGTTGGCTTTTATGTTTATTTTTGTAAAGTTAAGAGAGGATGTAATACTGGCTGTTCAAATCTGTCTTCGGTTTTTCCTCGTCTCCTTCCTGAAAGCAACTCCTGCTGGTGAAAGGCAGGCAGGCTGGACCAATGCTGACTATGTTGGACCAATCGAGATGAAAAGAGCTCCATTTGATTGAGGTCCAGCCGAAGCTGATAAACAACCCGACAGCCATTCACTTATAGCTGCCCTACGTTATTCCATTATCACTCCCATTAAAGCAATCTATGCTATCTTAGCTAGAACCCTGACTTAATATTCAGCATCATACACAGAGGTGTACTTAAGGGTGCTGATTTAGACTGAACAAGGAACTCCAAAGCAGCAGGAAGTCTTGGGAATTAGCATGAGAAAAACCTTAAAAATGTAATTATTTTTGCTAACAAAATTCATACTTTGGTCTTGGCTTCTTATTTGATACCATGTCATTACAACATAGAGGACTCTTTTGAGGAAACAGTGATTTAGATTCTCAGCTGCAAGGAACTAAATGCATGCTGAATATTATTGTTAATGATAAAAGATATTTAAATCACACAAATATTGCAAAGCACAGTTTAGTCACACACAGCAACACCATACTCTCCTACCGCTTCTGCCTAATCAACTCTGTTCCTTATCCAAGTCATGGGAATAGCAGAATTCAATACTATTAGATCCAGAATACAGATGTAGAATAAAAACAGGGACCCCAACTTGTCATAACTCCCCTACGAAAAGAAAAACACTCTCAGATTGGGTCAGAAAACAAAATCTACCTCTACGTGAAACTTGGAAAGGGTAAAAATAAAGATCGGGCACCAGTTTATCAAGAAAGCAGGGATTGTAATATTAATATGAGGAAAAGTCAAAGTCAAGATCAAAAGAACTAAAGACAAAAAAGTCAATTTATGAATATGAAGAGTAAAATGTACAATGGAGACACAACGATTATTAAGTCTTCAGGGCCTACTTGCATAGAATTGAAATATTAAAACTAGAATTATATATATTGAAATATATAAAGTAAAAGTTGATAAAATAAATAAGGAGAAATTGGACAGAACACAATAGAAGTGAGAGATACTTAACATACTACTTTTACTTCTGAAAGATCACATGCATGAAGAATGAAAGGAAGGAAAGAAAGTATCTATAGAGAACCTAAAAATATAAGTAATAAAGTTTAGTTAATAGCTTTCTCTACACATAAAACTAAAATATTACAAAGCCTATACTTTTTCAAATGTCCAGAAACATTTAGAAAAATTGTCCACAAGAAACATCAATACTAAAACCCTGAAGCAGAAATAGGATAGAGTAAATTTTTGGAACATAATCTAGTAATATCATAAGTTTTTTTAAAATAGGAAGAAAATAACAGCAACAAGCCAACTACTTAGAAATTCATGAGGTCAAGTTGGAAATCACAGCCATAATGCAGATCGGCTGCTAAATCATTCAGATAGAATGTATGGAAGCCTGTGGCTGACCTCCAGGGGACCCCGCTCTGTGAGTCACTGAATGAGGTGCCCATCACCTGTGTCGTGTCCTGCCTCATCCCCACCCTGCCCACCATCTTAGCGGGAAGATAACCTCCTGGCAGGCCCTGCACGAAGAAGTCGGGTAGAGTTTTGCTCCATCACTTGGTGTCTACGTGAACACACAACCAAGGTTATCAAGTCCTTTGTTTTTGAAAATCTACAGACCTCAATGTAGCTCATCTCTAAAGTGGAGTTGAGGCTCTGCGGAAAATGGCAGCTGATGTGCATGTTTAAAAAAAAATGGGGGCCGGTGGTTAAGTGCACCCACTCCGCTACTGGCGGCCCGGGTTCAGATCCCAGGCACATAACCCTTGTCCAGCCACGCTGTGGCAGCGTCCCACATACAGCAACTAAGAGGATGTGCAGCTATTTACTGGGGTTTTGGGGAGAACAAGGGAAAAAAAGGAGAAGGATTGCCAATAGATGTTAGCTCAGGGCCTGTCTTCCTCAGCAAAAGAGGAGGATTGGCGTGGATGTTAGCTCAGTGCTGATCTTCCTCACAAAAAAAAAAAAAAAAAGAAATCTTTTATAAAGACCAGTAAAAAAAAAAATAAGCCACCAGTTAACCTAATCTAGGAAATATGAGCAGAAAATATAAATGATGAAAATTAGAAATGAGAGAGGGTAAATAAACACAGATGCTCGGGAAATTTAAAGACTTATAATACTGTATAAAACCCTATGTTAATAAATTTGAAGATCCCGAAAAGAGGGATGTTTCTAGGAAACTGTAAAACACAAAAATGGACTCTGGAAAAGATTTAAGACTAAAATGGAAAAATAAGTGTCTGATAAATTATAAAAAGTTCTCAAGGCACTATCCCTAAGAAAACGCAGTTGTAATTAGAAGGAGGAGGAGGAGGAAGAGGGACAGGTAGCTAAGCAATAACAGAAGCAAACTCTCTCAACCGAGAATCTACCAATAAACCTACAACAAAACACAAAAATTAACCTAATAGTGAAATGTTACTAGCGTTTTATTAGGAAGCAGAGCAGGATACCTCTGTCCCCAGCACTTATCACTAGAGAGAAGTCTAGTGAGGGGAGGAAACTAAGAAAAAATAAATAAGAGACATACAGAATGGAAAGAAAGATAAAATATGGTTATTTACAGACAAAATGTTTGTTTATATATATAAAAGATCCAAGGCACTCTACTGACAAATCTGAAATAGTCGTTTTTTCCTTATTTAAAAAACTCTAAAGAAAAAAAAGACAAAATTGCAAAATGTTAACATTTCTTCATTTGAGATCGTCGGTAAACAAGTGATTGCTACATTTTCTGGTAGACGGTGTGTCTCGTGTGTGTGTGTGTGTGTGTGTGTGTGTGTGTCTGTGTGTTTAACATTTACCAGAAAAGGGGGCTGGGGGATGGAAATCAGGCTGCCATGGTGGCTTCATACATAAATTGTTTCACATATTCAAAAAAATATATACAGGGGCTGGCCCGATGGCATAGTGGTTAAGTTCACCTGCTCCGCTTCAGCAGCCCGGGGTTCGCGGGTTTGAATCCGGGTGCAGACCTGCGTGCAGCTCATCAAGCCATGCTGTGGTGGCATCTCATGTGCAAAACAGAGGAAGATGGGCACAGGTGTTAGCTCAGGACCAATCTCCCTCACCAAAGTTAAAAATATATATATACACACATGCACTATTTAACCTGTTCCCTAGCATAAGAAAGAAGAGCATTCCAGAAAAATACCAATATAATATTGAAATATATCAAAGGTAGAACTTACATAAAATTTTTAAAAATCTAAATCACATAAGTTTCAGCAGTACTACCACTAAGTGGAATCATTCTAGAAATAAAGAGAGAAACATTAAAATATTTATTAATTTATTATTCAACATATTAATAGAATAAAGAGTAAAAAACGTATAACCGTCTTGAGCAACACCCAAAAGATCCATATAAGGAAAATCAAAATTATCCCTCAATGATAATTGAGCCCCAAGCAAAATAAAAGAAACAGGTATTGTTAAAGAAAAAAAAAATATTGATATTTACCACTGACGACACTGCATGCCTAGAAAATCCAATCAAATCTACAGAAAAACGATGGCAAATGATAAGAGCGTTCAATGAGGAGACTGTCGACACAACTGAAACGCAAATCAAGAACTTCTTCATACGAATCCATAAACAGTTATAAATGCAATGAGGAACGTTCCATTTATAATTTTCAATGAAAAGTACAATATCAATGAGTAGATTTAACAAGAAATTTGTCAGATCTCTTGAAGAAAATGTTTACACTATACTGAGGAACATAAAATGTTTGGAAAAAATTAAAGATGTCCATACTCTCCTAAAGTAATCTGCTTGCTCCTACACTTAGTGTACCTTGGGGCCAGGATGGGGCTCAGCGTCCCGATGCCCCTCGCTCTGAGGTTCACACGAGCTGGCCTTACCCCACCTTCCCCTCCACGTCCCGCCCCTCCATCCCTCCTTCACCTGAACGCTTCAAGTCCTGGCTTCCAGTCAACCCCAGGTCTCAGTGACCTCGACATCCACAGAGGTGACCCTCCGCCCTCTGGCCTCTTGGTTCCTTCATTCCACCTTGACCTTCTGTGATGGGCAGAATGACAGGCCCCAAGAAGATTCCTGTCCTAACCCCAGGGCCCATGAGAATGACGAGATACCACCTCTGTGAGTTTTCACCCTACGTGGCAAAGTAGACTTTGCAGATGTGATTAAGGTTACCGAGGAAGTGTCCTTAAAGTAGGGTGGTCATCCTGGATTACCCGGGTGGGTTCAATGTAACCACAGGAGCCCTTAAAAGCAGATGCAGGAGAGGAAGACAGATAGACTGAGAAGATAGAAGCCCTCAGCGTGCCATCGCTGGCTCTGAAGATGGAGGAGGCCACTTGAGAAGGAATGTGGGTGGCCCCAGCTGGCTAGCAAGAAAACAGTGACCTCAGTCCTAAAACTCCAAGAAGCTGGATTCTTCCAACAAGAGAAGTCTGGAAGCAGATTCTCCCACAAAGCCTTCAGCTAAGAGCTCAGCCCCCTGCCACGTGGATTTGAGCCTGTGAGATCCTGAGCAGAAAGCCCAGCGGAGCCCACCTAGACTTCTGATGTGCAGAACTGGGAGCTAATACATGTGTGCTGTTAAACTGCTCATTTACGTTATGCAGCAATAGAAAACTAATCCACTTAGGAACTTTTAGTCAATCTACCATTCACTCTCACAGTTACATGAGAACTCTGTCAGCAGCAGCAACTGCACCATCTACAAAACCCCTAACCCCACATGGCCACGTTCTCACCATAAAGTCCTGTCCTAACCTTTCTCCCTCCTCTGTCACCTCTATCTTCTGCCTTTATGGAGCTCTCTCTCCCCGCTCCCCCACACTCTCTGTGTCAGTGGTGTTTTCACAAAAGGAGCCTCCTTTTCACAAAATAAGTCACTGAACATAATTCCCGGCTGTGTAGTTTCAGCGACTGCCCCACAGCCCTCCCAGAGTTTCTGTGAACTACACAAGGTTCCTGTTAAAAACCGTTCTTCTGTTTCAAGTTTCCAGAATGGATCTTCTCATTGGTATCAAAGAACCTGACTCATACAATCATGTTCTACTATCTTGCATCTTTAAAAAATTCCTCTTCCCTGTTATACATTCTCATTGTTCAATCTTCTTCTTCATCAAACGTCTCTAAGAATTATGTCTGGAAGCTGTCTCCATTTCCTCCAGTTCAGTCTTTAAATTTTCCAGTCTGGTTTCTGTCCCCACCACACCACCCAAACTGCTCTTGCCAAGATCACCAGTCATCTGTGTCTCTGAAACAAACGGACGGTATCCATCCATGTTGACCTTTCAACAGCATTTGATAGTACTGGCTCTTCTCCCTGTATTGAAGCGTCCTTCTTTCTTGGGTACCACCAACTCCTGACTTTTCTTCTGCCCTTTGGTCACTTCTCAATCTCTTTTCCTGGATTATCATTTGCCATACAACTATTAAATGTTAGAATTTCTCAGGATTTGGTTCCTTATATTTTCTCTCTGTATTCTCTCCCTAGGAGAGCTCATCCTTTCCCTTGAATCTAAACACTACCCATAAGTCGTCAGTTCCTAAACATCCGTGTCCAAGCCTGACAATTCCACTAAACCCCATATCCACTTGGATATCACACAAGTTTCTCAAATGCCGAAAACAAGCTTATGCATTTCTTCCTAATCCTGGTTTTTCAACTTCTTCCCATCTCAGTAAATGGTACCATCTTAGCGATAGTTTCTCAAACCAGAAATAGCTGAGTCATTCTTGATTCCCTCCTTTCCCTCCACCTCCCACTCAATCTTTCAGTAAATTTTGTTAATTTTGCCTGAGAAATATCTCTCAGATCTGTCCACTTCTATCCAGATCCAGTTACCACACTAGTCAAAGCCATATCATCTCTGTGGATCACTGTAAAAATGTGCCACTGGTTTCCTCCCTTCCTCCCTCTCTCCCTCCAATCCATGCTTCATCAGTTCTCAGCATGAAAGTAAATAAGATCACCTCACTTGCTTCTTAAAACCCTTCATCGGCTTCCTATTTATTGTGAACAAAATCTAACGGATTCCTGTGAATAAAATCTCACGTTCTTGGTCTAGGGGTCCTGTGTGTACTGGACTCTAGCTTAGCTTCCCAGCCCCAGCCACTGCCCTCTTTACTAGCTAACCTGTCGCTATGCTGGCTGACTTTCAGTTCTTCTAGCTTGACTCAAGCCGATGGCTCTGCTTCCTCGTTTAGGATGCCCTTCTCCTGCTGTTTATTTAATTGGCACCTTCACATCCTTCAGGATTCAGCATAAACTTAACTGTCACAGAAGCTGCTCTAGACAAGCCCATCTCAAGTCCCTCCATCACCCGTTATTCTCAATCAAATTATCCTTTTCATTTCCTTCCATTTGTAATTACATGCTTACCTGTTTGTCCTCAGTCTCCCCGACCAGTGTAAGGGCTCCATGAAATAGGAGACTTTTCCTGGAACCTACTAGGTGCTTAATGGATATTTATTGCAAAATTATTTCAAGACGTATGCAAGGATGTGAACTGGGGTATAAAATTAACCTCAGGGCATTTGTTAAATAAAGGTAGTACATACATGTAGTGGATTAATACACAGCCCTTAAGAGAGTGATTTAGTTCTCAGTTCTATAAGAACATGTCAGAATCCAGAATATATTGTTGAGTGAAAATAGCAGGTTTCAAAATAGTGTATATAATATGATTCTCCCAGGCATTGCTTCGGAGATTCGTTAAGCAATCTAGTAAATAAGTCAGTCCCTGCCTCCTCTCACGGTGGTGTATCTACGTAGAACTGCGCATGTATGCAGCAGTCGCAGCGCAGGCACGCCTGCCGCTCTTCTGGTGGAGGAGGTCTCTGCTCCAGGCGTTAGCTCCACCCTGCTGGGCCCCAGTCGTATTTCTAGAACACCATTTGGCTGAAATTTTGAGTCAGACCGTGCCAAGTATTTCTTTTAAATTAGATGCATACACAAAAGCTGTCAAAAACTTAATTTTTGTTTATAAAGGGGTGTGCGTGTCTGTGCGTGTGCACGCGTGTGCATGAGTGTGTCTGTGTGATTGTCGGAAAGGTTAAATCCCCCCAACATTAGTGGTGTTTTCTTTGGGTGGTAGGATTTCAGGTACAATTTATTTTCTGCTTTAGGCTTTGTCTGCGTTGTTTGAGTTTTCTCCAAGTACTTTGTATTCCCTCTATGACTAGAAATTAGAGCTCTTTTCCTTTGGAAAACAGAGACAAACGCAATGGTGGAGTAGCCGCGTGAATTCAGTGTAAGTTAAGGAAGGCCACCGACCACAAAGACCCACTAGATGGACACTGCCAACCAGATCATTGATGGCGTCTGATTTGGTTTTCTCCCTTACCCGTGTTGTTGGAACACAGTGGTGGACAGAAGTGTGTGCTGGATCTCTGTTCTGCTCATGATTCGCTCCAGCCTAATGTTTACCTCAAATGATAAAACCTGCCACCCAGGGAACCGGGATCAGACTTTTTAAAAAGCCACCTAGCTCTATTCAACACTTCAAAACATATTGCCTAGAGCTATTTCCCTCTTTTCTGAGAATGTAGAAAAGGATACTGATCAGCCAGAATGTAAACATTTATGCACATTTGGCTACAAATAACAACTTCTACATTTTACAATTATAATTTGCATTTCTTACGATGCGTTGAAATGTCTGTCATTTGTATGTCCCAAAGCGTGTCGACGTGAAATATGGGGAGGCATTAGCTCCATTTCTCAGATAGAAAAACTGAGTTACTTCCTATCTAGCTGAGAGCACCAACACTCCCTTCTTGGACATCGTGGGGCTAATTTATTACAAAAAGCCTGCTCAACTTTCCATCCTGCTCACACCAAAGAAAAACTAAATGTTAATTACAGGAAACTAGGAGTAAAATAAAACACATACAAAGAGAAAAAGTCAAAATAAAAGAGGAACAAATTCTATCTTTGAGCCCGTAAAAGGAAGATAAAAATGATGAACACCACAATAAGATGAAACGGGAGAAAGATCTATTTTGTAATCGCCAGTCTTCCCAAGTCTTGGGGAAAAGGTTTATTTCTAAGACACATGTCAGAGGCTTACCAGGAGCGCATCTTAAGACTATTTATTCTATAGCATATGTGTCCTCTCTGCTATGAGGCCTCTGATTACAGCATTTGCTAAAACGAATATAGATGATGTTCTCATGTGCAAATGAATATTTCTAAAATACTGAGATAGTTTTATCGAAGACAAAAATTCTGGAATGTAATCACAAACAGGAGCATAAATAGACACCATATTTTCCTATTCAAATAATGAGTCAGTTCTTATTACCGTCATCCAATTTCATCCAAGAATAGCACTGCGAATTAGCACTGCGCTAATTAGACAGGAGTCAGTCTAATAACTAGCTGACATTAATAGGAATAGAAATGGGTTGTATGAAAAATTGTTTACAGCTGTAAAAGAATGGTAAAAGCTGGTACAATATTGTTTGAAACTGGAGTGATCATAAATTCATTTCTTATAAATATGCAACAGCTGCAATTAAAATCCTTGGTAGTAAGATCTTCACTGCACCGTAATATATCCACGCATCCATTCACTTAATGTGTATTTATTGAAAACCTACTAAGTGTCAGACACTGGGAGGTTTTTCTGCAGCTGCACAGAGGTTTTCTTTCTGCAAGGGACAAGGACCCGAGTGCGTCCCCAGTGCACAGGGCAGCAGGTGACAACAGGCTTCTTGGTAGTCATCCTTCACGGTGAACATGCAGAATCAGAAGACGTAACCAGAGGGAGAAGTTCACAAATTTAGTCTCTGCATTTAAGAGCCTGGAAAGATAAAGTCTGGCTCTCGACCACCAAGCATTATCTATCTGTACTTTTTTTTTTTTTTAACGACGAAGATCAGCCCTGAGCTAACATCTATTGCCAATCCTCCTCCTTTTTTTTTTTTTCCCTTTTTCTCCCCAAACCCCCGGAGATAGTTGTATGTCGTAGTTGCACATCCTGCTAGTTGCTGTATGTGGGATGTGGCCTCAGCATGGCCGGACAAGCGGTGCGTCAGTGTGTGCCTGGGATCCGAACCCGGGCTGCCAGTAGCAGAGCTCGCGCACTTAACCGCTAAGCCACGGGGACGGCCCCTGTCTGTCCTTCTGAAGGCTCTCTCTGTAAAGCCTCAGAACATTCTCACTGTTTTTAGTTTGAGAAGAGAAGGAGGCCAAATTTCAGCAAACAGGAAGAATGGAAGGAATCAAGTCAAAAAGAGAAGATAAGAAGGTGTGTTACATATACATATACACACCTATGTATTTTCCAAGATGGCGGGTTGCCTTCCACATGAAGACTGTGTTGACGAATGTGTGTACTTGTATGCACACATTGAAGCTGTATTCATGGCACCTATGGCAGAATATGGTGTTGTTTTCACTCTCTAGGAGCATTGAAATTTTCAGAGCAGTGTATCCCACTCTCACCCCCATACCAATTGCACACAGTCCCTGCCTTGCTGGAGAAAGCTTTGAAATGGAATGAAAACACAGACTCATGCTTTCTTGGATTATAGATGGCTTAAAGACAAGGAGATTTGTATTATCCTTCTTTACACCCACCCCCACTCCATAGCGCCAAACACCGCATGTTGCTCATGGAGGTTGACTAATGGATTGATGAGAGAGGATCAAGGACAGAGCCAGAGAGGAGAGTTGGCCTCTAGTTCCATCTTTCCCCATCATTACAAAATAATTGGATAAAGAAAACACACTAAAAAATAATAACACCATGTACACGTTAACTTAGAGGCTAGGTGGGGAACCCCTGGAGGCCTGGATAAAACCAGTTCAAGCCCCCAGTTCCACCATGTATGAAGGTACAAATCCATCCTAAGTTTTTTTGTGGAATTTAGCACATTGGTTAACTGTGTAGACTCTAGAGCCTGTGGAATCTGACCTCCAGCAAGGTTTTTCCTCTCTCTATGCCGTTTCTTTCACCCATGAAATGGGACTAAGAAAAGCCCTTATGATTAATAACAAGTGTAACACGGTTTGAACAGTGCCTGGCACCTCAGTATTAGTTGGCCATCAGTGTTTCCGTTGGTGTTGTTACTACTGGTCCCAGCACAACGACTACTATGTCATCATCAGTACTATTTAATTACATATCCTCCTCTGATTCTGGGCACATCTTTCATCATATTCACCCAAAAACGAAGTGCTGCTCAAGGGAAGTCTTCACGAGAGTGACACACAGCACTGGGAGCTGAGGCTGGGGATGGGAAGGAGTCCCAATGCTGTCTGTGGAGCTGAAGCTCCCACTGGTACCTGGACACTCCTGGTCTTGGAATCTTTTGGATGCCACCTGAGGTTGCCCTCAGCCCTTCCTCAGTGAAAAGCCAATTGTCACTCCTCTCCTGGCTCCTCTCACCTCTCATCTCTTCCCTCTCCTCCCACTCCTTTCTCTCTGAAGCCAAAGCAAACTCCTTCTCTCCCACAGAGCAGTTTCACCTCGACCTCTGAGATCCTGGCCGTAGCAGAAACCAGCTCCGTCAAGTACCCTGAATTCTTTCAGGAGTCTTTTTTTTCAAAGATCATTGTCCCTCTACCAGGAACTCAGTTGTTGGCAATAATGCATTTTCCACCTCGTGATAAGTATTTACAGAGCCCTTTTCCATCCGTTGTTTCATTTGCACCACCTGACCACCCTGTGTGGTACGTGGGTTCACGGATGCCCTTGTGCAGGTGAGGGAGCCAAGTAGAGTCTGTGGGCTTATCTGTGGGCTTATTCAGGTGGCAGAGGAAGGGCACAAACCCAGGGCTTTTGACGCCAACTTAGTATCGGCTCCCGCTGTGGAACACTTAGCCATACATTATAAATATTTCAAACTCAGATGTAGCCACAAGGCTCTTTAAGTAGTGTGTTCATATTTAATTGGAGGTAGACCAGAAACCCACTTAATGCAAAATAGATTTCCTTATGCTTTATGCCTGATACCCCGAGTTGCACTTTGGGAGCACCTACTGTAGAATATGTGTAAGGACCCCACCATGGAGGAGCTTATATTTTGAGCGTAAAAATATGATGTATACGCATGCAAAAACCAGAGGAAAAGGCAAAATTCAATTAAGTGCCCCCCAAATTTAAGTAATAAATCTGAAAAGACTCAGGAAGACTCAAGGCAAGCTCCGACAAATCTGACAAGCAGCACAGATGGTTTCGGTCTCTCATCTGCCCCTCCACGATCTTCTCCCCTCACCTGCTTCCCCTGCAGCCTTCCCGTCTCTCCACCCTCACCCCATCTAAACCCCACTAAACCTGTTTAAGGATGGATTGAAATTAATCACCCTACCGCGGCATTTTCTGATTCTGGTTCCGATTTTATACATTCTACAGTAAAAACAGTCCATGGCCAAAAACATTTGGGAAATACTAGGTTCAAGGAGGGGAAACAGACTTTCTCACTGTGGGACTTCTTAGATTCTTTAACACCACGATGTGTAAGTTTGCGCTTCTCAGGTGTATGTGACCACAGAGAACTCTATTTCGTGGATAAGTTCACAGGGTTGATCTTCTCTGGAACACACGTGCAAAGTGCAACACCAAGGCAGAGAATGACTGAAGGAACTCAAAGGGCTGGCCTTCTAGGGGATTTGAATTTTAACAGGTGACAAAGACAAAGCTAACTGGAATCTCCATCATCAAGAGATGCGCCAATGGAACTACCCTGAAGGCACCGGAAGTCAGTCTGCCATCCCACAGTTTCAGGGTGTGGGTATCTACCCCCTGGGCCAAAAATAAGGCTGCCTCAAAAGACAGCTGGTGAAGGATTGTTCAGAGCGGAAGCTGGGCCACAGGCAGCTCTAAATAATCTACTTGGTCTGAAGAAATGTAAAGACATCAGAACAGTACTGCAGTCAGGGGCAAAATGTGAGCGAAAACGGGAAGGAAAGTACACACGGGCCATTTTGGACAATGCAGCTCAAACTTGACTGTGCAGGTGCACTGCCTGGGGTCTCATTAAAGTGCAGATTTTGGTTCAGCCTCCGGGGGGTGGGGAGGAGGACAGGAATTTGCCTTTCTAACAAACTCCCAGGTGATGCTGATGTTGGTCAGGGAGCCACAATTTGAGGATTTAGGAAATAATAATACCTGCTGATCCTTAGAAGAGAGTGAGGGAGGCTGCGATGGGAAACGATCCCGACCACGGGTTTTACGCGTGGAAGAACTCTTCCTTGACCATCTACCATCCATCAGGCACCACGAGAGGTGCAGATACTGTAACGGTGAAAAAGGCAGACATGCTCTTTGGACTCAGGGAGCAAATTCGGTGGAGGAGATGGAAAGTAAATCATCAGAGAGACAACATGACAGACGTGCTGGAGATCAGAACAAAAACGAAACAAGGGAGACAGGTCAGAGGCAGCGGTGGGGGCGTCAGCATAGAGAGGATGGCCGGGGAAGTTGTCCGAGGATGGGACACTGAGCTGCGGCTGGAGAGGAGAAGGAGCCAGTCAGGGAGAAGCTGAGAGAGGTGTCAGGGGTCCTCAAGACCACCCTGGTTCAGGGATCCGCTAGGCTCGCAGGACTCAGCATACAGTCATGCTCAGGACTGTGACTTGTTACAGCAAAGGGACACGGAGCACAGTCAGCAAAGAGGAAGGTGCCGGGGACAAGGTCTGGGGGAGGCAGGCCCAGGCCTCCAGAGCCCCTCCCAGGGGCGTCACACAGGATGCACTTAATCCCCCAGCGATGAGCTGTGAGGCTACCTGTGAAGTGTCATCTACCAGGGAAGCTCCTTAGAGACCCAGGGCCCAGGGTGTTTACTGGGGTCACATAGGCACCCTCTGCCTGGCCTGCCCATACCCAAATCCGAGTCCCAGCAGGAGAGCAGGTGGCCAGCGTGAACCACTCGGTGTGTACAGTTTAGGGACAGTGAGCCCATCTTATCAGTCAGGGAATGGGGGGAACTCTCCTGAAATCCGAGTTCCCAGACCCCGGCCAAGGCCGACGTTGCAGGCAGCCTCTCCGGGGGGCGCAGTCTCAGGCCTGCTGTGTGAACTCTTTTCTGCATCTGCGCCTTTCAGCCCCAGGTGCTCTGTGCAAGGGCCCTGGAGAAGGGAAAGCAGCCTGGGTCATGAAAAGAAAAGCAGGCCAGTGCGCTTGGGGCTTAGTCGGTGCAACCCCTGTTTTACAGGATTTAAAGTATTGAGCAGAGTGCTTGTACATGAAAAACAACACAATCCATGGTAGCTGTTGCTATGATTATTGGGGGCTTATTTAACCTCACCCTCATTAAAATAACTGACATTAATTGAGGCCTTACAATGAACAGGCAGTAACGTAAGAAAGGGCTTTCCATCCGTTAACTCACTCAATCCTTACCACGCCCCTGTGGGGTACGTTCTATCATGCTCCCATCTTACAGAAAAGAAAACTGAGCACAGAGAGTTCAAGTGATCTGTCGCATAGCTATGAAGGGCTTGGCAGGAATTCAAACCTGGGAACCTGCCAAAGCATAAAGGAAACCATTTCGTTAAAGAGTTTCAATTCACGAGGGTAAGATATGAAACAGTTTGATTTCTCTCCAGTAACTGCTATGGACTACCTTCTGACACACCTCTCTCCACTGTGTAGCAAGCAGGCTGCCGCATCAACACCTCAGGCCAATTCAGTAAGTTTGCAGTTACTGTTTGATTTTTAAAAAATGTTTATTATGGCTATGAATACTCAGTTCTGTCCACTTTTAGGTTTCAATCATACTAAACTGTCAGCCCCCAGCAAAGGTTAGATTATGTTGTAAACTGAATGTGTCTCTCCCAATTCATATGTTGAAGCCCTAACCCCCCCACAATGTGATGGTATTAGGAGGTGGGGCCCTTGGGGTGATTAGATTTAGAAGAGATCATGAGGGTGGGCCCCCATGATGGGATTAGTGCCGTTATAAGAGGAGGAAGAGACACCAGTGCTCCCTGTCTCTCTGCCATGTGAGGACACAGCGAGAAGGTGGCATGTGCAAGCCAGGAAGAGGGCTTACAGAGCCTTGATCTTGGATTTCTGGCCTCCGGAACTCTGAGAAATAAATGTGCATTGTTTAAGCCCCCAGTCTGTGGTATTCTGTTATGGCAGCCTGAGCTGACCAAGACAGATTAGTTGTTTGGTGGCCTGGATGAGGTCGGGGGTTCAGGTCTCTCATGACACTCCCTCTACCCAGCAAGTACTTCTTCTACTGTCGGGGCAGAGAGGAAGGAGAGGAAGACCCTTTACCTTAAGAGATTATCCCTGGGGAATCAGCTGTTCCCTGGCTGATCTGTAACGACTGTTCTTATCTTGTTCTCCTTGGTCCTTTAACATAGACCGGCAGTCATTTTCTCCTGGGTCCAAAAATGACTTTCCCTTTGAGTTCTTCTGAATGCCCCAAGGCAGCCCACCCCACACAGCTCCTTGTGTGGGGTATCCAGTTCCGGCTCCAGCTCCTCCTCCTCCTCCATCAGCCCAGGCAGACCACCCCTCAGTCTCTCGGGCTGCTGTCCCTCATCTACTCAGCGACTGCTCTGTCAACAGAATTACCCACAAGAGGCTTAAACTCTGGCCACCTTCCACGACGTGCTCTCACCCCAAGGGAGACACGAGCGTCTCTGCCGGGCCAGGGGATGCAGGGGCCCTCTGGCAGCCCTCTCTCAGGCCCAGTCCCTTTCTTCTCTACACCCCAGGAGCATTGTGCAGGCTGCTGGGTTGGTGGATTAGTCACTTTCAGACCACACACAAGCACCCAGAAGGGGCAGGATGGTTTGGGAGCAGACAAGGCAAACTGAATGTCCCCTGTAGTCATCATGAGGGTTGTTCACAAGTATTTCTCCTTCCACCCAGACTCCTTAAGGTCAGGCGTGGCCATGTGACCTACCTCAGGCATTAAAAGAGCAGAAGTGTCACATGTCATTTCCAGGTAAAAATCTCAAAGGCCATAAGAGATTCCACAGTGTATGTGGGGGCAGGTGCCAACGAGGAGCCTCCAGCAACCTGGTTCCTGAGTGAGACCGTGAGAAGGGACCCCTCCTGCTGACCAGAGCTGGACTCGTAGCGTGAGTGAGAAATAGATCCTCTTTGGGGTAAGCACTGAGGTTTTGTGGCTGTTATGTGGCTGATACAGCATAACGCAGCCGGTTTCCACGTGGGAAGGTGATGTGGAGGGAAGTCGGATACTCCACACACCACAACTCCCCTCAAAGTCGACCTCCCGTCCCTCCCGCATCTCCTCTTCTATTTCTAGATGGAGAAGGACACCGGGAGGTCAGCATCTCTTGCTCCTGAAAACACAAGAGTCTTTCATCAAGAGTAAAGCATCTTCTTTGAACTCAACCCTGGAGAACTGAGCAACTCTGTACTCAACCAAGTGCTGGAATCCTGACACAAAGGGATCCCCACTCAGGTCAGGAGAAGTCACCAAGATGTCCCACGTTGTCATGTTATGCAAAAGCCTAAATATAGAGGCTGCACTTGACCTTACAGGCATGAAGGAAACTTAGCCTGGTAATGAGGTTTGGTGTGGACTAGAAGAGGCTGAGATGGGGAGCCCCATCCGAATACTGCAGTGAAACAGAAAAGTGTTGGGATTTCTTTAAATTTTTAAAATGAAAATTGTATAGATTTAAGGTGTACAACACGATGATTGATATACACATACACAGTGAAATTATTACTACTGTCAAGCTAATTAACCTATCTCATCCTCACATAGTTTCTTTTTTTTTTTTGCACCAACAGCACCTGAAATCTACTCTCCTGGCAAATTTTGATCACTCAATACAGTATTCTTAACCATGGCCACCATGCTGCCCATAGCTCTCCAGAACTTACGCATCTGCGTAGCTGCAACTCTGCACCCTGTGACCATCATCTCTCATCCCCCCACAGTGGGGGCACCCTTCACTGTGGAGCCAGCCAGGAAAATGGAGGGAAACAGTGGAAAAGGACAAATAGAAACCCTTCTATGAACTAACTCCACTGAAAGAAAGAAAAGAGTCAAAAGCAGTTGGAAGATGTCTTTTCTTGGAAGCTGAGTAAATGAATTACAGCTGGACTGAAATGCAAAACTAAAAAGAGGCTATGCTAATAGCTTTATTCTAAAAATGAGGATGTGATGAAATACGAAAAAAATGAAAACATTTTAATGAATATAATATGATCATTATTTAGTGGTTCATAAGGCAATTTAATATCTCATAGCAAGAAATATTAATACTGACAAATAATCATTGAGCATTTCTCTCTGTTATGCTAAGTTCTTTGCACATCTGACCTCCTTAAATTCTTACTGCTATCCTATGAAATAAGCCCTGTTATTATTCCAAGTTTTCAGAAGAAGAAAGGGAAGTTTGAAGAAATTAAGTAACTCACTCAGTGGCACCCAGTAGTCGGGTCCAGTCTCTCTTGGCCCAAAATTCATGTTTTCATCCTTAGATAGTCAGAGATGGCTGAGAACTTTGGAACACTGGGTAAAACATATAAACAGCTATACCAATATTGGTGAACTTCTCCTTTATCTGTTCTTATATGAGCAAAGAATAGAATTTGCAAAATACTAATTGATGCGAATTTAGCTTTGTAGTTTATTAGATGGAGTCCACAGTAATTTCTGTCCTCCCTAATTATTAGTTGTTAGAACCCATGTTCTGAGCGAGGCGCCTCCAAGGAAACTTAGAGTGCCTTGTTTCCTACTGTAACATTTCACTAAATTAAATTTTAAAACGTTTCTTGCCGTAGACTGAGACATCCTTAACAAACAAATTACACAGCAAGTCTCAAGTGTAAAAAGGTGTCTGAGGATGGCGTCTGAGGAAGTTCACTGGATGAGAAAAATTCATTTTCAACCCCCTTCACCTCAATTAAGTGCATTCTGAGCTAACAGATGCAAAGCGCTTGGAATTATGTTTTTAATGTGAGTATGGAAACTGATAAAGCACATCCATTAAAAACTAAAATATGTATAAGCTGCCTGCTGCATTCACTAAGTGATTAAAAAGGTAATCTTCCTGAAGAAATGTGCCACGTATTTGTTTATATTAATGTTAATAACTTTCTAACTAATGATAAATGTATGATAATTTATTCTAAGTGAAATGAAGTGTGCCCTGAAGACAGACTCTGTAAATGAAAGCTTATGCTCGCCCAAGTTAACGGCAGGCACATTAATAACTATATTCTTTTACTGCAGCAAAAATGACTGTATGCAAATTATATGCAAAGGCACCTACAGTAGCCAAATAAAGGCGAAGTGGGGGCCTCGAAGCAGAAGTTATTAGCAAAGGTTCTGTGAAATGATCTTATGCTCCTTAATGGGGCTCAGAAATTCATCACACGGGGCAAGAGAACTGTCTCTGCCTGTTCTTTGGGCAAATTCAAGATTCAGGATTCTTATCTTTTCTTTCTGTGCATAAATGGTATGAATAAAAACTGTCTAGTATTATATTGTGTGCATTTAGAAATCATTAAGCCAAACTATTTCTGTGAATTTAGAAATTACATAATTATTATCTTTATAAATAATGTTAATAATTCTAGTTTATCCATGCAGATAAATCTCAAAATATCTGTTAGCATTCATAGCACCTTTCTTCCCTCCCAATATCACAACCATCACCTATATGTGGGTACAATGTGAACACTCAAATTAAATCCACATTATTATCTGTGGCAGACGTGGGTGGTTGGTCATCCAAAGATCTTTATCCTCCTTCTTTGCTAAGGGGAAGGAAGGAAGGAAGGGAGGCGGGAAGGAAGGAAGGAAGGAAGGAGGAGAGGGACGGAAGGAGTGAGGGAGGGAGAGAAGAAAGAAGAAAGATCCCACTTCAGTTCAGATACTGGGGAGACAGACTTTAATCAGGACACATAGTCCTTCTGTCTTCTGGTTGAAACGCATGTATTTGACTCAGTTCCCTGCCACTGAGCTTTCAAAGGGGAATCTGCCAGAGGCCTTCTAGAAAAAAAAAATTCTTCCCTGGTAAGAGAGAAACAAAAATTTCTCTCTTCCATGTTACACTCTCCCTCTCGCCTTTGGAAGCAGGGGGAAGCCAGGAAGCCATCTGCCACTCTGGGGGAGGCTGAGGGAATTCAGAGAGGCCCATCTCAATCCCTGACACCATTGTGCTCCCAAAGCATCAAGGCAGGCAGCTCCTTTTTATGAGACACGAGCCCAGAGATGTTTTAGGCTCTGCTGATTGCATTTCCTGTTACTTGCAGCCCAAAGCACGCCTAACTGAGTGACCCCAGAGTAGCTGTGGCATCAAGTCACGATGGGAGTTGGGATAGTGAGGAAACCAGGACAGGGATGATAGGGAAGGGAACCAATTTGGGGCTCTCTGGGGTCCAGTGGCCCTTCTGAAACTTCACAGCCACAGGGACAAATCACCCAAAGAACAAGTGTGTTACCCAGCCTTCCTCTCTTCCCGGGGAGGGAGGGATGGTGGTGACAAAGCTTGTGGGACTCTAACTGCACTACTGGCGACTATGCACTTTTTGCCGTGATGAGGGAATGCATTTCCATGGGGTTGCAAGGTGGAGAACTTGGTACAAAATGTCCCCTAAGGAATGAGACTGAAGCTCACGGAACACAGCAACTCATCCTACGTCAGGGCCTCCCTGTCTCCACAACATGACACACCTGTCCCAGTCATTCCTGGGACGGTTGCGCACCAGGGTGACAGCTGAGCTCTTCAGCCGCACATTTCCAATGACTCCTCCTGTCGAGAAGACAAGGGCAAGTCCAGGCCACAGGTGGGAGCTGAGATGAGGTGGGAGCTTTCATCTCCGAGTGTGGGAAAGAGGGGGAGCTTTGAAGCATGAACCTCATCATATTAAATGAGGACGGGTGACTCTAGACACTCCGTCAGAAATGATCAAAGGCTCAAGAGCAAAGAAGCAGAGTTGTCTCTTCTGAGAAAGCCAGGGTTTTACCACTAATGAGGGCAGCGATCCCCAATGTCAACCCTCGGATGACTGCATCAAACCCCGTTCAAATCTCCAGCTAAAACCCCAGGCTCTCCATTTGTTTGTCTCCTTTCGGGTTATATTCCATTACTCACATGTGAAGAGGAATCTACAGTGTGAGCTCAGGAAGCTCCACGCCTCCCAGGGGCAGAGTCGTCCAGAGCCAGACTTGACTTGCATTATGTGCCTGCAGCTCCACTTTCCAGCCGTAAACTCAACATCATAATAGATTCTACTCCATTCCATTACTCAACACATATAGAGAGAGATCGAGAGAGAGATAAATAGATGGACTGATAGATGATACAAACACACGGATATCATCTAGAACAGCATGTGGAATATAGAAAGTATTTATAAGGGTTAGTTATTATTATGACAGTGATTATGGCAGAAGCTCAAACCTGAGTGTTTTTGTCAGAACTTTCAGTAATTGGTGACAGAAAAGTCTACTTAATTGGGCATAAGCTGAGAAGTGGTTTTTACTGCTATATGCTGCTTAAATTTCTAAGTGACCAAGGATTCAGGTGTTGAAATGGTGTTAGTATCCTCTCTTCCTCCCTCCGTCCCTCTTTCCCTTCCCTGCTCCTCCCTCCCAGCCCTGGTCTATGAGTGAGCTCCACCCACAAACAGACCCTCTGAGGACTCCAGGCTTCACACTTCCTTTTTAGAAACCAGAAGGAAGGAAGGAGGAAGGAGGAAGAGGGAGGAGGAGGAGGAGATGTAACAGAGACTATATGTGATTTGCAAAAAAAAATGACTACCTCGCCCTTCAGAGAAAAATTTTGCCAAGCCCTGCACTAAAGTCTGTGGAGCCTGTTTATTTATGAAATGAGGATTTTGTCTGTCCAATTTTCCTCATAGGGCTGGTGGTAGAATCCAACAAGACGATGTACCATATGGAAGCATCGTGCAGCTTATGCATCAGGAGAGAAGCACCAGCATGTCTCCCTTCCTCCGTCCAGGTTTCGGGATTTGTCCCCTGCGGATGAAGGGCTGGTTACATAGGTTCAGACGTGGCCACGTCTGCGGCCAGCCCTTCAGCTCTGCCTGTCCCCGTTGCCCCAAAGCCTGCCATGGTCCCAGTGGAAGGCTTCCTTTATTGAATTGTCACATCTCTGCATCCTGGGAAGTCCATCAAAGGTGTCACCTCCAATGACCCCACTTTCACCTGTCAAGGAGCTTTCCTCCATTCGGTTCACCCCCTTCCATCTCGTGGAGAACTAGCAAAAAATCACTGAATGCTTTCTAGAGTCTCACGTCTATCTGACTTCAGATGGTGACCATCAGAGAATGGCCCTTGATACGCCGGGTTCTTCACACTGATGTCGCTCACAAATCACTCATGGCTCTTGCAGATCTCAAGGCTTTGATCTCAAAAATTCTCAGGCGTGACTTCAGGTTGTCCTTTGGTTTAGGTGTACGTTCCACAACACAGTTCAACTCAGCATCAATAGACTCCTGAGATAGTTTTGCAGTTAAATTACCCTAAAGTTTATTTATGAAATTTGTAACTGCATTGTTTTTAATATAGACCATGAGTAAAACACGCTCATACACATGCACAATGCAAACCTGGTTCCCTTTTCTCCCTTTTCTCCCTTAACTTGTCATTAAAGAATATTTCTTTTTTGATTCATTTATGTTTTTTTAATGTGAATTAGTGCTTTTTATGAAGAATAAAATTATATTAGAGTGAAATCCCCATGCCTGCCCCACAGATTCCTTCCCAAACACAGCTCTGGTTCTCCACTCCTCTCCCCATGGGCTACGCATTAAACCATTTGGTGTGTATCTTCGAGAAATTCTTTTCCACCAAATAAAATAACTTAGTCTGTGAATCTCAACTGTTGTTTCCAAATGTCTGCCTAAAAATAACAGGAGATTAAAAAAAAATTCCTGCACACTACCCAGGGGTGCTGCCCAGGATTCTTCACTTTCAAACAAGCTCTCCAGAAGATTCGACCGCCCAGCCTGGTTTTGGAATTGCTGCCATGAGGGTCAGCCCCGATGCCCCCTCCCCAGTAGGCCTTTGGGACACTAGTCACAGAGTCTGAAGCCCGTCTGGAGGTTTTCCTGAATAACGGCAGCAGAAGGAGGGTTCACACTGGAGATCTACAGATGGAACCCAGCCCTCAGAGGCTGTGGACCAGCGCGATCCTTAAACAATTTGAATCCAACCATCGTAAGTGGAAATTGCAAGCTCTGGTTCTCCACAAGCTGCACCCTGGGCCATTTTATTCATCAGGAACTAGGAGCACTGAAGGATAGAAGCTAGAGCATCTGCAAATCTACCAGGGGCTGAGGAAGATGGCAAATGAATCCCATAGAAAATTGAACAAAACAACAACATGCCTAGATCTTAAAATATAGATATCACTGAATGAAAAGGTAAGAAGAGGAAGCAAGGATATAGCATAATACCAACCAAATTCATTCACACATACCTGCAAACAGTGATTATTTATTTTACAAAGATACATTAACATTTGAGGCTCAACATCAAACACGTTACAACAGGCACCCATGGGGGAAGAGACAGGGACCTAGGATGAGGAGACAAGGAAAGTAGAAAATAAGGCAAGAAAGCAGCTTTGCAGGGGGTTAACGACAGTCTGTGATCAAACTGTTGGGTTAACTCAATTTTCTGTATTTGTGGGTTTTATTTTGATTAAGACTTTTTTTAGAGCAGTTTCAGGTTTATAGCAAAATTTAGAGGAAGGTACAGAGATGTCCCATATATCCCCTGCCCCCCCGACACAGCCTCCCCCATCATCAACATCCCCCACCAGAGTGGGGCATTTGCTACAACTGATGAACCTACATGGATATGTCATTGTCACCCAGAGTTCACAGTTTACACTGGGGTTCACTCTTGGTGGTGTACATTCTATGGGTTTGGACAAATGTATAATGACATGTATCCATCACTATGGGATCATAGACAGAGTAGTTTCACTGCCCTAAAAACCCTCTGTGCTCTCCCTATTCATCCCTCTCTCCCCCTCACCCTTGGCAACCACTCATCTTCTTACTGTCTCCATAGTTTTGCCTCTTCTAGAACGTCATATGGTTGGAATCATACCGAGTGTAGCCATTTGGCTTTTTTCACTTAGTAACATGCATCTTATATGAGGTTTTAAAATATCACACACAAACATTATAATATGAAAAAATGGTATTGATTGGAAAAATGTAAAATCTTTGAAATTTATAGTTGTCTAATTAAATGCGGCAGAGACATTTGCTGGAAACGCTCCAAATAGCCACGTGCTTCCCGAAATTTTCCCAGCGCCTCTGCAGTTAGATGAGGCCCGTGACCAGCGGTGGACAAAGCAGTGGATCTGAGCAGACGTGGCCCGGCTCCCTCGTTCCCGAGGCATTTCAGAGCTGGTGTGTGGCATCCAGGCACTCTTCCTGCCATAGGGAGCGGCGGAGCCTGCCTGAGCCAGAGGGCCCAACAACAAAACGTCAAGTTGCTGTCAGCCCGGGTCCCTGCACTGCAGGCTCTACTGTCCTCACACCTCCTAATGCCCCCGGCTTATGTAACTGTGTCTGTGCATCGGCTGCAATGCCACTGTTATGTTTCTACCTACCAATCGTACTTAACACGGAGTGAGTGCATTTCATGTATTTGGCATGACTGAGGTGAAGCCTCTGAGAGTCAGGATGCTGTGAAGTCCTGAAAAGAGGCCGGTCTGCACCACCATGGTTTTACATCTGGCAGAATTCACTGGTCTCCATCACCTTCCCAATCTCTGCAGGCATTTGGGGCTCAGATCTCATGATCAGGGGTTCCTCTGGGGACAGGAGAGGGAGAGTTTTCCATCCACTGAGTCTGATATCCGTACATTGTTTCATACTATCAAGCAGGATTGTTGTTTGTGAACTAAAGGGTTCTTATAATAAATAGAATGGATTGCTTGCATCTCCAGGATGGAGACTGCGTGTGTGTGTGTGTGTGTGTGTGTGTGTGAATACTGATTGAGAGCTTGTAGCATTACACAAGTACATTCTGCATTTCCTAAATGTAAAGATGTATACATTAGCTTTTTATCAAGCAAAAGTAGGGCTTACATAACAAGATGATGACACTGTTTTCCTTCTATGCGCATAAAATAAACACTTCCCATGAATCACTGAAATCAGAAAAACGGTCCCCTCCCCAACACCATAAAAAGAGATGAATTACGGCAGTAAAATGACTCCATTGCTGCCTATTGATGCTTAGACACACTGTGAGTGAAATACAGCATCGGTGGGAACAAGTATTTCACTTATATCTCGACAAATTTAAAGATTTGGGCAGCTTCTAAAAAATTACTTTGTAGCTACAGCTATTAACAGACTAATTAAGGCAACCGTTAACAAATCTATCTCCCTAATTGATTCCAAATTTTGCAAAGCAAGGAAGAAAAAGCAGATGAAAGGGAAAAAAAATCTATTCTTAACCTAGAGGGGAAAGGAATTTGGTTCAAAGACACTTGCTACAAAATAGAAAACATGACTCCAGCGTTTGTTAATTGTCAATAAACAGAGATGTATGTCACCACTGCCACTTAAAGTAATATCTCCAAGGGAAAATTTTGTAATTTACACAGCACCAGATGTGCTGCCTAAATCTAATAACTATTTTTGTTTTTTTACAGGCGCTGCTTGCCTTATTTGGAATATACACACTTGTGGCAAATACTTTCTGATCATTTTCTCATTTGACAACTCCCAAAAAAGAATTTATTCTCGAGGATATTATTTTTTAATGGGAAGTAAACCTGGAAATACCCAAATTAAATTCAGGTCCTCAGTGTTATTTACAAGGTGGGGAGTTTTGTAGTGAAGACTGTAGCACAAAATTCACACACGCAAATGAATTTATTTAAATTACTGGGTTTACAAACAAAATGCCTTCTAAAGCTTTCTATACTAGAATCAGGCAGAAAAAATAGCACCTTTATTTTGTCTTCCTCAATGAGGCAAGTTCTCTAAACAGAAGCACCTATATGCTTTCACGGAAGAGGAAAGAGAGGAGCTGAAATGTTTGCCTACTCCAAACTTGCTCAGATCTTTACGGTGAATTTTCCACCAAGCAAAAAGCGTTTGGTGTTTTTGATTTGTTGTTAATATTTTTAACCCAAATCATCAATGCAGACAATTTATTCCCCCACCACGTGCCCCTGTCTGCTTTGGAATGAATGGGCTGCAACCTCACATTAGTTCGTGGACTTCTCCGGCTCTTCCGAGCCCATGAAATATACATGAAATGGTTTCGTGCCACCTGCAAATGAAAAAGCCAAGTAAAATTTACAGTTTGGAGGCAGATCTCCAAAAACCTTGGTAAAGCTAATCTAATACATCTGTCATGTACAATTACACGCAAAATGTAATCCAAAACATCTCTTTTTTCCTCTCTTCAGACAAAAGTAAAGCCATTGCCAAGACTTGGAATTAAACAGCTGTCCCACCAAACAAAGATATTAACCTCTGACGTGTTTATGAACCAATAAAATTTGATCATCCAACGTGTTTTTCAGGAGTGGTGGCTCTCTCTCCATCACAGAAATTGCTACACTGGACTCCTGGTCTTAAACCAGGGCCATAAATCAGGATTAAAAGCCATGGGTGAGCTGCTATTAACTCAGAGATATCAATGCTGTCTTCCCTAAATCACTCATCAGCCCAGATAAAAGTAAGTAAACAAGACCGCCGTGAGGTATCCTCTAGGACAGGAAAATGCTTTCTAACCTTCCTAAAAATCTGAAGTGAAAGACTCCACGTATCCTCCAGACCCAACCTGAGGGAATTCAACAATCCCGCCACCTGCAGAGCTGTGGCCTCACCTTTCCAGAGCTCCACCTGGGGGAAGGCAAATGCAGGCTTTGCCATCTTTCTAGGTCTGACTCCTCCTTTACTCAAATCTTTAATCAGTCCCCCTCCACACCGAATTCCAAGGAAGGGAAATAAAAAAGGGCGGGCTTCACACAAAGGTGGCTCTGTAGTAGTTGCCAGGCTGCGTAAAAAAAAAATTTGCCATATGATAAAAGTTGTCCTCAATACAAAACAAGCTCTTAGAAATTAGTAAAAAAAGGATGAACACCCCAACATTAAAAATAGACATAGGACACGAATAAACAAAGATGATTCTCAAAAGAAAAGAAATCTGAGGGCAAACCAACAAGAAAATGACTTAAACTAATAGTAACCAAAGATATGCAAATTAAAAGAATAAAGAGATAGCCTTTTTCCTCTAATCATAATATTTTCTGCAGCCAAGGGAAGAGGCGGCTGATAGCCCATACACAGCTGTGAACATACAGTGTAAACTACGACACACAACCACCCTCACAAGCAGTGTGAACCACTACAACTTTTTGGAGACCAATGGTAGAACGTGATTTTCCAAGTTGAAAACCTAAAGCCTTTTTTAAATACCTACTCTTGGCCCCAGAAATTCCACTTTTAGGAAAACACCTTTAAAAAGGATTGGACAAATTTTGTAAAACAAGGATACAAGGAGAGTTATCACAACACAACAGCAGAAACACTGCACCAAACCACAGAAGGTCACTTGGAAAGCCTGCAGGGAGGGAGCACATGAGCCTAGAAAGAAGAGGCCAGGACCCAGAAGAACCACACTGGGGGCGTCTGGTTCCATCTGGAGCCACCCAAAGCCACCAATGCCTGGAGGGGAGAGCAAACCAAGATGAATGCCAACCTGAACTTCCCAGGTTTCCAACTCATATACCACGCCAGCAAGTGTCCAAACCCACTGGTTCCTGTGCTTTTCGTTACTCAAATCAAACGCTCCTGGGCAGTAAACAATATTCTGAGTACCCACTATATATATAAATAAGTGAAATTATATTAACACACTAGTCAATATAAAGAGTGCATGCATATTATACATACATAGAACAGTAGTATATTAGAACAATAGTATGTGTATGTATGTATACTCAATACAATATAATTATAAGTCAATGTAATTCACACATAAGTCAATATATTTAAGCATATATATTTGTACATATATATGTATTATGTACACAGACTACTGTGCTAATACATTACGTGCATTATAAAATGTAATGTCAAAAACTTTTTAAACGTTGCATAGGAGAAAATTTACATTATATATAAATAGAAGCTCCAATATTTTCCTTCCACGCTCCCAGGTGCCCCACCATCTCGGAGACCAGAGGGGCTCATTTTCTCCTCCTTCCTTAGAATGCATCTGGTGTCGTGGAAACGGGGTGGGGTTGGGAGTGAAACAGACCTGACTCTTGGGCGAACTTGGGCAGTGATCCCCCAGCACTACAGCCCCCTCCTCCGTCAGGGCCCCGACAGCCCCGCCTCACGGGCCTGGAGTGAGGACTAAGGACACAGTGCATGTCGCGTTTCTGGCGCTGAGTGCTAAATTCCTTTATTTGAATGTATGTCCAGTGGCTCTTCACTGTAAGTTCCCAGTAAACAATAAACAAAAATAAAAGAAACAAAGCCCTTCCAAGTTCAACTCATGAAGCAAATTATACTTAGAGGAAAGTACAAACAGAAGGATAATCCAGACCTTCTAAAATGTACCAACTGAAAGGACAAAGGCCAGTTTGGTGGGCTGTGCAGCAGGCCCTCAGGTCTTCCTGAAGCCCCAGCAGCGGCTCCTGAAGCAATCCCCCCTCCAGCACACCGCCAGCAAGAACGCCAGCCTGCCCCTAACCACCTGGGGACCTGGGCAAGCTTCTGAGGCCCAAGTGCCTCAGCCCTCATCTGTAAACAGGGCAACAGAGGTGCCCCTCCCCACAGGACTGCTGTGACAATTAACAAGGCAATCCCCGAGGACAAGGGCCGACATGCACTAAATGCTTAATAAACATCACCCCGAAGAGTTACTGTTAATATTAGCACTAAATGTGAGAATAGTCGTTAGTTGAGTGTGCTGTCTTATTATAAAACTGTGGGGGTCTACAGAATACTATAGGTTAAGTCTATTCAAGTTTATCACAATGCAGAGGTTTAAAGTTGGGAACAGTAAATATGTATATGTATTTACACACATACACACACACATATGCACACACATACATGCATACAGACATATATAACACATTATACATTAGATAGTATATATGCTATATGCACATGCACACACATGGATTTATATGTGTGTATATATACATATAAAATTATAACTTTTAAAGTCACAATAATGTAATCACCAAAAGTTTTCATGGTGCGTGGTATTATTCATTTCCTCCTTGGAGAACATCAAATCTCAGTCGGAAGAAAAAAAGTTTCACACACTTCTGAAAATCCATTTCTAAGATTAAAAAAAGAAAAAAAAGAAATCACCGTAGGTGGGTGTTTCAAAGCCCCCATCGGATTGTCTAATTAGACGAGTGACTTTTGATTTCATTCATCCAGAGCTGAGAGATGATGAAATCCCAGTTTAATCAACCTGAAGTCCCATTTCTCCTCAGAGAGAACTTTTTCTTCAAAGCCACGAACTTCAGCCCAGAGAGCGTGAATTTTACCTTCTGTATTTCCTGCCCTCCTCTGTCATAATAATGAGGTGCACTGAAATGCTAATGCTCTCTGGAATTTTCATTTAAACTATCAAACTTTTGCCCTAAGTTCTTTCCTTTTAATAGATAAAGTTATGATTCACAGAGAAAGAGGCAAAGATAGAAAGAATAAAGTGGGAAGAATGAGAAGCTAAAAGGTGAATCCATCAATACTAAAACAGTAATTGTATTTAAATGAGAATTCCCCCAAAAGTACCAAAGCAATAACCTCAGGAATACTCTACTGTATAAATGGGTCTCTAGTCCCTTTAATACAAATTAAAATAAGACATAAGGAAAGTAAGCAATAATAATAATGGCGAATACTCATTAAGTGCTTGCTAAGAACCAGACCTGCTCTAAGCACTACTGTGCTGTAACTTCTTTAACTGGAAAACGTTTGACTCAGCATCACAACATCCAGTTTCCCCAAAGACCCCGATGGACGCCCCAAGGGTCCACAGAGACTTCAGGTTGTTCACAAACTGGCATCTAGTGGGACAAAGTCATTCCATAAGGAAGTTACTCTCTTCTCTGTGTCTTTTCCATATTGCTGATTACACCAGGAGAAAATTTCCACTTCGTGCTAGAGTGCCTCTAACTCCCCTCTGATATTGCTCATCTCCCCTTTGAAGGGAGATGGAACAGGTCAGAGTGTCTAGTGAGAGAATATTCATCCTGTTTGTTTTCATTATGTTTAATTTTTATTTCTATTTTTCCTAAATAATTCTGGTTTCCCATTTGTATTTATAATATAAAATTTTGCTGTTAAATAATTTCTTATTTAAAAAGTGACTATTTACAAAAAAAGAACATTAAACAACTAATGTACTGTGGGTTCCAGATACAGTAAAAATTGTAAAAGTACACAGATGACTTAAGTCTGGAAACCTCTGGCAATGCTCATTAACATGGTGTGGTCTCTGACACGCACTGCCTTCAAGACAGGGTTTAACAGCATTTCTTCAACGGATTTGACTGCAGGACCCATTTTTTGAAGGAGAATCTCCAAAAATTGGTCTGAACAGTGACCCTAATCAATCCACACAAGACTCTTTTTTCAGAAAAAAAAAACCTTTTTAAATAAAAAATGAATGTGACTGAATAATAGATTGAGATTTTTAAGAACACTTCTGTTGAAAATATTACATTCTACAAATACTGAATTTTTCAAAATTTACCATATTCTTCCTGTTATGGAATATTCAAACATCATCACACGATTCCAGCTCATAAGTAATTGTAATTTCACTGGAAATACAAGATACAAATCCAATACATGGAATGCAAAACAATACAAAAATGATTCAGTGAAAATTGGCCAGTGCTAAAAGGCATGATATTGACAAATTATTATACAGTCAAAAAAGAAAAGGATCAAAGCTACCTGAAGAAACAAAAAATGAGAGAATAATTCCCAGGGTGTGTGGTCACGACTTTTGGAGGAGAAAAGGTGAGCTCATATTTGAGGAATTGGCTGCAGCTTCTGTACTTTAAACCTCTCGGTCTTCCATTCTCATGAAATATTTAGTCAAATCTACGCTGTGTTTCTGTGGTGAGTGGACACGTTCTCAACAGTGTGAAGAGGTGCTGACCCCTGTATAAGCAGGAACGGAGACTACAGGCAGGAAGAGCCCAGGGGATAATTTCTGTGGACTTCCATACTATTTATGATGCTTTTGTAATAAAAAACACAATACCAGTTACACAAATAATTACTACTAATAAATTATAAAAAAGATATTAAAAGATGCTTTCATGACCATCTAACTAGTATACCTGGAATCTGTCAGAACTTACCAATTTCCATGGAACAGGCATCCTTTGTAGCTTGTCAATATTAAGATGCCCATTTTAACAGATCTGAAAATGGGATAAATCTTACAAGATGATATCTTATTTTCAATGAAATACAGTAACTTAAACCAACATATGTGCTTGTAAAAACTGAGAAGGAGGGAGGAAGGGAAGGAGGGAGGAAGAGAGAGAGAGAGGCAAAATAACTTAAACAATGCAGGTAAGTCTGCAAATTATTCTACCACAAGAGCATCTGTCCAGGAAATAATGTGAGATGGGGGTCACACATCTACCCTTTCTTCAACTACTAGATCCCCCCAGATCTCTCACAATGCAAGTATCTTGCTGAGACCAGTGTAATCTCAATGTTTGGGGCTATTATTTATCACTACTAAAAGATCCAGCCATTTCTCCTGATGCTCATCTGAAGATAGAAGGATCTTTCCTAGCTCTGAAAGAAAACCTTCTTGTGTGCTGCACTCCTTGAGGAAGGCATGTGAGCACTAATGTATCCCTAACTAAGACAGAACACCACTGCACTTTTAGGAACATCTATAGCGTAAGTAGCCGTCTTAAGTTCACCGTAGTAAAATCATGCTTGCAGCTCCAACAAAACCATACCCTCTCCCTTCTATGGCTCCAGAAGTCATCTTTCACATTGCCAAGGCGCTGAATCACAGTCCTTCAAGGACTAACAACAATGGGACACAGAGTTAGAATGCACTTTCCATTCTAGCTGTACGTGGTGGAAGTCACATTAAGCACTATCCAGTTGACAAAGGATGGAGTCACCTAACTCATGAGACAGGAGGGACGTTCAGGATGCTCGGTGATGGTTATGTTGTGTGATCAGCTAAGACCTCCTCTACCCCTGATATAAGTTCAGAGAGAAGATCTGGGATATCCTGACAAAATGTCCCATGGAAGTAGCTGGTGAAATAATTAAAGTGCTACCTTTCCCTGTGTTCTCAAAACAAGAAGTTTCCCTGTTGGTGACAGAGAACTGGTAAGATCAGCTACTTTCCTTATTCATTATATTTCAATATCTAGAAGGAAAATATATTCAAACCACCCAAGGGAAATAAACATGAAATTGAAATATATGTACATATTTTACAGACACGCATCTGAACTAAATCTGTTTAGTGGCTAATATTCCAGAGATGGCTAATAATCAAAACACTACTTCCCTATAAGAGTGCTTAGATGCAGAATAAATTGCTGAGAAACAGGGGAATCTAAGAGTAGCTTCTAAAAACCAGAGAAAACATGAATGGTTTTCCCTTGTGTCACTGTTACAGAGGTATCAAGAGCCACATACCCTACACTAGACAGAAATCAGTAATAGCAAAACCATTTATAACCTTTTTTGAGGAAAGCAAAACTTTTAATTTAAGACTAGAGTGATCATGCCCATAATCACCATAACTGCCCTCTATCTTACTAGACGTACATCTTGGATATGCCGATTGCATTCAAATGTTATCCCGCAAAGGATACCCCTGACCAGCTGCCCTGCTGGTAAGGAGGGTCTCAAAATTTAGTTACAAGTTCATATTAAATTTACCCCAAATTAAAATGCCTCTCAAGAGTAAAATCACCATGTCCCAAACAGGTTTTACTAAAATTCAAATAAAAGAATCCTAAAAAGTTTATCTAAGTAGTGCTTCGCGTGATAAATTTTCATTTAGATCACCCACATATTTCTACTGCTCTTTATTCCTTGCTGCATTCGCGTGTTTCCCTTTGGGGTGATTTTCTTCTAATGGAAAAGACCTTTAAGAATACCTTTCACTGAAGGTCGGCTGAGACAAATTCTCTCTGGTTTTCTTTGTCAGAAAATACCATTATTTAGTCTTCATTTTTGAATAATATATTTTTTATATATAGAATTCTAAGTTTTGATAGATATTTTGCCTTCTGCATTTTAAATGTCATTCTACTGTCTTCTGAATTTTATTTCTGTTTAAAAGTTAACTGTAAGTCCTATTGTTGCTTCCTTGAAGTTAAATGTCATTTTTCTCTTTTTAGTAGTTTATGATGTGGTTTCCTTTGCATTTATCCTGTTGGTTGCCACAGCACTTCTTGAATTTGTGACTTGATGTTTTTCACCGGTTTAGAGAATTCTCTCTCTCTCCCATCTTTGCTCTTCAGAATATTTTCTACTGACCTATTCCAGTTCACTAATCCTAACTTGCTCTTAAACCAATTTATTACATTCTTAATTTCAGTTACTCTATTATTCAGCTCTAGAACTTTCAATTGATTGTTTTGTATGTATTTTAATTTCTTGTTGAATTTCTCCATCATGTCATCTTTTTTCTTGAATATAGCTATTTCTCAACCCATTATGGAAATACTAGTATCTGGATAACCCAGGGTCTGTCTATTTCTGCCCCCTCTACCATTGGCCCTGGCTCTGGTGTGCCTAGCAATTTTTGATTGAATGTCAGACAATGTATATGAAAAGCTGGAAAGACTCTAGATTATGTTAACTTCCCCCAGAGATGATTTGTTTTTGCTTCAAACAGGCAATTAGAGTAAAGGGAGATGATCTTAACGCAGCGTGCCATTGAACGATTTCAAGGCTGATTTTGAGTTTTTGTGAGGGTTAATCTATTTCTGGTTCAGCCTTATTCTTAGCCTCTGGTCCTTGGGGAACCCCAACTAAAAGCCTGAGTTTTATGGGCCCAGGTTCCTTGGCAGGTCCTGAACTCCACTTTTGTCTCTCCTGAGTAACTGCACAGTGAGACTGCTGAGCACGCTTGCTTAGCCCATCGGCTCTTAGCCTCCACTTTCTGCTCAATTCCTCAGCCTTTCAACTGCTGCTGTTAGTTGGCAGATACTTCAAAAGAAGCAGTGACGCAGGATGTTGGGCTCGCTTCTATGCGTTTGTTCCTCTCTGAGCTCTTAATCTCAGTCCCCGCTGCCTTCGTAACCTTGAACTGCAATTTTGGTGTCCCCAGGTCTGAGGGACTTCCAACAGCTCTAATCTACTTTGTTCTCTCTTAGCCATGGCTTAAAATCAGCAAGTACATTGGGTCAAAAGGTGGTTCAGACCATCAGGAATGCTCAAGGCATGTCTCATCTGTGGCAGATTACAGATATCAGCACATTCTCTGAAACTCCCCCCACGGAGAGGTGAGGTCTGTCCTTGGATCTGGGCATGTTCTGTGACTGCTTCAACCTACAGAATTTGGCTGAAGCAATGCTCTGCCAGGCTCCAGGCCCAGGCCTTAACTGGCAGCTTCTCCTTCTTGTCTCTTGAAATACTTGCTCTGGAACAAAAGAGGTGCCATGTAAGAGGTCTGACTAACCTGAAGCCTCCGCACTGTTAGCAAGTGCAAGCTAGCCACGTGGAAAGGCTGCACGGTGTCACCCAGCCCAGAAGCCAGACATGAGAATAGAGAAGGCTTCGGATGACTCCAGCCTCAGCCACCATCTGCCTATAATAGTACTGGGGACCCCATGCAAGAATCACCCAGCTGAACCCATCGACTCCAAGATCCATGAAGGATAATCATAAATTATTGTTTGAATACACTAACTGTGGGGTGGTTTGCTTCTTTATAATAGATAACCACCACATCATCTTTCTTCAAGTTTTGGCTGCTTAGTAGTCTCTCCCGTGTGTGTGTGTGTGTGTGTGTGTGTGTGTGTGTGTGTGTGTGTAAAATTTTATCCCCTGCCACTGCTCGATCTCAGTAAAAGTTTTGGTCTAATTCATGATAGCCTATCACAGCTAGAAACAGAAGTTGTGCCCATTATAAGCACAGAATCATTCACTAAGCCTTAAAAGCAATCAGCAACTTTTTGTTGTGTCAGAGTAACACAGACAGATCCTGTGGCTGGTTTCCCCACTTCATTCGGGTCTCTGCTTGAGGGTTAAGTCATCAGAGATTCACTTTCCAACCACCCTCTGTCGAACAATATCCTCTGTCATTCCCCATCCTCTTACCGTCTTTAACTTTCTTCACGTCACTTTGCACACCTGTATTTCTCCCCTGTACAAAGTAACTTCCATAAGTGCCGCATGACAGTCTCCAAGCCTCTTCACAATATCTGGTTCCCCTTCTCCTGGGCATATGCTAGGAATTCACTTCCTTACCCAGAGATTGCGTTCATGCACGGCCACATGGTTGGCTGTAGCCAATGAAACATGAGAAAGTGACATACGTCCCTTCAGGACTCAAGCTCTAAGAGCCAGAGCTCTCCTTCCCCCTACCACATGATCGGCCCTGTTCCAGGTGATGGAGGCTCCCTCCATGAGCCTGGGTCCCCGAGTGAGAACAGTGCCAGGCCCAACCTGCAGCTGAAACTCAATGGATATGTAGAGTGAAGAGACACAAATCTTTGTTGTTTTAAACACCAGAAATTCGAGGAGCTATTTGTTACAGTAGCATATTATAGCCCACCATGACTACATCAAGTAGAACTGTATGTATCATGGCCACTGCCATGGACCAGTGCCTCAGGGCATAGAGCTGGCATTCAATATGCATCTGACAATGGTGAACAAATTTAAGGAATTCTCACCCTAATGTATTTAAAATGTAACTAAGTTTTAGAGATGATAAATAATTCTCTCCATGATACACTTCAAACCTAAGAACAGAATTTCATAGAAAATGATTTTTCCCCATGTTTACTTTCATTTTACTAGATTTTATTCATAGCTAAATAATAATCCAAATTTGACATTCTCTCCAAAGCAAGCCGTTCAATTTCACTCAAATTATCAAGTTTTTAAAGAAAGAGAATGAATTATATCTGAAACGGAAGTGTGCCTGCTCCAAATTAGAAACATTATATGGAATTTGTGGCTTAGCAATGGTTTTGCATCATTAGTAGATTATTAATCTACTCAATTAACTCAAATAAGTGAGAGCTGACTCTCCTCCGGACTGTGAGCATCACTATTCATTCCGGTAAGACTTCCCTTCTGAGCTGTGGGTACCTTCTTTGGATCTGACATCTGAAATACTCAAAGATAACTTTGTAAGGGTTCCTCTGAAAATTAGCACAGCAATGCTGTAAAGACTTCAGGTGCAAATGGTCCCTTAAAGATCTGTCCTTAAATGAAACGTGGAGAAAGTGGGACACAGAAGTGGCAATTTTTGTTCCTTGATATATAAAGAGAACTGTTACCCAGCACATAAATACTTTAGTTTAGACTTGAGATAAAAATGGCTTGCTTTGATAAGTTGGTCCTAGCAGTAAGAAGATTTGAAAAGCAAAAAAGACCCTTTTTCCAAAGAGGAAATGTAGAAAAATATCTTAAGAAATTAAAATATTCTACTGACTTAGCAAAGATTACCATGTAGTCTTCTGAAAACTAAAGGTTTTATTTTTAGGAAAATTTGGGCACATTGGTCTTTTCTTAGGTTTGTCTCTTTCATAAGTTACTTCAGTTCCTCCCGTTTTTCGTTTTGAATCACGAAGATTAAAAATAATTTTTAGGGACCATTTCAATCATTACTCCCAAAGGTTCAATTGGCTCCTTGAGTATTTTGAGTTCCAACCAACCAGTTTCAAGGTCCCTTCACCACGGTGGGCCAGCTCATCCCTGAAGGAAGAGTCCACCGTGAAGAAGAAATGAATTGTCATACACTCGCTCACCTTCCTTTTTGCTTCCCTCAGTTCACTCCCATTGGTCTTGTTAATAACCTCTGGTTGTATCCTAGCCAATTTTCTTCCCATTCCTGTCTCTCGTATAATTGCGAAATATCTTTCTAAGGTTGCAAATCACTCCCTCCCCAGACTTGAGTATGGACTCAATAATTAAAAGAGAAATGCTCCAGGGAAAACCATGTTCAGTCATGGACAGGAGTTTATAATGTGACAAATCAGACCTTAAGCATCTCTGGTCTTCTAGTTTCCACTTTCAGAAAGGGCCATCTCAAAGGGATAGCCGTGTTTGATTAACTTTCATATTCTAAACCCAAAGTTGTTCCATTTTGATATTTATCTGTATAAAAATACATCTTTTTAAAACATTATGCTTAAGGATACAAATGAGCTCTCCTAAAATGTAGAAGTACCAAAGAAATACAAGCATAAAACCATACTTCTGTTTTTCTAGGGGGGAAAAACTCCTCCCTTAGATTGAGTCATAAATTCAAAACCTCAACCAAAAACCTTAGGGTGCAATTTGCTTTGACTTTACAAAAAGCTGATTGTTTTATTTATATGATAATTAGTTTAGAATCTTCTAGTGTTATGTGGATATAGCTACACATGGTGAATATACGTGCAATATAATGATTAAATTACAATACCACTGACAAAAAAAAATAAAGATACAGCTTTATCACTTAGAAAGAGTAGTTGGTCACTTTGTGAATGTTGTTGATCAGGGAAGCGAGGGGACAAGAGGAGGAAGGAACTGATCCTTATTGAGGTGAACTCCTTGCCAGGCATGATGCTCGGTATTCATACACATTATCTCATTTGAATCTTGCAACATTCCTGAGACTATGGTATTAATACACCCATTATGCAGATAAGGGAACTGAATCACAGAATGTTCCGATTTAACAGTTAATAAACAAGCTGAGCTGAAATTTTACCTTATCACTGAATGGCCACCTGAACAAACCTATGGGCTGTCCCCGACGCCACACCCTACCCCACTGCCTGTCTTCTCAGATAACAGGGATGTTTGTAAACGTTCGTAACCGCAAAAGAAAGATGCTCACACACACAGCAATGGCCTTCTATTTGGTAAGTGCTTCCACTGAAACGTGGAGTTCCTATACATTAGTAGCTTTGAGTTTTGAAAACTATGATCCCTGACTTAACGTCTGGAGTTATTTGACATTAGTGCTGAGGAAGTTATACGCCAGGACAGAAAGCAGTGGCAGATGTCTCTCTAGGGCCCACACTGATTCCGGGCAGTGAACACCTCACGGGACGCCTAAGTAATAACTCAACTCTGAACCATGAGTAAATTTGCCTTTTAAATCAGCTAGGTCCACCCCTCCGAGGACACGTACCAGTTGCTTATTTTAAAGCTTATGGGAAAATTCACCACGCAAATATGAAACATGTTAAGGGGACACGAGTGGGGCAAAAACATCAGTCAAAGATAACATCAAGTTTTGTGTAAATATGAGGTGTCCACTGTGTGGGGCTGGTACAGGGAGGGGGGGGTTGGTTGAGCTATAGATGTTGATTTGATTTCTGTTTGTTTGTAGGGGTCTAGGTGTGAACAAGACATCTTATAAACACATTCTCTGTAGGAACCAGAATGTTATCTAAAATACTTCCCAGAACTGAGGAAGGAGCCAACAGATCAGAAACCGGTGTCATTCAATCACGGGAAACTGCAGATGTACCTGGACATTCACTGACAGGAGCTGAACCAACAGGCTGGGGCCACCCATTCAGGACACACGCTTTCAACTGTCATCAACTACAGGCCATTAATGTGATGCTCTGCCACACATGCAACTTGTCCATGTGAAGGAACAAAATAAATACTTTTCTTAATTAGATTCTTTTAAAAGAGAAAGCTTGTCAAGAATTAGCAGCAGCCAGACACGTTTATTGGTTCTGGCAGATTCCGCCATGATGAAAACCCAACCTCACGACAGTCATTGGTGCTTGTTGATCTGAGCGCTGACATAAGGGTGATACCGAGGTCAACATTTACTTCCGAGGGAACAACAGCTCACTCTTCAGGCAAATATTGGCTCAGTCTGGAAAATACAGCCTATATTCTGCATGCTTTTGTCCCAGTCTCTAGCACAGATGTAGTCAAAGGCAGATGTTGCTACCCACAGGGAAAGCTGACTTCTGGAAGATGATTCAGGATCAAATCTGCATATATAGCTAATCCGAGCACGTGGAAAGCTATATTTCCTCCATGCTGAATAGTTTCCCAATTATTTGGAAATTAGTTGACTTGCTTTTCACATTTAGGATTTTAAAACCTCCTGACTCGTTATACACTTTTTCTTTCTTAACCAGTCAGAACAGATTTTCTTCTCTTAGGCTGCCATTATAAATATTAAATTGAAAAATCATTTATTTGCTACAAGTTGCCACATTGTTGATTAAATTGTACACATGCCAGCATTTGCAACACTCTCCACTGGAGATAATTGTAACATTAGTAACATGCAAAAGACTGCATAAAAGCACAGGATGTTTACCACAGCATTATTTGCAATAGTGAAAAATTAGAGGCAACCAAAATGTCAGCAGTGATCAAATAAATTACAGTATGATAGCACTGTTTTATTTGTAAAATATGTGTGTGCTGGTGTACGCAGTGCTGCTTCATTACAGCTGTGCATGTTGTACACTGCACAACTCCAGACTATCTACACCGTAGTCTATGTCAGGGGTCATCCACTATTTCCGTGAAGGGCCAGAGAGTAAATATTTTAGGCTTTTTGAGCCATAGGGTCCCTGCCACAACTATCCAACTCTGACACTGTAGCCACAAACATAACCGAATGAGTGTGGCTGTGTGTCAGTGAAACTTTATATTTCGACACTGAAACTGGAATTGCATATAATTTTCATGCCATGAAATATTCTTCTTTTGATTTTTTTAAACCATTAAAAAATGTAAAGGCTGCTTTTTAGCTCACAGGCCACACAAAGCCAGGTGGCAGGCTGGAATTGACCATTGACCCACGAGCCGCAGATTGCTGGCCCTGATCTATATGAATGTCTGAACTACAGGGGGCTGGATACAGTCTGCACGGCCTGACATGAAAACCTCATGCAGATGCACAAACAAGGTCTGAAAATTACTGCACCAAATTGCTAATAGCTGTTATCTCTAGGATCTGGGCAGGGGGATGCTGATGAAAAGTTTGCGAGTTGTACCTTCGTGACTGAGTATATACATTTTTTTCAATAGAAATGAACAACCAATGCTTTTTAAGGGCTAAAAGTGAGACAGCTCTGGAGCCTACTGTTTGGGGCACACAGTCAGGCAGACGTGGCTCTCCTGGGCGTCAGGGTAGCGGTCCCTCTGGAGATGGAGAGGGGAGCTGTGTTTAGGAAGCAGCCCACTGGGTGTGATGACAACAGTCCATATGTTGTCCTGAATGGTGGTGACACAAAGGAGTGCTTTACAACAATCCATTCAACTGTCATTTATGTTTTATGGACTTTTCAATGTGTGTATTGTATTTGACCATGGAAAGAGTTTTAAAGGAAGATTCTATGATAGACTAATCTTCATTCTTTGATTACTCTCCAAACTTCCCTGAAGCTGAATCAGGCGGCTGAGTTTGACTATTAACAATTAAAATAAACTGTGCAGTAATAACATATCACATCTAAAATACTACTCTTTAGTCCACTTTACTGCCACAAAGCTTAAATTTAGGATGATGGAAGACAGATTGATGTAAACATTCTCTAAACTGTGTAGAAAGATCTGAAATCCAATCACAGCTTGAGAAATGCCTGTTGACAAATTATTCCATAAGAGCATTTCTTAGCCATTTGTACCACCTCCCTCCAAGCCCACCGGAGTTTGCAACTACACAAGGAAAAGGAAATACTGACATGCATAATCCACTCTGGTTTACATTTAACTGTGGAAATCAACACTGTTTTCAAATGAGAGATAAGGGCTTCCCAGAACAATCAATGGGCGCCATGGTGTCCTAACTCCCCAGAGAAGCACAGGAAACAGACCAGGGATACAGTAGAGATTGCAGCCGGCTGGAAGGACAGCACCGTGTGCAATGTGCGAAGGCTCTTCCCCCAACGTCAATGTGTCACCCGGCCAAGAGCCAGAAGAGGAGAAGCCTCACGGAAAACCAGAGCAATGACTTCTCCAAGCTCCCTGGGCTGATGTCGGGGAGGGAGGGACACTCCCCAGTTCGTTGAAGACTGCACCTCATTCCTGAAGAGCCTGCTTCGGGGTTGACCGGGAACCTACAAATACAAGAGCCTTTGGGGTTTCCTTGACTTGACCTCTTCATAAGGACCTTCGGCATCTGTTAAGGAGGGTAGGTGACCAACTGCCCGCCCCAAATGACTGCCCTCCTCCTCTGGTCCTCTGTCCTGGGCTCACTTCCCTTTAGGACACAGTGATGGACCTCATTCTCTGTGCTAGTTTTTTAAATAAGTCCAGACCCACTGGTACTTTTGCCTTTTATTACAATTATTTGTGTGATTTACTTTACCTCTTTCTGAAAATGACTCAAAGTGTCCTGTGCTAGCGGCTGCTTGATTATCACGTGCTGGGCATCTCACGGGGAGGTTTAGGATCAATATGACCCCAAACGAACTCACTCTGCTTTCCAATCTGATTGTTCCTTCTCTGTGTGTGTGTCCTCTTCTCTGCCCCTTCTCTGTCTCCCTCTCTCTCTCCTTTCTGTTTCCAATTCTGATGGCTCTCTGTGTGTGTCTGTCTGCACTTCTATTTCTCCCTGTCTGTGTTTAGGGCCCTTTCCTGGTGAACCAGTCTCTCTCTCTTTCCCCTCCCTCCTCCTCTTCCTCTTCCTGAGTCTCCCGTGTCCCGCTCAAGATTGTAAACATTTACAAGAACCAGCAATAACCTGGCCAAATTTTTCAGGGTGGGTGTTTTGTTACAGGTTTTCAGAATGAGTGTGATGTTTTAACTCTACCACATAAGTAGTGGATGGAATACAAGTAAGAGGGTTTGGAAGAAGTAGAAAAAAGTTGTGCATAGCCCCAGAGCAGGACATAGACACAGTGTCCAGAATCTACCTGGACTACCTTCTGCTTTGCAGCTTTCAGATGTCTTTTTAGAATATTTCCTGACTTTCTTATATGGAGAGATCCTAGACTTTCACTACTCTGAAAAATTTTTCCCACTGGATAAAAGAGAAAAAAACTTCATTTATTTAATAGGACATCTGGGTGTCCCGTGCACCTAAAGCTTAACACGTGAGGTGGAGGAGAGATATGAGGTTCTAAAGTGAGCACCTAGGGTAGAAACTGTGTCTAGTCAAAACCGTCTTTGATAATCCCTTCAGCTTCCAGTGACACACAGTATGGGAGGTTTCATGTATACACTCCACTACGGTAATTCTTACGCCTCCTGAAGTTTAAGAACCACAGAGCTAGATGAAAAGAAAGGTCTGCACTCAGAGACCCTGGCCACCAACGTTTCTGCCTGGACACAGCCGTCATCTCCTGGGGGGTGACGTGAGTGACCAAGGGTCAGGTCATCCTGCTGCCCATGAGTTCCACTTCCCTCTGCTTTAATCTAAAGCTTCTGTATAATCTAAAGTCCTGTTGACAGGTGGGTTTCTTAACATGAGTCTTAACAGGGACCATACGTCTGAAAGCCCCCACCACATCGTCTTTAGCACACAGCGGGTATTGGTTCATGCTGAATTTAACATGCAAACTCTTCTTCTGTCCCAGGTACGGGAGAGAACGCCTCTGCAGGTGGCCTTTGTCCATGGGTCCCTGCTGAATGCTACTCCCTCGGTGGCTGGTCTCTGTCTCCTCCGAGTTGCATCGTACGGGGGTGGGGATGGGGGTGTGTTCTCGGGGAGGGGATGGTTTTGGATTTGGCACTTAAGGTTAAGTCCAGTGCACTTGCCATGCAGCTCCATTCCATAGCTCCAAAGAGAGTACGGCTGACTCTGTGAGGGATCGGGAAGCACATAGAACAGTGTCCAGATAACAGAGCCTTTGAGCTGGGTGAACAGGCAGGACAGCAGGTGACATCGTGAGTGAGTAGAAAAGTGATGCAGTAACTCAGAGTGAGAGAAGGGTCACACAGGGAGCCTGGCCTCAGTTTCCCGATCTAAAACCAGGCAAGTACTACTCATGCTCATGAAAGTCCCTATCACTTCACTTTCACGACCACGTCACAGCAGACACTTTCTCCTCACGTAGAAGGGTCAAAGGCGTCGAGTAAAGCAGGAGTTGATGAGGCTTAAAGGGCGGCCGTTGGTAACATGAAATAGTCAACATTTATTGAGTTTTCGCCACGATCAGGCCTTTCTAAGCTCTTTCCACGCACTGCCTCACGCACCCCTCACTCCATCCTCTGAGGGGAGCTCCACCATCCCCTCAGTCTACAGAAGAGGAAACGAGACAGCCTCAGAGTACAGGACTAGTGAGCGACAGAAGCAGGACTTGACCCACGCACGTGGGCAGTGTGCTACGCAGAGACACACAGGCGTGAAGATCTCTCCACACCACCCCCCAAGTCCCTCGGGAAAAGCACCAAACTGGCTGAATGAAAGTGTGAGAAAACCAACCTCCTGGAACAAAAACAAAATCACAGTGACAAGCGTCCACCAGGAGAGAGTGTTGAAGTCGTTGTCTCCCCACCGTATACCAGGCAACATTCACTGCGTGTCAACTTCTGCACCCCAGGCTCTCTCCCATCACTGGCTCGGATCAACGCCTCACACGTGGATGACGTAGTGTCCTGATCCCCCCCATTTGAAAGACATAAACGAGGCACAGTCAGGCGAAGTAATAGCTCATCTTCACGCAACCAGCAACCCCAGAGCTGGGATGTGCTCAGAGCCGTTCTGCCCCAAGATCCCTCACTCCTGAGCCTGAGGCTGGTCCATCCAACCACTTTTCAGAAGGCACCGTCCGGCACCTTCTGACCCATTCTGTTTGGCCCACATGGGATTACCTCTTCTTTTCATTGAACTTGTTGCCCATCTTTTAAAATTGGAACATTCCCCATGAAGATTTAGATCTACAGTTTCTCATGGAAAGTCTGAAGTTCCAGCCGAAGGGCACTCACATTGCACTACGGGAACAAGCCCCTGGTTCTGAGTCAGCCCGGCCTTCTCGCCCCAGGTCACCAGGCCCGACTCGGCCTGCCTCCCTCGGTTCCACCACCCTGCCTGCCTCTGGGGGCACTGAAGCCTGCAACCTGTTCAGAAAAACTATGCACAGTTTGGAAATGAGGCAAAAAGTTCACTGCATGCCCTTTCAAAGTCAGGCTAGAACATTCAACAAGCCAACCGAAATGTCATGGGATCCCCCAGGGAAAAGGGACTTCGTTTGACTTACTATTTACCATCGATTAGGGGACAGACTCTGTAAATGCAGGTGTTAACTTGTAGACGATTGATAAGTTGCAAATGACTTTCATCCAGGAAAGATGCAAATAGATTATGTCTTGTGGAAATGAAACCCTCAGAGGCTATGGCTTTACTGCCCCCAGGGCGTGGAACTTTGCAATCTTTTTCCAGCGTTCTTTTTCTTTTTCCGCTGAATGTGTATGTGTGTGTGTCAGTTTCTCAGAATCACCTCTTGTCTAGCTATCCTATGTCACCGATTCCCTCATTAACAAGTTAAACAACTATTTGACCCTCACTTACTTTGTTACATTATGTTTTTAACCTTTTGAGACATTTTAACTTTTGAAAATTTTTAACTTTCTGAAAAATCTTAACTTGTAGAACATTATACTTTGACAAACATTTGACTGTTTCAGTGGGATGAACCTAGGAATGCTCTACCTTGTAAAAGACTGACTTTGGAAGCCACAAATGCAGATGCTCCCATCTCTACATTTCAAGCCCCAAACCAGGTGGGGATTTCAAGTTCGGGAGCCAACTTGGGAAAATTCATCCTTGCTGGGAACTTGTTGGTGATCGCTGTGCCTGAAGATACAAAAGGAAACGAATTTCGCCGCAAGGAGTCACAGGCAATTCCTTAGAGGGCTCCCCATTCATGACACTTTCAATGCGCAGGTATCTCTCTGCCCACAAAGCGCAGAGCAAACCTGCCCTTTCCATTCACTCTGAGCCACTGGTTCAATCTATTCCATCTGTGCCCTCTGAACTTTTCATTTCCAATAGGTTCAGACCAATTCACAGCAGCCACAGAGGTTGATCAGCTATGCCTGTCTTGTCACATCCTGGGGGCGACATGCTGACATCCTTAAAAGAATTTAGAAATAAATCTAATAGAGGGTCTTTCACGCCAGAGAATTGTTTATTTGAATTCCATCAAGAGGGGACACAAGTATAATCAGAGAACAGGTCTGAGATTCAAAAGCACTTAGCCAAGCCATTTACCCCCACGCTGAATATAACCATTCCATCGTAATAAAATAAGAACACCATCGAAAGTTGACACAGCCTAAGCTAAATGCTTGATGCTTTAAGAAGCAGCGAGATCAGCTTTGTTTTTAAAAAAAGCCACACACAGCAGCGGAGCTACAGAACAGAAGCTCATCACAACACGCCTTGCATCTTGATGGAAGGAGCCCGTGCTGGCCGAGGCAGATCCGCCCTCCGCGGCAATGGAGGAATTCCAGGACCGATTTAAATGGGGACTCGAGGCCATTCATCAATTCATTCAGAGAACTGAGGCATCGAAAATTGTGGAGGAGCTGGGACTTGAAATTGGAAACAGGCTGGTTGTCAGACAAATACGGGCTGTGTCACATGAAAGTCACTATAATTTTTAGCTTGGGTGAGAATATGAATTACAGACCTTTTGTGTCTGTCTTAGAAGCTGGGTTAAAAAGGAGATGCTTCTTTCATGGCAATGCCAGCAGGGAACACTGTGAACCCCTACAAAACAGTGAGGGATTGATTTTGGACCATCGCTAAAGGGCCAGCCCACAGGAACGGAAACCAGCAGGTGCCCAAATGCAAAGCTGTGTCCTTCCCCAGGGACTCAACGGAGAGCCTTCCTTCCCGCGCGGTTATGTGAGCAGACGCCAGGGTGCAGAGTGTGAGGCATTGTAACTAAAATGAGGAGTCTGATATTTTAAGTACCCTGTTGGTCAGTTCTTTTGTAAAATGGAGAATCTTGATTGTACACATCTTAATTTTTCCACCTTACAATGACAGGGGTATTTTTCTTCTTTTTTTTGTGTGTATTCAGTTCACTAAAGCAGCCCTTACACATTTCCATTCAAGCAAGATGTTGGCGAGCCTGCCTGTACTGCCTTCAGTATAAGGCTTGCATCCCAAGGGTTAATAGAAAATGAGAATTCAAAAATATTGAGACGAGTGTAAAATCAGCGGACCTCCCCAGGGAAGAAGGAAGCTCTCCTATACCCCAAGCACATTTTAATACATAAAATATAGTGTGGTGACATCTGCTTTTTGTTTTGGGGGGATGGCAGAGGAGGAGAGTGTAACCAGAATCTTTCCTCTGCTTTCCTGGTGACAGTGTCCCCAAAACTAAAGCCGATCTCCTCGTCAATCAGCAGAGTCCAACCTTCCAGTGACAGTGACTAGGTCAGCACTATGGTGGCTTTGAAATCTGTCTGCAAATTCTTTGTCCACCCATCCTTTTAAAGTGTGGGTCTAATCACACAACGGCCACTCCCGACATGGGCTGGAACTGCTGTTGCTTCCAACGAGCAGCAACGATGGAGATGATGAGTGTGACTCCTGGGAAGGTCACAAAGGACGTTGCTGCTCCCATCTGCCCTCGTGGGATCGCTCTGTCTGGGGGAAGCCAGCACCATCCTGCAAGGAGCCTTCAACACCCCGAGGAGTGGCCCAGTTGGAGAGGACCCCAAGCCACCTGCAGCCATGGGCATGAGCCCCTTAGAATGATTCCCCAGCCCTAGCCAAGCCTTTGGATGATTCTAGGCTTCAGCCTTCGAGTCTCTCAGCTGAGGCCCCAGACATCATGAAGCAAAGATAACCCACGAGGCCCTATCTGAATTTCTGTCCTATAGAAACTGTGAAATGATAAATGGTTATCTTGCTTTAAGTCACTGTCACTGTCTGGGGGTTGTTTTTTGCAAAGCAACTGGTAACTAACAAAAAGGTTGAGCACACACCCACAGGCAGGCCAATAAGACAGGCAGAGATCTTCTGCCGTAACCACTGGAAAAGAGGAGGTGTTTTCCCTGCTGTGCACAGAGCTTGGAGGGTATAAGTCAGGAGCTGCTGGAGGCCACCATGTGAGCAGGTTGACTGAGAAGAAGCCAGTCCAGAGGAGAGCAGAGAGACAATCCCTTTATTGAAGACAATAAAGACTCAGAAAACTCAGGAAGAGTTGGAGAGATGGAGAGAGCCTGAGTGCTGATGATGTGATTTGAGTCCCTGGATCAAGCTATGCCTGAAGGCCATTGTGGAATTTTTAGTTGTTTGAGCCTATGAATCCTCCACTACCTGTGCTTTTACCTTAAGTCAGTTTGAGGTTGATTTCTCTCATTAGGTGTTCAAAGACCCTGATTCTACACACTCAGGATTCCCTGAGCTGCCTCCAGCATGGTACACCAGATGGTATACTAGAGAGGCGATGTCCTTCCGAGGAAAATGGGTAGATCCAATGTTTGGAGCAAAAACAATCCTGCTTCCTTGGCCACAGCCAATTAACCAATCATCACGCTACCCAGACCACCTGCCAATTAGTGCGCAACAGGTCCAAAAGAGGCAAGACACGTCCAAACTCCTTGTGGTTCATTATGGAGCCTGCTGTCATAGAACTTCTGCTCATTACTGGGTTTCCTACCACAGAACCTATTTCCTAGTGGGAGGAGTCAGAAACCCGGAAATAAGCAGACACACAAATAAACACACGAGATAATTTCGGGCACAGATAAGTGTCACGAGAACCAAGAGTGATGCTCTGGGGAGCTGCCAGACATAGACCGGGCAGGGAAGACCTCTCTCATTGCATGACAATCGGGCTGGCACCCATGACGGAGCGGGCAGCTCTGCAAAGGTGTGAGGTCTAGGGAACGATTTGTAGGCAGAGAGAACAGCAGGTGCCAAGGCCCTGAGGAGGAAATGAACGCGAAGGTGGGGATGCCGTGAACAGAAAGATGTCGGCGTGGCTGGACCACAGAGAGGAGAGCTACCAGGAGATGAGTCCAAGGGGTGGGAACGAGCACTTCTTGAAATGAATGAGCATGGAAGGGATCTGGGTTTATTGTGGGAGCAATCGTCTGACTTGTATTTTCTTTAAGCATCCTGGCTGCCGTGTGAAGAAGGAATTGTCGGGGGCGAGAGCAATCAGTTTATACACAAGATGTATGGAACGCATCACAACTGATTGGATTATTGGGGCTTCCTCTGTGCCCAGCACAGCTCTAAGCTCTTTACAGATATTATCTCATTTAATTCTACAATCCCAGGAAGTGGGGATTTTAAAATTTGCATCGGCAGACCAAGGAATGGAGACACAGTGTTGTTGATGGTCATATGGCCAGCAGGTTGAGGAACGTGGATTAGAACCCGGGCTGCCCGGCTCCAGAGCCCCATCACAGTTCATGCTTCCTTGTCCTGTTACCAGACGGGGGTTATCTGGCTGTTTCAGATCGTGTCCCTCCACAACCCAGACGCCACTGTTAGGGCTGGGGTTGGGTTCTCCTCTCCCACGGCTGCACTTCCATTTGCTGGTGCTCAGGGCAAGTTACCCCAGGAGGCACCACTCTGGTATGCGGATTATTTCGAGCTGAAGACAATAAGGACTCAGAAAACTCAGGAAGAGTATTTGAGTTTCCCCTCACAAACTGCCTAAAGAATTTAAAACAAAAGATCTGTTTCAGGAAAGAGTTATTGTCATGATGGCTGTAATGATAATGTAAAATAGATGTTACAATAGGAAAGGCACCAAGCCCCTTTTATCAAAAACTCTCTCTCTCCCTGACCACATTATCTATAGATGACCCTGAAAAGAGTTGTCAGACAAACATTTGCATTTCTATCTCCACGTGAGTTGTCTTCTTGCCCTCTGAGGTCCCAGACCACTACCCACCCCCAACACCTTCCTCGCCTTCAGCTACAATACTTAAGCAGCTTAGACAGAGGGACGAGTTGCTCATTGCTGAGCTTCTCCCATGTATACATGTTATTAAACTTGGTATTATTTTCTCCTGCTAACCTGTCTTGTTGGTTATTTGGCCAGCCATAAGAACCTTAAGGGAAGGGGCAGAGGGGGATTCTCCCTCTCTCCCCACACATTCTACACATCCAGGGTTAAAAACTAAGCTATAGTGATAAATAGTGGTAACACAGAACAGAGATGGGGTGGGGTTGACTTCAAGTGGCCAGAAGGTACTTTTTTGGGGCTATAAAAATGTTCTATATCTTGATTGTGACAACGCTGACGTGGTGCATACATTTGTCAAAAAATCACTAACTATACACTTAAAAAGAGTGTGTTTTATTGTATGCAAATCATGCCTCAAGAAAATTGATTTAGAATGTTTTTAAACGTCTATATCCACTTCTAGTAAATAGCTTCTTGTTTGGATTCATGCAAATATATCCTATATGCACAATGAAAAACCATCTTAGAACCTCCAGCAGGACCTGTAGAAGATATATGCATGAGTACAGGCTCCCTGTGGTCAAGGCAAAGTCCATCCCTGCAGGGTTTCACATAGCAAAAGCATCTGGGCTGATCCAACCCATCCCTCCTCTATGCGCCGCACCCCTGTGGGCAGTGCCAGCTGCATAAGCAGGTGATTCAAGTAGAACTTGGGCAGATGTTTCAAACGCACAGGACTGCAGGACTGGCCTTTGAAGCCTGGAATAAGCTGATCTTCCAAAAATTCATTTCTCCAGCACATCAGGATACAATACCCCCCATCCTGTCCCCTGCACTTTGGCTGTCCTCCAGCAGAAGGTGCCTCCTCTGGCCACGAAAAGGCAGGGACGGGGCAGGGGAGGGTGCTGTCCAGCGATAGAGCAACACCAGCTCTACATCAGAGACCAGACTGCCGAGCACCTGGACTGAGCTTCATCTCTTTGGGCTGCAAAGTGGCCCCATCCTCACCACACACAGCCCCTAGAACTATTTTCTCAGGCATTGCAGTGTTTCTGTTTTGCTTTGTTTTGTTTTTTGCTTCTTTCTGAATGTAAATATCTTTAGGCAGGACACAAACCTCTGGTCCACACTGCACCCCAATATCCTGCGTCTTATGCCCAGCCAATTCCCATATTAAGACACCTCCTGGTGCCTGGAGACATCTGAGTCTGCCAACACTGCTTCACACAAAGCCTGCTCTCGCTGGGGCATAGGGAACTACGCCACTCAAACATCTGGTCAAAATGAGCCCCCAGCTGTGGAATGGCCTGTTTTTCAGCTTAATTTTATGCAACAAATCAGATATAGTAAACAAGAAAAAGTAATTACTTTTCAAAGTAGGCGTGAAAATCCTTTATTATCTGAATTAGGAGCAATGACCTTGGTAGGCTTCGTGAACTCCACGATATCAAGTGGAGATTTAGGTAAGAAAGGGTTGGATGTTTAATGACTAAGTGTTCCATTGATAGGTTTGTAGCACAATATGAATATACATACATAGCTATATCCATCCCTGTGTGTCTTCCTACTCATATCTACCCACATCTAGATCCACATCTCAAAATAAAGAGCATACCTGGTCTCTGTCGTTTGTGTTTCCTGGCACAGAGCTTCAAAACCCCTTGGGATTTCCTGAGTGGTGAAAGAGTCTTTGTTATTCATAATGAACTCCTTCTACCACACCTGAGTTTATGCTAATGACGTGACTCCTGGGTGGGTCCTTAGATAATTTCAGCGGAGGGGTTGACACCAGAAAGACCCAGCAGGTGATGAGAGGGTTGGAACTTCCAGTGCCACACCCCAACCTCTGGATGTGAGTAGGCCAATGATTCAATCAATCATTCCTCATGCGATGGAACCCCATATAAAAACCTGGACCTCGATGCTCAGTGGAGCTTCCTGGTTGGTTAGCACATTCATGTGCTGAGAAGGTGATCCGCCCAGATCCCAGGAAGAGAGTTCATAAAAGCTCTGTGTCCACCCCCACACCTTGCCCTACACGCATCTCTTCCCTCTGTCTGAGTTGTATCCTTTATAATAAAACTGTCCCAGTAAGCACAGTGTTTCAGTGAGTTCTGTGAGGGGTTCTAGCAAGTTACGAAACCTGAAGAGGGGTCACGAGAACCCCCGAATTTGTAGCCAAGTTGGACAGAAGTGCGAGTAACCTGGGGACCCCACTTGCAGCTGGCGTGTGAAATGAGAACAGTCTTACTGAAACTGAATTCTTAACCTGTAGGGTCTGTGCTGACTCTGGGGAGCTGGTGTCTCAATGAAAGAACTTTGCCCTTAACTTGTGGGATTCAATGCCAGCTCTGGTAGTTATCGTCAGAATTGAACGGAATTGTATGACATTCAGTTGGTGTCAGGGAGTTGGTGTCAGAGACAATATCAACGTCTACAATCATATGAAGAGACACAACTGCAGACAGAAGTGGTTTAAGTTGCCACCGAGGCTGCCGTCCCCCTAATCCTGGCCCTATGAGACGCACCCACTTCCATTCTGAACTAGCCTGTGACCCAGCAGTAGTGCAAATCTACTGTTATTCATGCATGTGCAGTTTCTACTTGGGCCTTAGGCCAAAGACAATTAATCATGGAGCTAATCAGTGATTGGTCTCAGGTGAGCCCACGATCTGTTGCAAATCCAATGAGAGGGAAGTCTGAAACTCTTTGGAAACAAAGCCTCAGGGCAAAGAAGTGTTCTTTTTCTTTTCTGCTCAAGTTGAGAGCAGAGAGGCTGCAAGCCTGGAGCTGTTCACCGTCATCCTGCTACCATGAGGACCTGTCTGCCCTAGAATGAAGCCAACGTCAACTAGAACAGAGCCAAGAGTGCATCTTCTGCACTCTCTGTCCTGTGCCGTGCCCGGAGGCAGAGCACCCAGGCCTCAGTTATGACGGGCAGGAAGTCCCCCTCTGTCTCAGCCAGTTTGAGGTGAGTTTTCTGTCACTTGCATCCAAGTGAGTCCGAAAAAGTACACCAGGCTGAATCCACTTAAATTCTTCCAATGAACAGAGGAAACTTAGGAAGCCTCTAAATATAGGTTCTGCTCAGTGTGTGCTGGAACCAGCTCATACCAGCTTTCAGGATCCGACCGCTAAATCTTCAGGAATTTTTTGCAACTTGGTTGTTGAACTCTTAGCAGCTTGAAATTAGCCACGCAGGTGTGAGAACCCAATTGTTAATCATTTACCAGCAAACCACTGGTTCTAGTTTTTGGGCCAAAAAACTATCTTCCGAGGCCAGATGGCAGTTCAGGGCCAGTCTCTGAACCCTCCAAAAATGCCCCTGGTCCCTCCATCTTTGGTGTGGCCTTCCCATTTCCAGCCTCAGTAGGCCAGGCTTCCAAGAATTGGAGGGGAAAGGCATGAGTAGAAGATGTGCACGTTTGTGTGGGTCCCCTTTGTGTGGGTCATATCTGTGCGGGTCCCATCTGTGCGGATCCTATTTGTGTGGATCATATCTGTGTGGGTCCATGTTTGTGCAGGTCCCATCTGTGTGGATCATATCTGTGTGGGTCCCATCTGTGTGGGTCCCTGTTTGTGTGGGTCCCCTCTGCGCGGGTCCCCTGGGAGCGGGTCCCCTCTGTGTGGGTCCCCTGGATGCGGGTCCCCTCTGTGTGGGTCCATGTTTGTGTGGGTCCCCTCTGCGCGGGTCCCCTGGGAGTGGGTCCCCTCTGCGCGGGTACCCTGGGTGCGGGTCCCCTCTGTGTGGGTCCCCTCTGCGCGGGTCTCCTCTGCGCGGGTCCCCTGGGTGCGAGTCCCCTCTGTGTGGGTCCCATCTGTGTGGGTCCATGAGCTGCCTCCCTTATTTCTGGTTTTGACTCAGACAAAGATGTGGGTTCCTGAAGGTTATCACATTCTTCAACGTTTCCTGGACACGTCCTGCAAAGCTCCTTACAGCAACTTCAATCAAAGACCAACGCATCACTTCCTAATTTAGTGACATCCCAGTGTGGACAGCGGGTTACATAGATAGGATTAAGTCCCTCTACTGAATTGTCATAGAAAATAGAGAGCAGAACCTGTTTTAATACCCAGCCTCTTTTTCCTGATATGAGGAAATCTCCCCCGGAAAAGCAGGAGATCAGAGGCACAGGATTCCTAATCCAGTTTGAACAGGAAGTGGGAAAATGGAAGACACTTACCGCATCGAGAACGTGAACTTTCTGATCAAACAGCCTTCTTGATCTCCAGATTGAACACCACAATCTGCTGTGATGCACCCACCGCTCCCGGCCCCCAGCTGCGGTATTATCTCCTCAGCATTAGCTGTTCAGACAGACTTTTTTATCTGCCTGCAGGATAACTTAAGAGCTTATCTGCCTCCCAGTCTAAAACCTTTAAAGGTTAAATTTGCTCCCCTCAAGGAAGAAAACAAATATGAGGGCGTTGTTTAGAAGCACGTTGTTGGTGCTATGTGTCCATCTAAAAGCCAAACCTGTTAAATTTTCCTAACAAAAGCCGGCTCTCAGCTCTCCGTGCACCATTCTCAAACACCTCTGCCTCTACGAGGTGTAACCTCAAACAAAAGTCTCTGGGTTAAATGCTGAACAGGGTGTGGACTATCCATGCTTGGACGGGTAAGGTAATTTCCACCACGTCAACAAATCTATTAATAAAAGATGTACTTAGGGGCCGGCCCGGTGGCGCAAGTGGTTAAGTGCTCCTGCTCTGTTGCAGCGGCCCAGGGTTCGCTGGTTGGGATCCCAGGCGCACGCCGATGCACCGCTTGTTGAGCCATGCTGTGGCGGCGTCCCATATAAAGTGGAGGAAGATGGGCACGGATGTTAGCCCAGGGCCAGTCTTCCCAGCAAAAAGAGGAGGATTGGCGGATGTTAGCTCAGGGCTGATCTTCCTCACACACACAAAAAAAGATGTACTTTGTGCAAGATGCAAATAAGTTAGAACATGAACTTGGAAATCACGTAGTTCATACTTCACACAATACAGATAAAGAGAGACCGGGTACCTCTCAATAAAACCCAGAAAGCATAATTCCCTTGTGGCAAGTGCTCCTTCATTCAGAACGGAGTAGGCAGCTCTCCGATGAAAAGCTAAATCTTATTCTTGTCTTGTTGAAAGACCCTAATCAAGTCACCTTTCTGGCCTGTGATTGCTCTATTACAAAAAGAAAGTGGGGGAGACGCTCAGAAATTCTTGAGCCACAACTGTTGTAGAGGAGACCTATCTCGATTGAACAGTTCAGACGGTTATTTTTCCTTTAACTCATTGCATCAGACATATGCAGCCAAGACTATTTACCTTCAAATCTCTTTGTCTCCCGTGCTAAGATCTGATAGAAGAGGGGGCCTCCGAGCAGATGCATTATTCTGATTGTGATTAACAAAATGGAAAGACTGCATGCCAAGAGGGAAAAAAGCTGTTGTGATTGTCATTATCGCACCATTTCACTGATTTACGCAACTCAAATGAGGGCAGAAATGAAGACAATTAGAAGAGAACCAGCCTGCTGTCGCCCACATTATTATAAAAACAAACAATAGGAATTTAAGCTGATTTGTCAAAAGCAGCAGGATGTTTCAGCAACAGAATTTTTAAAATCCCAGCTCTTGGCTGAATCTTTTCAAGGGCTAGACATTGAACCTGAGCGAACCCCCTCGAAGAATGGATCCGTCTCACTGAGATCCTTGACCACCTCGCTTCCAATCACCTCTTCTGCAGAGAGACCGAACGAGCAGATAGACGATACAGAATCAAATCCATCAGAAGTAAAACTCAGAGACACTTGACTTCACAAAAGCAAAAATGTACCCTTTGTTTTCTTTTATGTGAGTGAAAAATGGGGGACTCTTTGAGGATAAATTTCATATAATGTGCGAGAGAAAAGTATTCCAGGCCAAGCCGCGAGTTAACGAGATGGTAAATTTTTTAAACATAAATTAAATTACTTCACTCTGGTTTTTAAAACCGTCCATTGACTTCCCGTTGATTTACCCTATGTGGACTGTTCTCTACCTGCATCTCCAGTTGCACTGCTTACCTTTCTCCCTATTTGCTACTTCCCACTGCCAGTAACCTGCTTACAACAGGGATTAGAAAACTAGAGCTCCTGGACCAAATCCAGAACTCCATCTGATTTCGTACAGCCCTCAAAGTGAATATGGTTTTTACACCCTTAAACGGCTCCAAAGAAGTCAATAGAAGAAGAATATTGCATGACACGTGAAAAGCATATGACATTCCAATGCTAGTGTTTATAAAGAAAGTTTTACTGGAACAGAGGCATGGAGATTTGGTTTACATATTTTCGGGCTGTTTCTGCACTACAACGACAGAGTTGATTAGCTGCGACAGAGGTTGTATGGCCCACAAAGCCTAACATATGCACCAGCTGGTCCTTCACAGTAAGAGCATCCTGAACTGTGGCTCAGAACACCAAGCTTATTCACAGTTCAGCAAACACATGCAACAGGTCTCTACTTAAATATCACCTCTGCGGGGATGGCTTCCTTGACCACCTCGTCCGAAGACCATCCCTCCTCACTCAGTATTACTTCCTTCCTAGCACTCAGCACTTCTGAAATTATTCTATTATCACTTTATTACCTGCCTCCCCACTGGAACATGAGCTCCATGTGGGCGGACACTTCCGTCCTCTTCCCCAGGACACTGCAGGTGCTCACCAAATATTGAATGAACGATGAATGAATGAATGAATGAATGAATGGCTTTAGAGTAGAGAAAGCACCAGGAGGACTACTGGGCCTGAACTTCCTATTCCCAAAGAAACTCTCTGGAAAATAAACACTTAATATTGTTTACAAATGGGATGTTAATGGGTCATTATGGTTGTGTGTGTGTGCGTGTGCTGAAGCATTAATTTATAAATGGAAATGGCGAATGCACATCGGAATTCGGGTAGCTCCATTTGTGCATGTCTTCTTCTGCTTCTCCTCATCTTCCATCTTCTTCTTTTTAAAGGTAATAGTAGACTTAAAAAGTAATGAAACCGATGCTCTCCTGACTCATATTGAGAAAGGCCTTGTAGGTGCAAATTAAGACAATGTTAAAGAGAAGACACATATCCAGCAGGCACAGCTCAGAGAGGGGCACTGCCGTCTCGTCTGCTTGATGGCCTTGAGCTGCAGTGCAGGGGTGGGACAGATGACAGAATGAGTGAGGCTGGCTTGGTGGGGGCATGTGAGGCAAACAGAAGGCCACGTGCCCCATCTAAAGGAGGCAGCAGCCATTCAGCCCCCACTGAGGAGGGCCCGTGGGATAACCAGCCCTGCAGGTCTCCCAACTTTCAAGAGACACCAGAAATCCAAATTCATGTTAATTCTCCTGATTTGAAAAGGTTGACAATTCAATTAAGAAAACAACAACATTCTATGGGTCAAACAACGCGTCCTTGGGCAATGTTTGACCTACCTGCTGCCATTTTGTCAACTCTGGCCTGGAAATTTCCAAATTAATCAACATCGCTGTTTTCATTCATTCATTCATTCATTCATTATGTATAAGAGCTTTGGAAGTATTCTCAGGCTATGTTTTCAGCATTGTTAAAATGCTGAGACTACATTCAAGATACCAAAAACACAGTCCCTGGTCTCAAACTGCTCACTGTCTAGCTCCAGAAATAAAACAAATAAGTAAAAACATGAGCAAGTCAACATAAGTGGGGTCCCTTATGTTGTGTGAATTCTCACTACTAAAGGAGCAAGAAATGAGCCAAAAAAGCATTCACTCCATTCCAAATACAATTATTTGGTGATTTAAACTCAGCTCTTAGCATCCTCATCACTAAATTCTACCATTTAGAACAAGGACTTCCAATATTTTAGTGATCGTAGCAAAGTCCAAAGGAAGAAAAAACAAATCATTATTTTCCACTCAGCAGCAGCCCTCAGCTTGGAAGCTTGTTTTGAGGCGCAGTAGAAATAATGGCTGGGGAGTACGCAGTTGACTGTCACTTCTCATGGCTATCTCCATGGCTATCACTCTACTCCTTCCATGAGTGCATTTGTCAGGACTCTTTCAGCAGCAAATGACACAAATCCAAACAAAATCAGCTTAAAGAAAAAAAGACACTTTATTGGCTCATGTAACCAAACAGCTCTGGAGTGAAGCTAGTGGCTTCAGGCACAGATGGACCCAGTCTCAGGTAATGCCATCACGCTTGCCTTCTTTCTATGTCTCTGTGTTGGCTTCATGCTCACGCTCTATGAGGTGGATCCCAGCAGCTCCAGCTTGCATCGTCCTTACTGCTATTAATCCCCACAGAATGTGACCTTATCTCTTCCAAGGTTTCCACCAAAAGTCACGAGCCTGCCTCTCCTTTATTGGAATCGGATCAGGTACCAATCCTGGACCTGATCACTGTGGCCAGGTGGATGGAATGTGGTGACTGCCTCACTCCCAGTCCAGGTACCCACCTCAGAGCCAGAGATGGGCTCAGTCTAGCCTCACTATTCTGACTGACAGGGGAAGGGGTGATGCTCCCTAAAAGGAAACTAGATGCTGTTACAAGAAGTGAGACTGGAGGCTGAGTGTGCAAACACAATTTATGTCCTCCACAGTGAGTGAATCCCCTCCCCGACCCCAGAATGAGGTGAATCTTTATGAAGAAACAACTTCCTTCTGACCTTGTGAAGAAAAGAACAGGAAACTATTAATTTTATTCCAGAGCTGAGAACGAAGAAGAACGTTCTCCTCAGCTAAGGCACAAACACTTCTGGAGAACCACACTATGGGTGAGATGAACTACAAAGAGACTTCTGTGACCTTTCCTGAATCCCACCATTTCGTGTACACATGTCAGACCCATGAATCCAGCTGATCGACAGCTGACTCTACGAGGCGCTTGCAGCAAAGGCAGGCATCCTTCTCTCTGTGTTCAGTTGAGAAATATCCTGAAATGCTTAGGACAAATAAGGTCACAGAGTCTCATCCATCTGCCTCCCACAGTCAGCCTGCAAATAGCCACGGGTCAAACAGCAGGCACAGCTATTCGAGAACAGCAGCCTAACGCTACCTGTTAACCAAACTCTGACGCACGCGCGCGCGCACACACACACACACACAGAGATATAAGCAATGAGCTACAGCCTCATCTTGCAGCCTCCCCACAGAGCTGTTAGGCAGTGGTGACAGCCCATTTTGGAAAGCTGACTCCTGGGTGTCTGTGAATTGGCACGGAGGTCGCTGTTTCTCCTCCAAGCATGCCAGGCTGTTATTCTAATGTCTTCATATTAACCACTCACTGCAGCATACACGGGTGAGGCTGCACGGATTTATCCTCAACCCTGGAGTGATGACTGAAGCCTAGAGTCTATGTCATAGACTGGGGTCAGTGTCTGTCAATTTTTCCCTAAGAACCGAGACCATCTGTATCCACACAGCTCAGCCAACAAGACTGAAAACTAATACCGTCTATATAAAAATGACTTTACAATCTGTTCCATCAAATTCCTACTCAGGAAGATCAGACTGAAATAATAAATAACCTCACTGTTTGCTTCAGGAAATTCTTGGAAACTGATTTATGTAAACAATATATTGCTCATCTGGGCAAAGAGTCCCCTTTTCAGAACAACAGATGGCTCACCTGGACTCAAAGCTCACTTACAAAATCACAGTGTAGCCAGATTCTCTTCGAGCCCCTCATTTTGCTGTCCACTGGATCCCCTACATTGAAAGACCCACCTGAAGCCAGTTGGGCTGAGACCTCAAAACTCTAAATATCCATCCCTGACCTCTCTTTTCTGGGATACTCCTTAGAATCTCAGAAAGTCTTTCCCTTACCGCAGCAGGTAATAAAATAAGCCTGGATTAATTAGGAGTTTATACTGGTGGTCTCTGGGAGATGGATGCTTGCCACCTCTGAGCCTTTCCTCGACTGTCTTTGTTCTGTTCTGCATGGTAGGTGGACTGCCCTGCAGGCTCCCATGGCAGCCAGTTTCAGGCTCGGCTCGACCAATGAAAGCCACTGGCAAGAGACAGGAGGGTGGGAGAGAGCGGCCAGGGCTTCTGTCCCCCTTACCCTATGGCTGGGGTGGGTTCACAGATGGCAGCTGTACCTTTTATCACGGCAGCTCCCACAGCAAACACCTGTCCTGGACACGGGACTGTGGGAACCCCACCTCCTCCCTGTGTGCCTTCAGCCTGGAGCCTAACATCACTGCCCACAGTCTGTGCCTCAGCCCTGCACACAGAGTCACCTTTTAGAACTGAACCCACGTCTGGGCCCCACCACAAATCAAATAAATCAGAATCTCTGGGTCTGCTGACTAAAAACAGTGTTCTTTAAAAGTTTTTGCCCAAGATGTCAAGAACTAGAAAAAGTAATGCTCTCACCCCAACAATAACAACAACAATGAAGCTGGGTAAACTACAGACTAATATGGTTTCTTGAACATTTCACAGAGCAGAGGGTGCAGAGAAACCAATTAGCTGGAAATCCAAGAAAAGAGCGGTTCCTTCAAGACGACAAGAGACCTGGGCATTGGCTCACCTGCCAGAGCTTGGGCGGAAGGGACTCCAGGTGCTGGGCCAGCAGATTCTAGCGGAAAAGGTAGACAACTCCACGGCCAGATGAGGATTTGGGCAAAGAGATGAAGACTAAGAAAATGTCAGATGGAGATGCCAGAAATAACATAATCATGAAAACCTCATGGAGTCACAGAGGAAGAGTATCTTTATTGGGCTCCTTTGTAGACTAAAAATGGCCAAGGGAAAAATCAGTGATAGAAAAATAAGTCAACAGAAGTTATTGAAACGGAAACACTAAGAGAAAATAAGAAGAACGAGAAAGCAAGCAGAGCCCTCAGGACTGGGGGACAGTATGAAAGTCCAGCACACACGTAACTGGCATCCCTAGAGGAAGAGAGAAGAGGCAGTATCTGAGGAGACAGTGAGAGCCAATTTTCCAAAAACAATGTAAGACGTCAAACCACAGACCAAGAAGCTCAGAGAATCCCAAGCAGGACAAATAAATTAAAAAGAGCACATCTTGAAATATCATATCCAAACTGCCGACGAAGAAAGATAAAGAGAACATATTGAGGGCAGCCAAAGAAAAAAGACATATTACGTACGGAAAAGCAAAGACAAGGATTTGTTTATAGAGGCTAGATATACAGAAGCTATAAAGACAGGAGACAGTGAAGTAACATCTTCAAATAAATAAAATATCTCCAGAAATAAAAATATTTTCAGAACAGTAAAAGCTGAGAACACATTCCCATCAGACCTCTGATACAAGATACGTGAAGGATGTTCTCCAGGCAGAAACTTGGATCTACACAAAAAAATGAAGACTTCCGGAAATGATTAAAATGTAGGTAGATATACAATTCAGTGGCTCTAAAAGATAATTGACTGTATAAAGCAATAATAATAACAATATAGTGTGGGTTTATAGCATGTGTAAAAATAAAATAAATGACATTAATAAAACTAAAAGTGGGAGGGAGGAAGTGGAAATACACTGTTTGAAGGTTCTTACACTATACGTGAAGTGGTGTAACGTTGTTCGGAAATGAGATTGTGATAAATTAACAGTCTGTATTGCAAACCCTAGGGCAACCACTGCAGTGATTTTTTAAAAGTATAAATAATTATCCAACAGTGGAGATGCAATAGAGTTATAAACACTACTGCATTAATTAAAAAGCAGGCAAAGAAGAAGAGGCACAAGGAATAGACAGAAAAGATAACATGCAACTAGGAAGATGGCAGCCAGCCCTGGTGGTCTAGTGGTTAAAATCCAGTGCTCTCACTGTTGCGGACTGGGTTTGTGTCCCGGTCAAGGAACCACACCACCTGTCAGTTGGTTGTCACACTGTGGCGGCTGCATGTTGCTGTGATGCTGACAGCTCTGCCACTGGGATTTCAAATACCAGCAGGGTCACCCACCATGGACAGGTGTCAGCAGAGCTTCCAGACTAAGACAGACTAGGAAGAAGGACCTGGTCACCCACTTCTGAAAAACTTCCAAAAAAATTGGCCATGAAAACCCTATGAATAGCAGCAGAGCATTGTCTGATACAGAGACAAAAGGTGAGAGGATGGCGCAAAAAAACCAGGCAGGGTTCCGCTCTGCTGTTCACAGGGGTGCTAGGAGTCAGGGCACTAACAACAACAAAGGAAGATAGTAGATTTTTGCCCAACCATAGGTAAAATTATATAATTTTATGACATGTAAATTGTCTAAACACACCAATTAAAAAACATAGATTGTTGGAGTGGATATAAAGCAACACCCAATCAAATGTTATGTACAAGAAACACACTGTAAATATAAACACATTAACTGGTTAAAAACAAAGCATGGGGAAAATATACCATGTAAATGTTAACAAAAATACTGTAGTGGCTCTAGTAATATGAGAAAAAAGTAGACTTCCAAATAAGCAATAACAGGACAGAAAAAAGAGATATTATATGTTTATAAAGGAATGCAACAATCGTAAATGTGTATGCACCTAACAACAGAACTTCAAAATACATGAAGCAAAAACTCACAGAACTAAAAGGAGAAAAAGAAAATCCCATAATTACAGTTGGAGAGGTCAACATTGCTCTCTCAGTAACAGAAAGAACAACTAAACAAAATCAGTAAGGAAATGGAATATCTGGGCAACACTATAGCCACGGAACCTAACTGACATCTATAGTGACTCTGCCCAACAAGAGCAAATACTTTTTGTCAAGAACACAGGGAGCATTTAGCAAGATAGACCATAGCCTGGAACACAAAAAATACCCAAAAGATAAATGAATGAACATCCTACAAAGTATGCTCTCTGACCAAAATGGTATTAAACTAGAAATCAATAACAGAAAAGTATCTGGAAAGTCCTCAAATATTCCAAGGTAAACAACAAACATCTAAATAGCATGAGGATCCAAAAGGAAGTCTCAAGGGAATAGGAAAAACTATTGTAAATGCATGAAAATGAAGGTTTAACATAAAAGTTAGAGAGACAGAGCTAAAACAGTGCCTAGAAGAAAATTTATACCATTAGATGCTTGTATTAGAAAAGAAGAAATGTCTCAAAAAATGATCTAAGCTTCCATGTGAAGAGACTAGACAAAGAGGAGATAATTAAACCCAAAGCCACAGACGGAAAAATAAAGATTAGAGCAGAAATCAATAAAAAAGAAAAAAGAAATGAAAACTGAAAGCTGGTTCTTTGAAAAGACAGATCACATTCATAAACCCGCAAGCCAGAGTGAGCAAGAAAACAAAGAGAAAAGAGACATGCCACTAACTGCAGGAATGAAACAGGCGTCATCACTACAGATCTCACGGGCATGAAAAGGCTGGTAAAGCAATATTGTGAACATTATTTCCATAAATTTGACAATTTAGATAAAATAGACCAATTCATCAAAAAACACAAACTATCAAAACTCACTCAATATAAAATAGATCATTTGAATAGTCCTAAGACTGTTAAATTGAATTTGTAATTTAAAAGCTTCTGAAAAAACTTTCCAGACACAGATGGCTTCATCAGACTATTTAAACCAAACATTTAAAGTACCAGCATTGAATTTATACAGTTTCTTCCAGAAAACAGAACAGGAGAGAACACTCCATAGCTCATTTTATGAAGCTAGTCTTACCTATACCAAAACTAGACAAAAAGACAGTACATAAAACAAAACTACAGAAAATAGTTTAGACACAAAAACCCTCAACAAAATATTAGCAAATCAAATACAGCAATATATAAAAAGAGTTATACCACGACTGAATTGGGTTTGTACAAGGCATATATGGTGATTCAATATTTGAAAATCAATGCAATTCACAATATTAACAGAATAACTAAGAAAAATTACATGACTGTGGTAATTGATGCAACTAAAGGATTGAATAAAGTCCAACATCGTTTATGATAAAACCTCTCAACAAATTAGGAGTAGAGCAGAACTTCCTCATCTACAAGAAACCTATAACATCATAGTCAATGGTGTAAGACTGAACGTCTTTCCTCTAAGACTGGGAACAGGCAAGGATGTGAGCTCTCACCACTCATACTCAGCGTCATCCTGGGCATTCTAGCCAGTGCAAAGGGAGCAGGGAATAGGCATATAGACTGAAAAGTAGGTAGACAGTAAAACTAAATTCACAAATGACATGATTGTCCATGAGAAATAGCCCCAAGAGTCTACCAAAAAAAAAAAAAATAGCTACTAAAACAAATAAGAGAGTTTAGGATGCAAGGTTGATATACAAAAATCAATTGTATTTCTATATAATTGCAATATAGGTTGTAAATTCAAATTTTAAAAAGAATATTATTCACAATAGCACCCAATAAACCTGGGACACTTTGGTATAAATCTAAAACTTATGTGCAGCATCTGCATGCTGAAAACAATAAAACAGCGACGACAAAAATCAAAGAGAGCCTCAACAAACCATCAGATGTACCACGTTCATGGACTAGAGAGCTCATTATTATCAGGATGGCAGTTCCCATGACTATGAAGGTGTATTTTCTGCATTCAATGTAATCCCAATCAAAATCCCAGCAGGATCTTTTTTTTAGAAATCGACAAGCCACTTCCAAAATTTATATTGCAAATCAAAAAAACTAGAAGAGCAAAAACATTTTTGAAAAAGAACAAGGTTGGAGGATTTGCATTACCTTATTTCAAGATTTATTATAAAGAACAGTAATCAAGACAGAGTGGTATTGGTGAAAGGACAGACACATAAATCAGAGGAACAGAATAGAGAGTGTATCTACTCTATATAGTCAAAAATATAAAGCCAATTTAAGAGAAAAATAACAGTCTTTAACAATAAATTATGGAACAATTGGACATTCATATGCAAAAAACTGAAACTTGACCCATACATTGCACCATACACAAAAATTAACCCAAAATGGATCATAGACCTTAATGTAAAACCTAAAACTATTAAACTTCTAGAAGAACACATAAGAGAAAAGCATTGCGACCTTTCATTTGGCAGAGATTTTTCAGATATGGCAACAAAAGCAATTCCATAAAAGAAAAAAAAAAGGTAAACTGGACTTGATTAAAATAAAGCAGTCTGCTCTGCCAAAGGTCTGTTTTAGGAAAGAAATGTCATGCTATAGATGGAGAAAAATGTTTTCAAATCACATCTATGATAAAAGTCTTGTATACAAGATATACAAACAATTCTCAAAACTGAATAAGACAACCCAAATTAGTTGTCTATTTTAAAACAGCAAAGCATTCGAACAGACACTTTACCAAAGAAGATATACAGATGGCAAATAAGCGATAACTGCTCAACATCATTAGTAATTAGGGAAATGCAAATTAAAACCACCATGAGATACCATTACAAATGCAATAGAATGGCTAAAATAAAATTACAATGTGACAACATCAAGTGTTGGCAAGGATGGGGAACAGCTGGAATATTATACATTGCTGGTTCAAATGCCAAATGGTTCAACCATTTTGCAAAACAGTTTGGAAGTTTCTTATAATGTTAAACATGCACTTACCACATGAGCCAGCAATCTTATCCCCAGGTATTTACCCACAAAAAAATTAAAACACACATTCACACCAAAACTTGTACACAAATCCTTATAGTGGCTCTATTCGTAATAGCCAAAACTAGCAGCAATTCTGGTGTTTTTCATCTGGCGAATGGATAAACAAATTCTGGTACAACCATAGCATGGCATACTACTCTGTAATAAAAAGAAATGAGCTCTTGCCATATCCAACCACCTAGAAGAATATCAAATGCATTATACTAAGTGAAAGAAGCCTAACTCGAAAGGCTACATAGTGTACGATACCATTTATATAACATTCTGGAAAAGGCACAACTACAGGAACAGGAAATAGATCAGTGTTTGCCAGGGTATGAGGGTAGAGGGAGGGACCAGCTATGAAGGAATATGAGAAAACTTTTGTGAGTGACAGAAACGTTCCCTATCCTGATTGTGGCAATGGTTACAAGACTATATGCATCTGCCAAAATTCATAGAACTGCACAATAAAAAGGTGAATTGGACTCCACACAAATTTATCTCAACTTCACACCCATCCCCTCAAAATACCTTCTCATGTGATGCTAATGTGCAACCAGGGTTCAGAATCATAGCTTTAACTCTTCTCCACAGACAGCTGCCTTCCTTTGACCACTCTGCTTCATGGTTCTCAGCCCTGATTTCATATCAGAATCACTTGGGGGAGCTTTCAAACTACCGCCTGGGTCTGACCCCCGGATATTCTGATTTTCTTGGTCTACAATGTAGCTTGGGCAATGTAATGTTGAAAAGCTTGACAGGTGACTCTAATGTGTAACCTAGGCTGAGAACTTCTATTCTAAAGACAATGGTCTTCTAGGCCGGTCCTGTGGCTTAGCGGTTAAGTGTGCGCGCTCCGCTACTGGCAGCCCGGGTTCAGATCCTGGGCATGCACTGACGCACTGCTTCTCCGGCCATGCTGAGGCCGCATCCCACATACAGCAACCAGAAGGATGTGCAACTGTGACATACAACTATCTACTGGGGCTTTGGGGAAAAAAGGAGGAGGATTGGCAGTAGACGTTAGCTCAGAACCAGTCTTCCTCAGCAAAAAGAGGAGGATTAGCATGGGTGTTAGGTCAGGGCTGATCTTCCTCACAAAAAAAAATAAATAAATAAAGACAATGGTCTTCTAAGAGTATTGCTCCTATAACTCCTAAGAGAAAACTTCTGAAACTATGTACCCACTTGCACATTTAAACATTGATGTCTAATATTTGTCATCAGAGTTTCAATAGTTGCTAAGGGTAAAGTTTCTAGTGTATTGTAAATCTTGACATTTAAAATCAAACTGTTACATCATTCTTTTAAATGCATCCACTGGAATATAAATAACAGAATGACTTGACACCCACCACCATCCATTTATAAAATCCACGAAAAACTCTTAATACTCAGAAATGTTACATTGTTCCTTTTTCTCCTGAACTCCTATTTCCATCCCACTTCCCTCACAGAATTTTATCCTAATGCAGTATACTTGTGATCTTGAAAATAATGTATGCATCACCTTATTACACCTTCCTCCAACAACAATATATGTGTGTGTACTGAACTTAAATTTTTTTCATTTCCTCTCATTGTGAGATTTTCAGTATTAAAAATTTTTTCAAGTTGGCATTATTACAATTATGACTGCTGCACAAAGCAACATAAAATACTACACATTTTAATAAATAATTTTTTCAAATCAAAAGTAATTCTCTTCTTGTAAATGTACCTCTTCGTGAGCTATGTGGTGGCAGACTTGTGATGCCTTGACTAAAGGAATTGTCTAATTGTACTTTTGGGGACTGGAGAGGTTTTAACACCTGGGGAAATGAATCATAATAAGGCCCTAGATGGATGAGAGGGACCTCTTTATCATAAAACCAGAGAAGCTGTGTATGTGTGTGCGTGTGTGTGTGTGATACAGAGAGAGAAAGAAGATGAAGGGGGTAATTGTACATTAATCTAGAGAGATCAAGTTTAAGAGCGAATACATACAGAAGTTGAGGATTTGTAAACTTATTCCCCTTAAAACATCTTCATTCACACACCCCCGGGAAGGTCTTGGCGTTACTCCTCCATCCATACATCCTGATTTCAAGGGCACTGCTCCAAATAAATAAATAACGTAAACACAAAGCATTAAACAAAATCACGCAGTCCCTTGAAATGAAAGTAAATATTACACAAAAGGAATTGCAAATTCATGCAGGTCCCAGGGACATCATACAAATGAGTGAGGCTCTTCAGATTTAGGAGACGAGGGTCCTCTTATCCATATTCCATTTCCCTACTTTTGATAGAGACCCGAGTACAGAGAACTAGTTCCTCCTGCAAGAGACACAGCAGTTCACGCCCAGGGATTAAGGTAACCAGAAAAAAGAAGTGTTGGGCTGAGAGTGCACCCTGTGCGGACCTCAGGCCCACCTGGCGATGGCGGCAGCTGCTCAGCTCGAGCCACTGTTGACATGTGGAAATAGCCCTGCTCATCGTTGAAGAGAAAATCATGAAAATCCCCTGATCTCAAAATGCAGACGAGACATTTGTTGTAGAAGCCACATAAAGCGTATCTGTAGGCCACCGTCTACCACCCGCCATGACCTGTCAATCTAAAACCACACCTCGGACATCACAGTACTTCAGGAAACCGGTGTCCACAAGCATCTTTCTCCTCTCTCCGTTGAAGGCGTCTCGCCATATCGCTTTATCTGTTTTACAACCTCTAGGTTCACGAGGCCTGCTTTTACATTTAAATTGTAATAGATAGTCATAACGCACTTTTCTTACCAAAAATCTCTTTACCACATCCAACACAATTCCGGGAAAATTACTTTAGGGTAGTAAAAATGTGACGCTTGGCCCAGATGCACACACTACAAGCTTTTGTCTTTTCCAAAGGTTAAACAGTCGGCTATCTATAACACCGGAATATCTTGGAAATTGTTTTTCGGCACTGTTTTAAGGTTACATTTCTCTGAAGGATAGGCAAAACCCAAGTCCCTAACGTGTACTCCCTAATTAGAGAAATCAAGCAGAACACTCACTTTACTGGGACCAGATACACGGAGCTCAGAGGGATAAGGGGGACGCACTGGTACGCCGCCCTTACACGGCGGCACATCAAAATCACTGTTTCCCCTCCTATTGTTAACACTGTTCCCCTGAAAAGGGAAATCATCTTATTTGAGCTGTTTCCCTCCCTTTCAAGGGAATTCTCAGTACTTCCACTGATCTCACATTTCAAAATACTGAATGCGTGTAAAACAAGCAAATGTGTGTTTTGATGCTGCTTTTAACAGCACATAATGCAAATATTTATTCACAACAGTAATTTCCATTGTGCATAGTTTTTACATCTAATTAAGGACTCTGAAAAATTACAATCATTGAAAACAAAAGTGTACATTACATTTAAACAAACATTCAAAGGAGAGAGTAACTTCTCCGAGAGGGTACAATTCTGTATTGAGAGTTGTCATCTGGGCAAGAATAGAAAATTCCCTTTAAGGTTAAATATTAGAAGAACATGGGAATATTTTCATGTTAGGTTTAAAATTACGACCACGCTAAGAGTGGAATACTGCCTTTTTTTTTAGCCCTCCAGCACCCATCATCCTCTTTTTGATAACAATATTCCAAATTATTTTGCATAACCCCCCTCCCATTTTCATATCATGTGATTTGGGTGGGTTCCCACTCCAGGCTCCAAAGGCAGAGTTTATTGCCTAAGCCTGAGCCAACCAGCCTGTGCCTATCCCATCCTCGTGGGCACAGTGATTGATCCAGGGAACTCATGGAACAACGTGGCCTACACAGGCAGGTACAGAACTTTGATGGAACTGTTAAGAGAAATGCTCTTTGTTTTTACTGAATGTAGGGTAAGAAGACGTAATTCTGAGCGGGGGACCATCTTGCCTAAACAAGGGACAATGTGCCTAAGAACAGAACCAACACAGTTGAAGCGGAGCAAAGAGAGTCTAAGTCCTTTTGACATCATGCGAGCACCTCGATCAAGCCTTGCCTGACGCCAGTGTTTCCCCAGAATTCCAGTTGAACCAATATGTTTCCTTTTCCCTTTTGGCAGAGACTGTTAGTGTTTACAAAATATACATGTGCTCCTCTACATTTCTCAGTCCTCCCTAAGGTTAGATGGAGGCCATGTTCTAAGTGCTGGTCAATGGGATGTGGGCAGAAGAAACGAAGCCTTTTCCAAATCTGGACTTTGAATGCATCTCACACGATCCCCTGGCCTTCTCTTCCCCTACTGTGATGACCTCGGAGGTCACACATCCCAAATCGCATAGCCACAAGGTCGAATGTGTTCAACTAGACTCTAAGTGAAGAAGAAATCAACCTTTCTCAAATTAAGCCGCTGAGACATAGACATTGACTTATTATTACATCACAGCTAGCCTACCCTCACTTATGTATCCCTTAGGCAATTTGAGATTTTTGTTTTGTACCTGCAACTAAAATATGGCTAATTATTCATCACTAGAAAGTGTTTCCTTAAATAAATAAAACTCAGGTAGAACTCTTCCATTCAACCCACGGCTTCTTGGGGATTCTCTTACACTTTGCTTCATATTCCAAAGAAGGATGCTCACAGCTGAAGGCTTGCTTAAATCTCTTCCTTTACAGCATCTGTTAAATGCTGACTGAGGACAGTAATCCAGAGGCTTTGGGATGATAAAACAGAACCGTTCCTCCTCCTGAGGCCTCCAGTTCAAAGAAACCCAAAGAATACTTTCAAATCCTAGAAGAGGGGGGGACTGCCTATAAAAATCAAAGTCAAATCAGCCATTGATGAAGCACTCACTTCCCAACATCACGACAAAGAATGTGAGAAACACACAGTAAGGGTCCCTGCTTCCTCCCTACAGTCCTCTGGGAAGAGAAAATAACATCGACATCAAGAGTGTCGAAAATCAATTTTAACAAGATAAGAATTACTGTAGATACTGAAGACGGGCACATTTAACCAATTCTGGTTCCTTTCGGGTGTGTCTTCTTGAACAGCAGAGGCTAGAGTCCTATTAAGCAGACTGGCAGGAATGTCTTGATGTCAGGGTTCCAGATCTGCCTTAGCTACTGTTGAGCAGAGGCATCCAGTGAAACTCGGAGTGAGGCCATGAGTGATGTGAGGCAGCAGCTACGCGTGAGATGAGTCCTTCTTGCAAAGAGAGTGTAGAAGAGTGCTTGGTTTGGGGCAGCCTGGCAGGAAGTTGTAGCATCCAGACCTTCGTACCAAAGACACTGACAGAAAGGCAATGGTGCTGGTGGACCTGGACCGGAACAGGAGCACACTGCGGCCGCGGTTTCTGCGGGCTGCTGTTCCTCCTCCAGAGCCTGGGTCCCTGGTGCACACAGCAGATCTACACACCACCTCAGAGGACCCAGTAGAGCCTCCTCTGCCAGAGCAGATCCTGTTGTCAGCAACTAAGAACCTTGGCCAACACGGAACAGCACAGTTCGTGGAAAAGAGATTCTAAAGGGTTCTTATGGGGAAATCAAGGACATCGGTCCTTCCTCTCTTCCTCCACGTAAGCAAAGAATTTCTCCATACCTGCATCACATTGCTTACCAGAGACCATGAGAACTGCTCACAGCTCAGCCTACCCCCTAGCTGGAATCCTTTGAGGGCACAGTCGACTTTATATTCATTTCTGTGTCCTCAGAGCCTGTCTCATGGTGTTTTAACTTACCATCAGATAATAGAAAATAGAGAGATTGGTCTCTGCCCCAGATTCCTGGCACAGAGCTCCTCAAACCCTTATAATTTCCCAAGGAATAAGAGAACTTGGAGCATGTTCTGTTCTGATGAGGGGACTCTGGGTGGGCTCCTGGATGCGGGCTGGTCACCCATGATTAGAAGCTTGACATTTTCAGCCCCCCATTCTCCAGGGAGGGGAGAGGGGCTGGAAATGGAGTTAATGATCGATCATGCCTACGTGATGAAGCCTCCATAAAATCCCAATAGTACGGGGTTCAGAGAGATTCCATGTTGGCGAACGTGTGGAGGTCCTAGGAGGGTGGTACATCCACACAGGGCACGGAAGCTCCATGTCCACTCCCACAGACCTGGCCCTGCACATCTCCTCCATCTGGATGTTCATCTGATTCTTTTATTATATCCTTTAATAAACTAGTAAATGTAAGTAAGTGTTTCCCTGAGTTCTGTGAGCCACTGTAGCAAACTAATGGAACGCAAGGAGGGGATCGTTGGAACCTCCCATCTGTAGCCAGTTGGTCAGAAGCACAGGTGACAACCTGGACTTGTGACTGGCGTCTGAAGTAGGGGCAGTCTGTGGGACTGAGTCCTTCACCTGTGGGATCTGACGCTCTCTCCGGTAGAGAGTGTGAGAACTGAGTTGAATTGCAGCACGCCCAGCTGGTGTGGGAGATGCGCTTGTTGTTGTGGGGAAACCCACACATCTGGTGACCAGAAGTGTCAGAAGCGTGTTGTGTGAGAGTAAAGGACACTCATAGGGAAGAGACTCACAGGCGGGAAGAGCTGGGGTTTTCCCCACACAGAAAGTGGAAGACTAAATAGTTTCCTTTATACCTGCCCTCAAAAAATAATTGTTAGATAAACAGACGAAAGTCCGTGGTGCCGGGTACTGGCGACATTCCCTGGTGCAGACTAAGTATTAGAACTGGGTGGATCTCGGGACTGAATTGGAACACTTTATGCTGTATTTAGACAGTGGGGCCTCTCAAATTCCATCAAAGTCACAGAATCAAGGAATTTCAAATTAAAATACCTACCTGTTGTTTTGACTCTGTTCCATCACGGTGATTCCCAAACAGCACGTCCTAGAGAGGCCTTCATCTTCCCAGCTATCTACATCGCATCCTGCCCACTCCATTTTCAAATGCAGTTTCTTTTTCCCTCACAACCTTGAAGCCACAGTCTCTCCACCTCCAGGACACTTGTTGACCGAGGTCCTCTGGCTGTGGCCCTCTTCACAAAGCATGCCCTGGGAGTCCCTGCTGTCAGCAATCCTGGATCTTCCTTGCTGGCCACACACTTTGTCACCTCACCCACTCCAACCCCTCAGCCTCCAAGAGGCAAAGCATCTCAAGGCGCTGGACTTCACCCTGAGGAGGGCAGAGCTGGGGCATTCGGAGCCTCGAAGAGCAGTAACTGTCTCCATGACACGCCCTGAACAGTTTTCAGGGACACCAAAGCGTAGGAGACGCCGTGGGGTGCAGCAGACACGGACACTTGCCAGCGCTAAGAGCATCAGGGTTCAAGGAAGCAGATGCTTTCATACATCGCTATCACCTGTGCAAAAACATACAACCCTTCTGGAAAAGAACTTGGCAGCTAAAGTTCTACCCATGTTCTTTGGCCCAGTAATTAAATGACTATGAATCTATCTAAGAAAGTAACTCAAAGCAAAAATTATGCACAAAAATAATTTCCTTATAATAGTGGAAAACTATAAATTGTGTCATTGGTCATGGCCCAGCAAGACCTGAAATGTTAACTGATGATACAGACATTAAAAATATATTCGTGATACATTTTTGAAGCAGGAGGAAATGCTTACATAAACATATGAACTCAAAAAAGTCAAATACAAATCATGTGTACCATATACAGAGTGAACACAACTGTTTTAATAATTCATAGAAAAACAACTAGAATGAAATACATCCAAATGTGAAGCAGTCACCTTTGGGCAGTGCCATTATTTTTACCTCTCCCTCGTTTCAAAATTAATTTGAAGTCGCTTACAAAAAAATGAATGCAATTGCAGAGTAAGTAGAGAAGGATGCAGACAAGAAGAAAGAAAAAGCATGTGAAAAACAGATAAAGCCAAGGATGAAGCTGATTCACAAGATGTCTTTCTTAATTTCCTACACTTAACAGCACATTTGGCTCAGAGAGACCGAAGAGCTACAGAGAGACAGACAGGGAGAAATTCACTTACGAAATTCACGGTGTTCACAGGACAAAACGTAAACGACTTCCCAGGATAAACACAGCTTTTTTTTTGCTGGTACTAAGGCCTAAGAAATATTTCTTAGAAAAGGAACTTAGGAGAGGGACTGTTTTTTAATAGATAAAGCCCTTAAAATATCCCTGTACTCCGTCGCCCGTATTAAGCTTATCTGGTAGGAACCCGAGTCTTTTCACACACCGGCTCTCCAGCTCCTCGCTGCTGGACTTCTCAGCTGGCGCTTCCGGCCCTAAGTGCAGCGGAGGGCTCGTCTTCCACTCATCTCATATGTCAGAATGTTCTAACCCCAGGAGACCTCTGGATCGCAACTCTGCCACACAGCGTCCTCACCATCCTTCCGCGCATCTGCTCCTCTGAAGTGTGCACGAGCACCCCATCTGTTTTCACTGCCAGCCTCCGAGACAGACGTTCACCTGGGGAGGGCTGGGACGGAGTCCTGGGATGAGATCCCGCAGCCTGTGCTCGAGGTTGACACGGTGCCATCTGCCGCCACCGAGCACCCATGATCCGCGGAGCACAGTGCGTCTCTCCATTGTGTTGACAAGAGCGCTGGAGTGAATGCGAATCTCAGTCCCCAACTCCAGTGAGCAAGAAATGCACATTCCTTCACTTTATGTAATGGAACTTCATTTCTATTTGGATTCCCCATTTTACCCCGTAGCCAAACAAAGGCTTTGTCAACACTGCCCCCCCACCCAGTAATTCCAGGGATCATGTCTAAGTTCTGAAAGGTTCAAAGTGGCCACAACGACCAGAAGGGTTCATTTCAACTACAGGCTTTGTCATTTGTCCAAACCGAGTCTGGTCTCCTGTGGTCAGTCCACGCAGATCATGGCTCCGCCTCCACGGACTTGACCTCAAGGCGTCCTCAGGTCGACTGTGCTCCCTCGGCCAGTCTGCACCCCTCCTGGCTCATCAGGAAAACACTCTGCCACTCCCAGCACCTGCTCACCGCAGACAAACATTTCTTATGTTTCCTCCCCGGGCGATTTGGGGCAGCTTCTCTTCATCTCTGAATCTCCAAACATACTTGGGGAATTTATCGCATATCCCTCTAATTCACCATTTGAAATGAGATGACACAGAGCATCTCAACAGCACCCTGGCATCTAGGCCAACCTCTAAGTCCTCCTCCCCTCCCACCCCAGTAAAAAATATTTACTTAGTTGAGGAAGGAGAGAGGCCAAGAAAACATTCCTGTGAATATATGTTCTCCAAATCTTTTGTCTTTCTCTGGACATTGGCTCTTGAAATCAAAAGTCAGGAAACGGGCTTTTCTGCCTCTGCTGTAGCGAGAGGCAGTGGCTGTCCTGTTTTATCTGCCCAGAGAGAGGACACTTACCGGGTGACCGGGAACACGGCCAAGTGGGAGGAATGCTGACAAGGACGATATCAGCATCAGTTTTGACACCAAAATATTTTACTGCAACAATACCCCAAGAGATTGTCAAATACTTCTGAACCTCAGCGGGCGATTTTACAACTTGAGCATCCTCCACCCTCCAATGTAGCTTTCCTGTCCAAAAACATGAGCAGAAGCAACAACAACAAACATAATGAAATCTGACTTCCATCTTCTTTACTTAGTCAATCTGCCCAGTGATTCTCCCATAAACATAAGAACTTATTGTTTTTCACATGAGCAAAATAACTTAATGTCACTAAAAGCTAAAAACTCTTTGCGACTGCCTGTCTTTCCAAATGTTTGTCTGAATCTCCTTTCACTTACACACTTTACGTGAGAGAGAGAGAGAGAGATGGATGTTTGTACCCTCTTTCAACTCCTGCAAATATATTCTTTACCTCGCTTACTGATGTCTTATCTGTTATGACAATATGTACCTGAATCTCTTTCCGAATGTGCTGCAACTCCGTGGCCCTTGTCCCCTGTAGATTCTTACACAATTTCTGGAAGCAAGGATACGTCTTGGGTGATACCTCTGTTGAAAAGGAACCCTTGAAACTGATATTTAAGAACAGAAGTGAAGACGACCCTGGCTTTGGGCATCGTGGTGCTCCCTTTATTTCTTCCTACAAGCAGATGTTTTGAGATAAATGACAAAAGGGATGTGAAAACATTTCAAGTCTTTGGTCTCATTTCATGACAAAGCCACGATGCTTTTCTGTGATGGCCACCTCCTTTTGCCCCCACGATATTCTTTCCATATTTCATTCAAGCTTGTCGCCTGGCATCAAAAGTCAAACTCACCAATCCAAATGCACACAGAGCCCAACATTCTCCTTTGGAAAACAGGAATAACATCTATCTGTCTTCATTCTACGTGCTTCTTCCTCATTCTTCACAGTGTCACTAAAGAGCCACCCATGCTTTTAGTCCTGGAAGAATCGAGGACACGTCCGTCTACCCCTCCCCAGGACCCTCTGTGTTAGTTACGTGGATGGATCATCGGATCCCTGAGTCACAGATCCCTGAGCACAACTGCAAATTCTTCAGCACCTGGGCCTCAGACACAAGCACACACATTCCACACCATCAGTTCACCACTTCAACTTCTATGACAGTCCTGCAATTAAAATCTATATTTTAGTCCCTTTCAAGTATCATTTCTGATCGCTGCTGGAAAAATTAAGGCTGAGAAAATTAAAGAACATTCATTTATTCATTCATACCATAAATACTGAGTGCCAACCATATACTAGGCTCTGAGCTAAAACTCAGACGGACTCAACCTTCAGCAAGTCTGGCCCCATGTGTAATTTTTGCCCAACAAATGGCTTCGTATTTAGTTGTCACATACAATCACGAGCAGAATGTACGGTGCCTAATGGTGTGGGCTATGGCATCAGAATTCACACTCTGCAACTCATTAGTTGGAAGATCCAGGACAAGCTACTTAACTTCTCTAAGCCTCAATTTCTGCATCTATAAAATGGGATTAATAAATCTCAAAATCTACTCCACTGGGTTTATCTGCAAATTCACAAAATCCTTTTCATCAATCACTCAGGGCAGTGCCTGACATGCAATAATTACTCAAAAAATTTGCTGTTGTTATTATTCACCAAAGTATTTCCTGCAGCACTTTGAATTACTGGGGAAAAAAAAATCATCTAACCACTTTACTGTTGGGAAAAGTTTCTTTTGGCAATATCCTACAGTCTGAAGCATATTTAAAAATTTGTTGAGCTCTTGCAATGTCCAAAGTACTATACTAAGCAATGGACAGAAATCAAAGATAGATAGAAAAATGCACAGTTGTTGCCCCTAAAGAACTTAAAATTTAGGAGAGGAGACAGGAAATAGTTTTAGAATGTCACCCCTGTAGAAGGTTGAAAAATGGCCCCCCCAAAGATGTCCCTGTCCAAATCCCTAGAACCCGTAAATGCCACTTTATGTGGGGGAAAAAAGGGGAGGAGGTCTTTGCAGATGTGACTAAAGTAAGTGGGAGATGATCTGAATTATTCCAGGGGGCCGTAAATGCAACCACGTGGATCCTTCTAAGAGGGAGGCGATTTTACACACAGACACGCGGAAGAGAAGGCGACGTGAGGACGGAGCAGAAGGACTGGAAGACACGAGCCTAGAAGACGGCAGCAATGCTCCCGCAAGAGGAGGGCCACGGGCAGCCTTCAAGGCCGGAAGAGGCAAGACACGATTCTCCCCGGAGCCTCCCGCTGACACCTGGACTTCAGCCCAGCGATTCGGTTCTGGACTTCCGGCCCCCAGAACTGCACGAGAATGAATTTCTGTTGTGTAGGCACCGAGTTTGTGGTAATTTGTGATGGCAGCCCTAGGAAACCGATACACCCTCTGAGCAAAATCCACGCATGTCCTCCCTCTGCGCCTCAACATGGCCTGTGAAAGGGCGACCGCAGGAGTCAGCACCCATGGGGACGATTCTGGGAGTGAGAGAGAGTGCTATTTCTAACCACACCAGGGCAACGTGGGTAAACTGAGGCTGATCCAAGTGAAGCAGGACATGCCAGGGTTACCTCCACACCTGCCTGACCACTGCCTGTCCCCAGCTCCATTCAGCCACTTCCGTTCTCTCCCCTCACACAGGACCACAGTCTCCACTGCCCTCCCCACCCTGGCCACATTGGCCCTCTGTAGTCCTCAGTATTTGTCTGCACCCTCTGGCTTGTGTACTTCCCCTCCCCGTTAACACCAACCCACCTGTCAGATGAAGAAAGTCCCCTCCGTGCCACTTGCCAATATACCTGCATGCAGAGGTGCCTGCTCTGTCCTTCTAGAACTCACAGTTGAAAGTTGACGTTCCTTTGTATAATTAACATTTGTCCCTATCTGCTCCATAAACTGCCAGTTCTATGAGGGCAGTAACCACATCTGTCTGGGTTTTTCTCACTACTGTATTCCTGTGGCCAGCATGGTGTGGGACACACAGTTGGTGCTCACAAGGTGGTTACTGTTATAAAGTAGCAAAGGGAAAGGGATGAAGGAAACCAGAAGAGGAAAGGAAGAGGGGGTTGCTGAACATGCAACTGTGGACGTTTGAGTTTACAGCTTAAAACCATGGAGCTATAGTTTGTGGCACTTTACAATCTAGAAGAACCAATGGCAGGACACTTCCCTGGTTTAAGGACACTCTAGTACCTTCCCAACCCTGTATCCTCGGAACACTCACAAATAGTTCCTGCAGAGTCCCATGTTCATCACTGAAAGCATGTGGCCTTCCATACTAAATGAACAGATGGATGGATGGATGGATGGATGGATGGATGGATGGATACATGGATGGATGGATGGATGGACGAATACATGGATGGACAAATACATGGACGGACGGATACATGGACGGACGGATACATGGACGGATGGATACATGGACGGAAGGATACATGGATGGATGGATACATGGATGGATGGATGGATGGATGGATGGATGGATGGATGGATGAATACATGGACGGACGAATACATGGATGGATGGATACACGGATGGATGGATAGATGAAGAGATGGATGGATGGATGGATGGATGGATACATGGACGGACGAATACATGGATAGATGGATGGATGGATGGATGGATGGATGGATGTATGGATGGATGGACGGACGGATGGATGGACGGATGGATAGACAGATTGATGGATACATGGATGGCTAGACAGATGAATGGATAAATGGATTGATGGATGGATAAATGACTCAGAAATATAGGGTAGTATAAGCTTCTGCAATAAGGTATTTTTCGAGTTTTTGTTTTCTTTTCCATTTTTTCTTGGCCTTCAGAATGGGACTAACTTAAACAGATCTCTATACTTGGAATTCTACTTTTCTATGCATATAAGTATTTTTTAATAAAATCATATTTATTATTTAAATCTTTAATTCAGAGATAATGAAACTTAATTGTCTCCCCATTCCCTAGCCTTTTAACTTTGACAGTGTTTACATGTAAGCAACAAAGTCTCTCTGTCTCTGTCTCTGTCTCTGTCTCTCTCTCTCTCACACACACACACACACACACACACACAAACACACTCCCTCTTGGATATTTCTTCCTCCCCTGAAAGCCTGGACAAGGTGTCACTGTCAATCAAAGCTCCTTCCAGTCCCAGGCTGAGGAACAACATTTCCTAAACAAGAGGTGATGCTCTGGCCCCCGGATTCTTCACTCCTGACCTAAGAGGGAAGCTATGAATGGAGAAGCACTCTGCAGGAAGATACTCTGAGAAAGCCCCTGCTCATCATGCTCGCTGCACTCAGCCAGACGCAGGCAGAGCACCTGGCCACCCAAGCCCCGTGACAGGGGCCACATCACTACAGCAGCTCCTCTCCCAGGATCCCAGGTCTCTGAGTGTTTGCTTCGCACTGTCATTTGCAAGAGAACACAACTCTAGAGGAGACAGTGAGGGTCCTGATCAGCAGCCTCAATGTGGCAACTGTCTGGATTTTGTGTTTATAAATTGCCTGTCTCTCTGCCCATCCCCAGTCCCCTCATTAATTTGTCTTCTCAGCACTTTCCATACTCCTTTCATACTCCACTCCCTCCCACGAAGTGAATAGCAAAGTATTAAAACACATCTGCACGCTGGACAATTGTGATCCACATCAAGTTCCCAGTGAAGACTAGACCCTAAACATAAGATACAAGCTCTCTGGCAACTTGATATGAGGCCATTCTCCAGAAAACGTCCCGTACGACAATACTGCTGGTAAAACTTTTTGTTTCATAGTATCGTTCCTAGGTCCCAAGGAATAGAAGTACAAGCAATGAAATTTTATTTTTATCTGTTTTTCAAAAGATCTATATGGAGGTGGGTTTGCTCTGTGACCAATCACTTCTTGTTCATGAAATTTAAATATACATAAGGTTCAAAGACATGAGCCTGGCATCAAAACGTGTGTTTTTGTTCATTCAAGGATTCACATTCGGAAAGAACTAAGGCAATACAGTAGAAACAATAATAGACTGAAGCAGATATTTAATATTTGGTAATAATCTCCACTTTTCCCTCAGCCCCAAATTAGGCACTTTGGATTGTGTGCGTGTGTGCACGTATGTGTGTGTGTGTATGTACATGTTTGTTTCCAATTAAAATCCTTTTAAATACAGTCCATATTGGATTTCAACCTGGTTTGGAACTTTCAGGCGCTCAGAGAATCTTAGAGGGAAAGTGATTTGAACACATTGGAAAGAGAACCGAATCATCCTTACGATTAGAAATCACGTCTGTACCATGAAATTTTATACAACTTGATGGTTTTAGGGGTGTTACACTGTTTCTTGTTCTTTGGCACATTGTGAATAATCCCTCAATTACCTATGGTGGGCTCAGGACTGTGCTGACTGCTGTATAAATCTTGACACATAATTGATTCACTTTTGAACAGTCTGGCTGAGCGAAGGTCTCTAAATTCAACACGCAAAATATGTTTTATGCTGGGCTTATAGTACCATTTCACAAGCTGATTTTTGGCCACTTAGAAAAGAGACCTCCACATAACCGAGTTCCTCATTTTAAGGACATTTTCAGTGTTTCCGCTTGAAAAAATTCAAAAGTACCACGGGAAACAATTCTCTTCAATACGGCTCAGTCTAAAGAAATCGGTAACAGAACTATGCACATAATCGAGGAAACATGGTAGTTAGGTCATATTTACAAAACTGTTTTGTTCCTTTCTTAATAAAACCATGTTATTGCAGCATAAAAACAGAGAAGCCTATTCCTATTATAAAACCAAGTGACAACCAATGAAAAGCGTGCCTTGTAGCGATCTGCAAGTTGGCCGGCTGTTGCTGCTGTGGATTTGGGTTTTTTTAACCTCATGTCTGCCTGGGTTGGATTCACTGAATTCATCAACCTCTCTTGAGTTTCTCATGCACCTCGTAAATCCCGGAGGCTCTGGTCCTCAGACTGTTCTAACTTGTAATTAGGGGATGTGAGCCCATTACAACGGCACTTGAAAAGACATGGGGGGCGGGGCACAGGTTCCTCTTCCTCAATCATCCAGCACAAAACCCCAGCAAGTGAACTGTCTTATTCTATCACCAGATCCTAAGCCACGTAATCTCAGTGTAGAGCTCAGAGAACAGAAAATTCCTATAATTAAAAGGCTCTGTGCATGACTGTTGGCTTTGAAGTTTCAGAAAGATATCTCATCCAGAAAATCTTCTCCAAAAAATCTTTTTACAGGGATTTTTAGACACATTGGAGGCTGCTAAGAATCTCCCCTGTCCTCCTGATACATTTCTACGCAGGAGTGAGGTGCCCGGGGAGAACTGCACACAAATAAAGAGCCCGGATCAGTAACGGAAAAGAATTGCTGGTACTTTCTACCACCTCCTGTATGAATCAAATAATTTATCTTCAAGGAATTAGTGTCCTGAGCTTCTAAACCTGCTGTTCCAACGACAGACAGGGATGCTGACAGAAAGGAAAGGAGGCAGATGGGGAATTCCTGCCTTTACTCACAGCTTCAAGGCAGGGCCCTGCTGTGGTAACTCAGGTGGCAAGTCAGGGTTTAAAGTTCGCCTTCAACCTGCGTAGACGCTGGCGAGGACAAGCAGCCACAGAGGGCGAGGAGAGAACCCGGCAGGAAACCTCTAACAGGCTGTCTTATAGGAACCCGGGGCCACTTGTTCAGAGTGAAGCCCCATGCCCTACGTTTAACAGCCTCTGATGCACTCAATAGCCTCCCCATACAGAAGAGTGCTCTGGAATTATCTCCTCACAGGTCAGTGCCAGCAGGAAAAGTCCAGTCCAAATTCCAGGACCCTCCAGGTCATTTCAATCCCCCTCCCCTGACATCTGGCTCAGCCCTCCCAGTGCCCATCTCACTTCTCAAGGTTCTCCACGGCCCCCTCCCCTAACTGGAAGCGCTATCCGGTGGACAGGGCTATTTTCCCTCCTGTCCTTCTGCAGTCTCGCCTAGCGCCTCCCAACCCGGTCCTCCAGGGAGGCACCTGCTGCAAAGACGCCGCCGAGGACCTCCGCTGCCGCACGCGCGCGCGTGCACAAGCACACACACACGCACTGTACACACCCATGCCCTCCCTCCCAGCCACCCCCATCCACGCACACACTCCCACACATCCACTCCCAGCAAAGTTAGTCCAGGGGCCAGAGGTGACGGCGGCGTCCCCTCACCTTTGGAGAACAGGGCGGCCAGGCTGATCAGCACGGGGGACCAATGGTGCCACAGCGTCCCCATCTCAGACGGGCACATCCTGGAGACCGGAGCGCAGATCCTCTGCTCCCCGGCGCAGTCTGGGCGAAGAAGACTCAGTCGCCAAGCCCCTGGCGGGCCGGAGCGGGGCTGGATGGCGAAGGAGCGCGCGGCTAGGGGCGCGAGCAGCGATGGGGCCCTGCGCCCTCCTCCCGCCAGTCCATGGCCCGGCCGGGAGGTGACGGCCACGCGCCGCTCTGGAGTTGCTCCCCGGAGTCCAACGCGCGCGCAGGCAAACCCCACCTCCCTTTCACCCCCACCGGGATATTTTTATTTTAATCCACGCGGATTTGTTTCTTTCCTGTTGACCTGAGCGAGGACTGGCCCCCAGGTGGCCCAAAAAGGGCGCTTCCAGGAGCGCGCGGGCGCAGTGGGCTCCGGGCGGGCGGATCCGGGAGGGCTAGCGGGCGCAGGCGGCGGGGCGGCAGGGCTGCGGCGCCCGGGGCGCGGGCGGAGGCGGCGCGGAGGCCCCCGGCCGGGTGGCCCGGCGCACGGAGCGGTCCGGGGCGCCCGGGCGCACCGCCCCCATCCCGGCCGCGCCCCGGGGCTCGCGCGCGCCGGCGCCCGAAGTTTGGCGGGTGCAGCCGCTCCCCGCGCCGCCGCCCGGCCGGGCTGGGCTCGCAGGGCCCTAAGCGCGCCGAGCACACGGCCGGCTGCGGAGCCGCGGGGCTGCCCCCGGCTCCAGGGGGAGGCGGGCCAGCTGCGCGCGGAGGAGGACCCGCGGGCTCGGGGACCCGGCCGCCCGCCGCAGCTGCCGCCTGCCCGCGCGCGCGGTGGCCCCGCTCCGCCGAGGCTGCATCCGGCACGGAGGCGAGCGCCACAGTGCCCGGCGCGGGTTTGGGGTTTTGCCGTAAAAATTTGTCTTTTTTTTAAAAAGCCCCACCCTTTCAGAGTGACAGCTGTGAGCCCCAATCCGCAGAGTAAACCCCACCTCCCCCTGGTCGGCCCCGTACCCACCCTCCCGGTCACCCCTCCTTGCCGGTGCGCCTGGGAGGGGGCCGCTGGGAGGCCGGTAAATACCGGGCCAGCTCCGAGGAGCCTGAGCGAGCTGTCCACTCTCCCAACAGGTGTCCAGACGGCCATTTGCCTTCCCTTTCTCTGCAAACCTCAAGCTAAGGGCAAGTCCTCCAGCCTGGGGTGGGGGCGAAGGGGGGGGTTGTGAGGCTCTCCACCTGCCAGTGAACACAGAGACGGCTGTAGAGGGGTCCCTCACCCCGCATTGGGTACTGCCCCACTATCTGACTAGTAGGGCCTCTGACATGCCAGCCGAGGGCCATGCTGCCTCCTCCAGCCCCGAGCCTGGAATGACTTCCAAGCCAGAGATCCTGAAAGAATTCCCTCTCCACTCCCAGCTGGCCCACTGGGCACTGGGAATGGATCCGTTAAGGACCAGCGTCGCCTTGAGAAGACAAAAGACAAGGTTTTTCATGTACACCCTTTGAATCCCTAATGAAGACAACCCGAAACAAAGATCATCCTGTGATTTTAGCTCAAGGAGTCCTCTGCTCCACGCGAGGCTTTGAATTAACCAGATCAAAACTCAGAGTGAGGGAAAGCATTCTGAATATTTAAAGAATATTGTAAACCAACAACAACCAAATCAAACGAGGTGAATTTACCTCGGTGGGTAAAAATAGGTCATTATCATCCTGCCAAGGGAGCAATAGCTGTTGTATTCTATATGCCCGTGGTTGCAAAAATGTACCACAGCTTTAGGAGTTTGTAACTTGCAGAGTTTCAAGGAAGATCAGGAAAGCGAGTGCTGTTCTACGGAACATCATCTTTCTGGGTTTCACTGTCTTTGAGATGTGCGCTCCTCCTTTGTTCTATATTTACTTTTCTAAATGTCTGCCTGTCTTTCTGTTTTTCTTTGTTGATTTCTTAAACTTCTGCCTTTTCTCTTTGTATCTTCTATAAAGTTCTGAAGAGTGAATGAGGCAAAGAACCTAAGAGATTACACATTTCAGTGCTTCTGAAACTTGAGCAAGCATCAGCGTCACTTGGGAAGCTGTTAAAACCCAGAGGGCTGAGCCCACCCCCAGAGCCCCTGATTCATCAGGTCCAGGTGGGATTCAGGAATCTGCATTCCTAACAAGTTCCAGGGGATGCTGACGCTGCTTGTCCTGGACTACTGCTCTGGTTCACATCACCTTCACCTCAGTGATGGGGAAACCGAGGTTCGTCCCTTGCATACCTTCACCTGGCCTCTTAGTGGCAGAGCCAACATCTGCACTGAATGCCAACTCCAGGTTGCCCGAGTCAGTTTTAATGTGAAACCAAGTCTACTTCTAAAACATTTCTCAAGTTTATTGACTAGGAATTAATGGTCCCTGTTCTTTATTTAAAAACAATCATTTCATATTTTCTAAATCAAATTAAGATTTTTTTTCCAGAATTGCAATCATCAGATGCCATTTTTTTTGCAGGGGGAGGGGTCATTGAAAAGATTTTTTTTTTTTTTTTTTTTTTGTGAGATCAGCCCTGTGCTAACATCTGCGAATCCTCCTCTTTTGTTTTTGCTGAGGAAGACTGGCCCTGGGCTAACATCTGTGCCCATCTTCCTCCACTTTATATGGGAGGCTGCCACAGCATGGCTTGCCAAGTGGTGCATCAGTGCACGCAGGGATCCGAACCGGTGAACCCCAGGCCGCCGCAGCGGAGCGCACGCACTTAACTGCTTGCGCCACCAGGCCGGCCCCTGAAAAGATTTTTTTATCTGCTTCCTTAGGATAAAAGGTGGCTGACAGGTTCCAGCTGCTGCCCAAACTGTTAAACTCTTTCCCCATTATGCATAGTTGGCTGGACAAAGCCTTTTCTACTCTTTGGTGTGTAAGCTTTTTTGGGAAGCTGATCAGTGGCTAAAATAAGATGTAAGAATGGCTTCTCACTCTCTCCTCCAGGATGCTGTTCTCACTAATACATCCAATCTTCTCTGGGTAATTAGCACAAGTAGCTGTGAGGGAAGCAGGACCACAGAAAGCCTTGGAGAAGCGTGCTGAGGCTGGCCAGGTCCCTTGCTGCTTCCCGTGCCCCTGGGACCACGTCCCACCTGAAGCGCCAGCCTTGTCTCTCTCCAATTAATTGTAAGAAATCTGCTTTCCTCCAAGAATATGTGTTTCATCTGAAGGGCCATAAATCAATCTGTGAGCCTGATTTTGTCGGTAATTAAATAGTACTAATTGCTCGTGCTGTGTGGATTAGGCCTTTACATGAGGCAGTTGGGGTTGCTGTCTTTCAATAAAACAAAACGCCCCCTGCAGCGGTTTCCAGAAACGCCGCTTCGTCGGGAGGAAGGGAGCCTGCTTAAATTCAAGTACTGCAGGGAATCACCCCACTGGTGGTTTAGAAGATGCTTTTAGGTACCACAAAGATGGGCACTGTTTAAAGCAGAAACTTCTCCTGCAACCCTTCTGATTACGTCAAGGAGAAAGGTTCCAGCCTGAGCTGTTCTGGAACAACTTTTCACAATTGCAAATGCCCTTGCTTTTAAAACGGAGGGAGCATCTTTCAGCCCAGAGTGACCATGTCCAGCTAGAAGGTATTAACGTCGGCTGATTTTTACTTTGATCATTAATATTTTTGCTTTCTCACCTTCCCTTGACTTTAGTGATATAAGTTTCCTTTTAGATTAAGTTATAGAAGTTTTTGAAGAATGGGTTGATTTGAAGGAGAACATTACATCGCTCCTGGTACAGCAACACACATCATCATCATCTCCCCATGACAAACTTGTGAAGGTGTGAGAAAGGCCTGGAGTTTGGGGAACACTGAAATGTGAGCTCCCAGATCCATCCCGCCTGCAGGTGCAGAGGAACCTTTTCTAAACTCCTTTTCTTCTCAATTTCCCCAAATTCGTGGAATGGACAGGAAATAGAAAGGCCAGACCCAATGACTTGTCTCTTTCTAGAGTGGAGACAGCATTCCAACGTGGAGTGCAGTTCGCGATCAGGGACACCTCACACCCTTCCTGATGAGGCCGGGGGCAATCATCCCTCCAGACAGAGTACCTCCTTAGACTCCCCGAGGTGCCTTTGAGGATGGTGCTGTGGCTGTTCGCCAATATTCTCTCCTTCCTGGCACACGGATGACTATACCTCTCCGTCCTTTGCAGGTGAGCAGCTAAATATGAGCAGAAATGATGAGGGCCACTTCCAGGATGAGGCAGAGAGAAGCCCACCTGTGATTCTTCACTCTGTGCCTCCCCCTGCCAGGGGGTTGAGTAGATCACGTGTTTGAGATGGTGCAGCTGCTACAAGGTGATGGAACCCCCGTCTGCCAGCCCGGCAGGGATGTGGGGGACAAAGCCCCCTCCAATCCACATGAGACATCCAGCAGGAGAAATGAATTATTATCGTGTTAAGTCACTCCACTTCTGGGTTCTTCTGGGTTACTATACTAAAATCTAGACTGTTCTGCTCTCCTCCCTCTGTTCTTTCCTACTCACTCATCTCCTCCCAAGGTTCCACAAGCAGATGTTAAAATCCCAGCCTGTTGGAGCTCTCCCCTGTGACCCACAGCATCTCCAAGTACCCCCAGGTGAGCCTAAAGGAATAGCCTCTCCTGCAAAGATCAATGGTCTGATGCTCTGTTTGCTTAACTGTGCTGATTTATGGATCAACACAGAAAGGTCAACAGGCCTTACATAGTCTTCTTTGAAGTTATAAGCTGTGCTTCCTGGAACAAATCATGCATTTCTACTCTAGCCCCATCAGCGCCGGAGGGTTCCTCAGTCAGGGGTGAGCATTCTACTGCAGGTCAGGGAGAACCTGCAAGACTGTCTCTGCCCCAAACCCGCTGTTGGAAGACCTCCTGGACTTCTCATTCGCTTGTTCACTCATTGCAGCCTGTGATAGATGCTGCTAGATATTCGCTAAAACCCACCTCCTCCACCTGCTAGACACACAGCCAAGCCACACGCCCTGGCCTTCCTAAGGTTAAGGGTGGCTATGGGTTGAGTTGTGGCCAAAAGAATGTGATGGACGTGATGCCCATCCCTTCCGGGTGGAGACCATAAAACCTCCTCCAGCATGTTCCCCCAAGCTCTCCCCACGCCTTCCAGCTGCATGCAAAAGTCCAGTAGGAGGGCCAGCCCAGTGGCGTAGCAGTTAAGTTCGCTCTCTGCCTTGGTGGCCCAGGGTTCACAGGTTCAGATCGCGGGTGCACACCGAGGCACTGCTTGTCAAGCCATGCTGTGGTGGCGTCCCAAATATAAAGTAGAGGACGATGGGCACAGATGTTAGCCCAGGGCCAATCTTCCTCAGCAAAAAGAACAAGATTGGCAACAGACGTTAGCTCAGGGCTAGTCTTCCTCACCAAAAAAAAACAAAACACCAAGTCCAATAGGGAACCCAAGGACCGCAGCAACGGCAGAGTGATGAGCTGGAAGGAGACTGGCTCCCTACCGGTGGAAGAACACATTTTACCACTGAATTGGGGATTAGTAAGAAATAAGATCGTACTGTGTTCATTACTGAAGTTTCAGGGCTTGTTCATTATGACAGCTGATGCTAATTATTCCCATCAATACAGTGTCTGTTGATCTCTGCACTGCTCCACATAAGCAGGAGTGGGATACAAGTAAGCCATGAAACATAATCCCCCCCACCAGCTCTTCGCACCAAGACATAGCTCAGAGTCCAGGGCAGGGAGAAACACAGGCACCTGGAACTGTCACTAAGCTTTGGGTCAGTTATGCTCCATATCAAGAGAGTTCAAAGGAGGGGGTAAGGGACGGCTCTACCAACCACGCTAGTGAACGGGCATGCAAGGTGCCGTGGGTGCGTCACCAGGCACTGAGCCAATGCCAAAATGTGGAGCGCCACTCTGCCCTTAAAGAACTTGTACTTGATCTCTTGGGATCTTTAAAGAATACTGTGGAGAATAAGCACTGTGAATTCCAAGGGAGGGTCCCAGCCCAAGATCGGACAGAGCTTATGTTCTCCTGAGGACAGATGGATGGGAAGCAAGCGAATAGAGAATACGATACTTTCAGAAAGATCCTAGAAAGAAACTCAAACAGGACAATGTTTACTTGACCTTTAGAGAGGTCAGACAAAGCTTCTCTGAGACGGCGGCGTTACAAGGGAGACCTCGCTGGTGAGAAGGACCCTCTGTGTGCAGATCTGGGTCATAAACATGCCTGGTGGAGGGAACAGCATGTGCAAAGGCCATGAGGCATGAAAAAGCTGGGAGGATCAGAGAAAGGACAGTGTGGCTGAAGCTGAGTGAGCTGGGGACGGAGTGGAAGGAGGTGAGGTCAGGGCACGGGTGGGAGACGCAGACGCAGGGCCTCATCGGGGTTTGGGTTGGTGTAAGGGTACTGGGAGGCCGGAGTAGGGCGTCAAGTCGTATGAGCGATTCACTTTTCTAGAAGATCTCTTGAAGTTCCAGTGGGACCTAAGAGGCAGGGCACTCCTCTCCCAGAACCCCTCCTTCCTGCCCTCGCTGGGCTAACAACACGGGGCCTCTGCGTGGCCACGTGTGCCAGGGAGCCTGGTGGGCGGACAAGCACCTGCCCAGAGCAGGAACGGCCTCCGGTGAACCGCTCGGCTCAGAGAGGGCTCTGCGGGGCCCAGGGGGCCTGGTTTGCGCTGGTCCCCAGCACCCTGAGCCATTTCTGCTTTCCTCTCTTAAGAACACCTCTATCTGTTCCTCATCTAACCAGTATCTATTGTGCTGCTTCTATCCGTGCCCTGCACTGGGCTGTATGATTCTCGGAGAGAAAACCGACGGTGGGTTGATCAGCACCAAAGTCCAGGCAGGAACTGGCAACCCGTGTGATGGCATGTCACCGTGCTGTCGCTGCCCTGCCCGTTTGGAGCACCTGCCTCTGTCATGATTGAGAGCCGGCACTCTTCAGTCCCGTTCAGGAGGTGGGCCGTCCTTGTGGAGGGTGGGTTGTCAACACACAATCAGGAGGAAAACGGGGCATCAGTCGGTCTTAATCCGGAGATCAAGCTTCCCAGGGAAAGTTTCAGTCCCTGCCTAATTCTTCAAGAGCACATGACCACAAACAAAAGGAAACTGGTGTCATAGGGCCAGAACCACGATCCCATTGTGAGTCTGACACGTCTGAAGGACCCGATTACTTTTCTGAACTAAGCACTCAAATAGCTTGATTTTCAGCTCCTTTAAAATCAGTTTCCAATGGACTTCAGTCTAGCTTCTTAGATCACAGCTGCCTTCGTCAGGGAATGAGTTAACCCCTTGCACAGGTCTTTGGATCAGCTGTACACATCCCCACGTTATTACTGAAGAAAATGGCCATCCACCCCTGCTCGGAAGAGAAATGGTTACAGAAGGGACACCAGGGAGTGAATCCCACCCTGAAGGAGGAACTCGTCACGGCTACAGAGGGAAAGGCTTTATCTGGCAATTTGTAGAGTTTGCCAACATCAAAGAGAAAGTGGGCACTGCAAGTCGTTCCACCTGAGCACGTAAGGGCTTCGGGGCTGGAGTCTGAGGGTGTGTTCAATGGCCTGATGTGGAAGTTATTTAAGGGGGCTTTGGGAATAAAGAAACAGAAATAACAGGACTAGCGAGGCTTCTGCCTGAGAAGAGCTCTGTTTTTTCGTCTTAATAGTAAGTCCTCTAAGTCCACCGAGTAAATCATGTGTACACTCCAATTTCTTCCCGAAAGCTGATGACCCTCAACAGTGTGGATCTCTCTGCTGGGGATCTCAGTGATGGAGGAGTGAGGCCCTGCCGTCGTCCTTTCTCACCACGGATATGTTGGTCCAAGTCAGAATGTGGGGCCCCCACCTCCACATAATCACAAAAGTCTTTAAAAATATTATTTCTAACAATTCTTAAATACCATTTTTCATTTTCTCAAAAGGTCTTCGTTTGCTTGGTGTTGAAATTGATCCACACTGGAGTAATCCAGTGTAATTAAATGTGATCAATTATTTGTAGATTGACTTTTGACTCATCACACGAGAGACGACGGTCTGGAACAAAGTGACTAATGATGTCAGTGAGCTCTCTGGGTCTAAAAGTAGTGGCAGAGTGTGGTGTCCTCGGAGGGATGATTTAAAAGATCATCTTCAGTCGTTACCCCAAATAGTAAAATACGTGACAGTGGCTCCTTGTTGTTTTCATTATTATTTTAAGCATCGAAAGGTTGACAAGCAGCCCCTGGAGATGAGACGCTCTCCTCATTCGGTTTTGCACAGAACAGCGAGGACGGCGGTGCAGAGCTGTGGTCCAGGGTACCCTGGCGGCTGGGTGTCCCGCCACCTGGACTCACAGCATCCGTGGGCCTGCAGTGACCCCTAGTGCTGAGGAGGTGGTAACTCAAGACACCTGTTTTCCCGTCCAAGAAAAGATGGGTTGACGTCTCCCGCTGTGACCAACAGACACACGTTGTCATGTTTTAATCACTCAAATTACATTTTAAAAACTGGGACTGTTTCTTATCACGTCATTTTAACAAATGAAGAAAGTGCCCAAGCTCACGAACTGTCATTAAGGAAATCTTGTGGCTGGTCCTGGGAAATGAGAGTGGTGGGTGTCCACAGCCAGCAACTCTCATCCCAGGTGCTGCTGAAAATATAAATTAAAACATCATAGATTGACTTTAAAAATTAAAACATAAGCATTTATACCATGTGCACCCACAGTAATACTTGAGTTGTACTTTACTTGTTCTTTAAAGTCTGCCAAACAACTGATCTTTTTTAAATGGGTGTATGCACCCACGTTGATGATTTAAATGAACATTTCCAAGCAAGAGGTGGCTGGCAGCATCCTCTGCTTTCTCGTGTCCTCTGTCCCCGTACTTTCCAGGATCAAATGGTTTCTTGAGTAAAGGTGAAAATCCTGATTCCTGTGGGAGGAACTTAAAGCACTGTGTAAGAAAGAGAGATCTGAACCAGGGAGCAGGTTTGTAAAGAGTACGGAGTCATACCAGTGTCATTGACAATGGCAATGCCCAGTTAAAATAGAGAATCTTACAGTTGGTCATCTGGCCATCCCTCAGTCCAGTCCTCTTACAGTGATTTGAGAAAATGAAACCAGAAAGAAGGGATTCATTAACTTAGTTATTGCTGCCTTTTAAAAACACTGCCACTGGATAAAATAATCCAGAAAGTGGAAATCTGAGCATAAATCACTTCTTACAGTCAAAATTGGCCCCTCCTAATCATCATTTTCAGTTTGATCTGATAGTGACGCTTGGGGAGTATCTATCTGTAGCTGTTATTCAGTTATAGTTTCAAATAAACAAAAACCCAAGTTGTTATGGTTTCTCTTTCTTTTATTCTAGCATTTTCTGTACTGAGACTGCTTTGGAAATAACTTGTAGAAAATCCGTTATGAGGGCCGACCCCGTGGCTTAGCAGTTAGGTGCGCGCGCTCCGCTACTGGCGGCCCAGGTTCGGATCCCGGGCGCACACCAACACACTGCTTCTCTGGCCATGCTGAGGCCGCGTCCCACATACAGCAACTAGAAGGATGTGCAACTATGACATACAACTATCTACTGGGGCTTTGGGGAAAAAAAGGAGGAGGACTGGCAATAGATGTTAGCTCAGGGCCGGTCTTCCTCAGCACAAAGAGGGGGATTAGCATGGATGTCAGCTCAGGGCGGATCTTCTTCACACACACACACACACACAAAAAATCCGTTATGAGAAGTCTGTGCTTAAAACATTCATATTTACCAAATAGTTCAAAAGTCGTTCCAAAATTAGACTTCAAAAAATTACCGTTTGGCTAAAATTTCCATGCTAGCAAAACCAGTTAGCCACATGTGCACCCACATTGAGTGGAAGTTTGTTAATAGCTGGCAGATTCTCAAACTATCTATGCTGGCGCCTTATCTGGCACCACTATATTCCAACTACAAGACTGTACTTCTGGTCACCCATGACTGGTCTAGAGGTGGCACCTAAGCCAGACCACCCACAGCCCTGCCTCAGGACCTTTGCACCTGAAGCAAGAGGGAAAAGCCATCCCTCTTTGGTTATCTGGAATATATCATGCAAAACTTAGAAGCTGCCGGCCATCTTGCCTGCCACTTGGTCTGGAGAAGGGGAGGAAGAACACAAGGAGAGCAGATTTAGGACACAAAGTCAGGCTGCCATTCTTGTCCCTGATTCTGGTCATTTCTCACGTTGCATGAAACACCTCAGTTTCCACATAAACTCCGCTTTTCTAAGCTGGCCTGGGTTGAATTGGTCCCTCACCACCAAGAGATCGTCTTTCATTCTTCGTCTCTCCCCTGACTCACTCTGCTAGTTGTGCTCCTGCTTCCTCCCTGCTTGAAGAAATACTGGAAAAACCAGGTGGGCTCTTGTCACTCTAGCTCAAAACCCTCCCATGGCTCCCATCTCACTCAGCGAGAAGCTCAAGTCCTCACAGTGCCCTACAAGGCCGTGCGTGGGCTGCCCCCATGCACAGAGGACCTCCTCCTCCTCAGCTGTTCCAGTCAGCCATGCTGCCTCCTCCAAGACACAAGCATTGCTCCTGAGACAGGGCCTTTGCACAGACTGTTCGCTCTGTCTGGAACACCCTTCCATCAGACACCTGTATGGTTCACTGCCTCATTTCATTCTGGTCTCTGCTCAACACCATTTGGTTACAGACGCCTTACCTGGACATGATGTTTAAATAACAACCCCAGCGCTCTCTCTCCCCTTATCCTTTCTTTGTTTCATGTCCTTCATCAACTCCTAAATACGATCTTAGTTTAATGTCTCTCTCCCCCACCTGGATTACAAGCTCCCAGAGAGCAATAGTTCTCACTGCCCAGAACACTGCAGAATCATGTTCTGAATAAATTAAAAGATAATTTATTTTTTAAATAAATTAATGAATTGATGACTTCTACCCCCATGCCCCTGCCTCCCCCAGCCTGAGAGAAAGTGTGTCCTCCACCATATTTGAAGAGGATACTGCCTGGATTCTGTTTACCTACCATCTTTGGCAGGACAACTGGTCAACTTAATCAATTTAACATTGAACTCAAGCTTAGAGTTCAATTCATTAGACCACTCATTTCACTGTGGGGAAACTGAGGCTGAGAAGCGATGTGACTTACTTTTGATTGTATGTTTTGTTTTCCAGTTGGGGACAGTTAACATAAAACTCACCACAACTGGTTCTTCCCCAGTTCTCCTGTCCACCCAATGTCATTTTGAAGCAGTGTGGTAGGGTGCACAGAGGGAAGCCTCTGCTTGGATTTGAATTAACAGCTGTGTGACCTTGGCCAAGTTACCTAACCCTTCTGAGCCTCAGTTTCCTTATCTTAAAAAATGTAGAACATACTATCACCTAACTCTCTGGGCTGTTACAGAATTGACTGAGGATGCCCACAGGAAGCACCTATGTGGGGCCTAACACGTAGTTGACATTAAAAAAGAGCACTATTGTTAGTTACTGTTTCCTACAGGAATAGAAATGCATTTTTCAAAACGTCTTTCCTTGTCCAGTTCCCTATTTGGCTATCCACACGATTTATTGGGTTTCTGCAGGGTGAAGGCCAGGAGCAGATCTTCCTAGCGTGATGTTAAATGATCTCCATGGGGCTCAAACATAAGCGAAAGTCTCGTTGGTATTATGCTCACATTAGGTCTGTAAAACCATCAGTAATCTAGAAGTCAGAGAAACAATGCCTACAAATCAACTTTGCTCATCCTGGAGTTTAAAATAAGAACCTTGCTCTTTTTTTGTTAAAAGTTTGTCTTTTCTGCATAAAAAATTCCTAGGCTTGGGAAAAAAACAAAAAGCACAAGACACCTTAGGTAACTGCGAACGTTTCCTGATGAAGCGTCTGCAGGTGTAAATTCTGTCTGTTGATCGTTTTTTCTGGTGTGCAACGTTAGGAGAAAATGCTGACCGAGACGGAAACCGTTCTGTCGTGTCACATCCCGACGTTTTGCACTTGAGTTGTTGCACCTCTGAGATCAAGTTGAGCGTCAGACTTACCATTTTAAAATGGTGTTGCTGGGATGTTTATATACCTTTTGCAGTGTGGCGGGAAGCCGGAGCAGCTCACCTGGGCGGGGGAGATGGCGCCCCCACCTGAGGTCAGGGCACCCAAGGTCAAATGATGCAGTAGTGAAAGGTGGGGGTATTCTTCCTCTTCCAAAGTCTCTGAGGATGCCCGGTTCACCATTCCTCCTCCAGAGTTCCTGGGCCCGTGTGGCTCTGCCTTCAGGCTGGGTAGGGAAAAAAGACTACATGAGCTAATGCTAATAAATACTAAATAATTCATTGCTCATTCCAGTAATTTACTTCATCCAATAATGCCAATCTCTCCCCACCACCCTCCAAATAAACGTCCTTTCACAAACTACCTGTGGCAGATAGTCTTTTCCAAAGACAGCCACCATGACACCTCCCAACCGCAAGCTCTTCTCAATGAGATCTTAAGACTCCTTCCATCAGGAGGCGGGGTCTCTGTCTCCTTCCCTGGAATCTGGATGGATTTCTGCCTTACAAGTGATCAAGAGAGAGTGGCAAAAGTGACACCATGTGACTGCTGAGGTAGGTCAGAGAAGGTAGATCAGTTTGCTTGCTGGAGCCCTTCTTCGTGGAGTCTTGAGGCACCAAGGAAGAAGTGTGACTACCCCGGGGTAGGGGCATGGAAAGGCCACGTGTCAGCATTCCAGGGAGCAGTCCTAGTCTCAAGTCCTCCAGCTGAGACTGCAAACATGTCGAGTACATGAGCTTTCAGATAACGCCAGGGTAGGGAGAGCTGTTTCACCGAGGAAAATCATAGTGTGGTTATGGAAACAGAATGATTTACAGGCATCCAAAACAATATGAGCATCCAATAATAACAATATGGACATCCAGTAATGACAATATGGGCTCCAATAACAACAAAAGCCCTGTACACTCTGCTCTATTGGAGGGAAGAATGAGTATTGGTGTGCCCCAAAGCAGCCAGAATGTACAAGAATAGAGAGAGGGAAAAATGCTGGGAGCCTGTCTCATTTTGCAGATGAAGAAATCAAGACACAAACACTTCGATAACAAGTCAAGATTGCACATGGACTCAGTGGCAGAGCCAGGACTAGAAGCTGGTCTCCTGACACCCAGCGCCAGGCCCATTCCACGGCTCTGCCGCAGGCTGTCCATTCCACAGACTTCAGACACAACCTTGATCTCTAATCTCCAGATGGAAGGGGTTTAGGCTCGTGATGATTGATTCCAACTTCAGACGAATGGGATGATAAACCAGAAACAAGTTCTGTTCGTTCCTCCTGACTTCTACCTCGCCAAACTCAAATCCTTAAAACCCCAAAATCTTGCAAGTTGTAGTGTCTAATGGGCAGAGTTGTCTGATTCAGCCAGATGGCTCACGTCTCTCTCTCTCTTAGAGTAGATGTGACCAAGACGTTGGCCCATCTAAGCCTCAGTTTCTTTACCTAAAAACAAGGATTGGGGATGAAAAGGAGGCCTCTGAGCCTGGGCTGAGATACATTTTTTGAGTTCATAGGATGTATGAGATGCAAGCATTTATTTGCACAGGTTGATTTGCACGGCGAGGTGGAGCTGGCCAGGGAGGCACCTGATAGAGTCCCACCTGGTAGAGGTGGGAAGCTGGTTGCAGTGGAGTGTAATAGCTGTGTCTTCCCAGCACCCCTCTGCAGCTCCTCTCATAACTCCTCGCCCCCAGACACAGGATTGGACATATGGTCTATACCGGACCCACACTCCTGGCTCCCCGAGGCAACAATGACTGGTCTAGTAAGCGGATGTGTAACTCAGGGGGGCCAAGAAGAGTTCTTCCTTGAGAATTTTCAAACTGGAACTGAAGATAGAAGCCATTGTTTCTCCCTGCTGAAAAGCTGAAAAGATATGAGGTCCAGAACCACCAGCAACTAGATCCCCCACCTGGCAGGAAGCAGATCTGAGATAATTAAGCCAATGCTTAGCCGGTGAAAGAGTGAGAATCCTGAGGGAATCTGAGAGCTGGTTCCAGCTCATCTTGACATGTGTTTGCTTTTTAAGCAGTTTTATAACATGAACCAATGAATTACCATTTTGCTCAAGCTGTTTAGAGATGGACTTCCATTAAGTCATGACTAACTCACAGAGTCTTCTTCAACTCTACCCAAGAGACGACTCCTAGAGAACGAGGTGGTGACAAGTAAGAGAGAAGCTAAAAGCCAGTGAAATTTGAGCATCAGTGTCCGTGGCCTCATTTGTTCTCAGGGACACACAGAGCCTGGAGTTATAAGGATGGAGGAAAGGAACGAAGAGTTGTAAAGTTTCTGGCTCATAAGAGTTTTTCAATAAATATTAGCTCTCTTCTATTATACTTATCACACGTATAAGTAGCATCAATTTGCCTTATTAATAGACTTCTCTCAAAGAATATGGACATTCCATTGGCTTTGAAAGTTACAGATCCAACTACAAGAAATATTAAATTTTGACTGTTAATTCTGTCATTAATCTGTAAGTGTGTCTAATGTTAAATCTTCAAGAGTGGAAGACATTCATTAATGGGTCATAGAGTACGAATAATGGTTTATCCTTAATTGTTAGAATCTAAGAGTTTCTGTTGAAAAAGTCTTTTGTCTGCCAATACTAAATAGATTTTTCATTCTTCAGCCCACTGCAATTTATCTTTTCCCCATCAGTGTGTGGAAACCATTTCCAAAAACGTCACAAGTGACCTGCTAATTGCAAATCTCAAGGACGTGTTTAATTTCTCATCTGTCTCCTTTCTCTATAACATTTAACACCACCCATTTCTTTCCTTCTGAGGCTGTGATCCCATGGTTTTGTATTGATATTTTTTGTTTCTTCTCCATTTATGATTTCTCCTTAGTACTAATCTGTGTTTTTTTTTTTTTTCCCCCTACTTGCCTCCTAAGTATCCTCCAGGAACATATTCTTTCTTCAACTCTATATACTCTCCTTGGCATCTTAGGGACACCATAGCTTCAATCATGAAGCGATGGCCCCCTTGTCTATCCAAGAAATTGCCTGAGGTCCAGACTGAATTCCCAACTGCCTATTAGACATCTTCTTTAGGTAATTAAAATTTAATTTTTCTATAATGTCACAAAATATATAGCCTCTATCCTTTTTTTTATCCCTCATATCTATAAATGGCCTTAAATATTCTCCAGCTGCTCATTGAATTTGAAGAGCTCCTCAAAGTGTTAGTTTCCCCTTACCCCTTACATAGAATTAATCATCGAACTCTCTTGATTCTTCATCCTAAATACATAGGATTTTCTCCTCCCCTCCTTCTGCTCTGCCACTACCCTGGTTCACATCGCTTCTATTTCTCACCTCCGATATTGCAAGAATCTCTTGATTATCTTCCCTGCTAACCTCCTTTTACCACCTCCCCGCCACCCCCCACATGATCACCAGAGTGACGTTATTAAAATACAAACCTGATCCTGCTCTTTTCCTGCCTAACCTCCTTTATGACTTTCTAATACCTTCTGGATAATGCCCACACCCCTCATATGAACCTTGTCTTCTGTCAGATCTCATCTCCCACCTCTATTCTGCATATCCAAGGTTTCAGACTCTCCAGAGACAGTCCCTTGGGTTTATCAAGCTCTGTTTCAACTCGACACCTTTGCATATTCTATGCCATTTTCTCTGAAAAGAGCACACTTCCTTTGTCTCCCTGGCGAGCTCTCCCTTGAAGACTTAGGTGAGATGCCATCTACCCCCACAAGCCTTCTCTGACTTCCCCAGCAAGAGCTATGCACGCCACCTCTGCACTTTCAAAACACCCTGCCCGTGCCTCTCTCATGCATGTATCACGTCGGCATTCACAGAGTTTCTGTGAGAGTGTGATACGCAGGGCGTGTGTCTTCCTCATCTTCGTAAGCCCAGTGCCTTCCACATTGACGGTTGTGTAATAGCTGCCTAATAACGTGTGTTGAATGAATTAATGCATAACTAAATTAAGTAACTGATCTTGATATTTTCCAGTTTTGAGAATATTGACTGCTACTGATCTGCTTTCTGTCTCTATAAGTGTACATTTTCTGGACGTTCCATTTAAATGGAATCGTGGAATCTCTTGTCTTTTGCATCTGGCTCCTTTCAATCAGCTTTGACACACATCTGAGCCCATAACGCTTAGAGTCCGACAGCCACCTTGCGACAGCGAGGGAAAAGCCGAGAGAATCACGGGAACGTTAGCTCCAACGTGTTTGGACTGCTGGAGTAAGGCATGAACTGCCTACCTCCAGAGTCCTTCCCGTGGAAAAGGAAAAAAAAAAAAAACAACTATTTGGTAAGTTGGCATTCTGTTAATTACAGCTGAAAGCCAGCATTGTAGGTGGCCCACAAATGGTGGATAACGTTACTATTATTAACTGAATACTAAGTTGAATTTTAAGGCCAAAGAGGCTTAGAGAAGAAAATTCCTGGGCTAGCAGAGCTGAAAGTGACTTACCTCCCACGTGGTGGGGTTTCATTTCATCTGAGGGGATGATGTCTCTGGCTTTTTGACTGATGGGCATGCACCTACTTTCTAATGAGCACACATATTTTTGAGAGCAGAAAGGATCTTGTTAATTCATGGGTGAATATGCAGCTTTTCCTCGCCTCTAATCCATCAGCGTTCTTGTTGGTTATGTCTCCAAAATACACCATGATTCGCTCCACTCTCCCTGCCCATCGTCACCACTAATCTAAGCAGGGTTTTCTCCTGCTAGGACGGTCGTGAGAGCCTCCTGCATGGGTGTCCTCTGTCCACCCTCACCCATCTACATGCGTCTCCTCACATCAGCCAGGATGACCTTCACACTTTGAATCAGAAGGGACTGCTCTCTGTTTAAAACCTTCCAACAGCTGCCCAGTGCCTTTAGAAAATATCCAAATTCCTCTCTACCTCTTTAACCTCATCTTGACCCACTCCCCCTTCCTCTCACTTTCCCTCGGCCACATCAGCCTTCTTTTCCTTTTCTTAGATGCACCCAGTTCATTCCTACCTCAGTGCCTTTGCACTGCAGTCCCCCTACTTGATGTCTTTCCCAAGCTCACGGTATGGTTGGCTCCTTATTGCTCTTCAAGTCTCAACCAATTGTCTCTTCCTAAGAAAGGACTCTCCTGACTGTTATAAACAGGCTTTGAATATCATAGTAGATAATTTTTAGTGTACAAACAGATATTTTCCTTAGGATAAATACTATGAGTATAATTGCCAGATCAAAGAGGGTGTACATTCCTAAATGTATTTTAATAATACATTTTCTTGGTTTCATTTTCTTAGATTTAACTCTTTCATCTGGAATTCATTGGGCTATACGGTGTGAGGTGAGGCTGTATTCTCGTCTCCTACATCAATAACCAATTGTCCCAATGCCAGTGATCAAACAGTCTCTTTCTCCCCTCTGAATGGAAATATAAACAGTACGTTTAAACTTCTTAAGAGATTTAAAGCAGCATTTGTGAGATAGTGGGCATTGTGAAGCAATAAGTCACAATTTTCGTTATGCCTTAACCTCATCTTAATCATGAGAAATCATAATTATAGACACGTGCTGAGTGTACTTCATCTGAAATTGTACGCCACACGAATGACCAGGCATTTAATATTTGGCAGCCAACCCAAAACCACCCGGTTCTGCTTTCCGAGTCCACTGCTCCTAGATGTATAAGGTTGCTCATTAGAAGGAATTGCTTCCTTCCAAGTAAGGCATTCTTTGCTACCATGCAGCTCGAGCACATCACAACAGAATCTTTGTGTGGTTCACGGAGCTTTAATCAAAACCATTTCACTGGCAACGGCAGGAATAAAGCTTTTTCTTCATCTCCATTGCAGAATTTTCACAGTCATATTTAATCTTCGTTCAATCCCCCCCCAAAATTTACAAGTGTCATCAGAAAGCACTGTGGGACCTTGATTCCTTATTAAGGTTTTATATTGATCACACATGCAGCTGGTAAACGGTGCAATAAAAGAGCTTTCACTGAAATAAGGGGGTAACTCGGAAGGTAATCTCTGTCCTATTGCCATTTGTACTTTATTTATTACACATTTATGTTTCCAAGTGCATTTACTTATTCCTTGTTCCCTGGAAAATAGGATTGAGATGATGTGTGCTTCAGAGAAAAGTGGCCTTTGGCTCTGGGAGCTCTCAATCCCTCCGGAGAATGGCCCCGTGGCAAGGGTGGTTTATGCGAGCTCCAGCCTTTACAACCTGGCCCTGGGAGCCTCATGAATAATTCAGGCTGCTTTCTAACTCTCGCTCCCACTGTGTCAGGATGCTAAGGGACCCAGCAGGTTCCCGGGCTACTGCCATCAGCCAAGGACAGAGCTCTCCCCTGAAGTCCCTCAGTCCCAACCGTGCCTCTCCTTTGGTTACTGTTGATCGGATCATTGGTGGGTGCCCGTCACAAGCAGGACCGGTCAGAGAGCTTCCGTGGAGTTGGGAATTGAGTCATGAGGCAGGCTGTCTGTCTTGGGGGCTACAGACAGGTATCGTCCATCTGCCGTGTGAACTGAGCAGCAAAGGCAGGCACATTCCAGAGAGAAGAATGGAACTCACGTGCGGAGAGCAGTGGACATGATGGCTTTCAGCCCCCAGCCCTATGGGGGGGGGGGGGCCTTGTAGTTGCCTCCATGAAAAACTCCTGGGTGTATACCTTTTGTTTACTTAAGTTCTCTTGAGGTTTCTGTTACTTCCAATCCAACACACAAAAATCCCCCACAACAATAAAGGCATCTTTTCGGATGACACGCCTACCCAGACTAGGGAAACTAAAGAAGAAATAAACAAGTGGGACTTTATCAGATTCAAGAGCTTCTACAAGACAAACGAAACCAGAATCAAGATGAACAGACAACCCACCAGCTGGGAGAGAATATTTCCAAAACATACATCTGACAAGGGGTTGATCTCCACAATATATAAAGAACTCACACAACTGAACAGCAATAAAACGAAGAACCTCATCAAAAAATGGGCACAGGAAATGAACAGACACTTCTCCAAAGAAGATATACAGATGGCCAATAGGCACATGAAAAGATGTTCAACATCACTAATCATCAGGGAAATGCAAATCAAAACAGCACTGAGATATCACCTCACGCCCATTAGAATGGCTATAATCACCAAGACTAAAAACAACAAATGTTGGAGGATGTGGAGAAACAGGAACCCTCATACACAGCTGGTGGGAATGCAAACTGGTGCAGCCTCTATGGAAAACGGTATGGAGATTCCTCAAAGAATGAAAAATAGAGATGCCCTATGATCCAGCCATCCCACTACTGGGAATCTATCCAACGAACCTGAAATCAACAATCCAAAGAGGCTTATGCACCCCTATGTTCATTGCAGCATTATTCACTATAGCCAAGAAGTGGAAGCAACCTAAGTGTCCCTCGACTGATGATTGGATCAAGAAGATGTGGTATATATATACAATGGAATACTACTCACCCATAAAAAAAGACAAAATCGTCCCATTTGCAACAACATGGATGGGCCTGGAGGGTATTATGTTAAGTGAAATAAGCCAGAAGGGGAAAGACAAACACTGTATGATCTCACTCATATGTGCAATATAAACCAACACATGGACAGAGAAAACCGTATTGTGGTTACCAGGGGCAATGGGGTAGGGAGTGGGCACAAGGGGTGAAGGGAGACATGTATATGGTGATGGACAAACAAAAATGTACAATCCAAACTTTCACAATGTTATAAACTATTAAAACATCAATAAAAAAAATCCCCCACAACATTCCCACACAAAAATCTTCCATAATAAACTGACCAATCTGGCTTGCTCATTGGTAGGGCTGATATTAGGATTATGAGAGAGAAAGAGTGATTGAGATTGTCATCGTCTATATTTTATGTACATTTTATTACTGTGTGAAGAGAATATTCCATTGTGGTCTAGTGAGGGTTTACGTAGATGTTTGTTTGAATTGGATAAACCGTACCTCAGGAGACTTAGAGACATGAAGCTAAATAATACATAAAAAATAAAGTCTAAAGTCTAATAGATAAAAATAAAATTTAAAAATAGCAAGAAATAACCTGTTAGGAAGGAAAAAAGAAAAAGGAACCAGTTAAGGATGCTGTGTAATTGGTACCCTCATATTTTCATGGTAGGATTTTAAAATGGTGCAGCTGCTCCAGCCATAGAAAAGAATGCATCTCTCACACCTGCTGCAACGTGGATGAACCTTGAAGACGCAATGCTGAGTGAAAGAAACCAAAACAAAGGCCACGTACCACGTGATTTCATTGACATGAAATGTCTAAAATAGGTGAATCCACAGAGACAGAAGGTAGATCAGTGGTTGCCAGCGGCTGGGGGTGGGGGAAAGTGGAGGTGACTGCTAATGAGTGTGGGGTTTCTTTTTGGGGTTATGGGAATGTTCTAGAATCACACAGTGGTGACGGTTGTGCAGCCCTCTAATTATACTAAAAAGCACTGAATTATATACTTTAAAATGGTGAATTTTATTTTATGTAAATTATATCTCACTTCCAAAAATAGAAAAAACAAAAGGAAGCAGCCAGAAAGGAAGAGTGAATGTTGCTTGCCCATTGGACCAAGCCCTGAGCTCTCTCCCTGCTCTGGACCCTCTGCCTCGGTTCTCCATGGATGGCCTGCTCTACCGTCCCTCCTCCCAGAGAGGCTGCCGTCCACTGTAGCTGGAGCAGGAGCCCCTTGAGAGCAGAGGCCGTACCTGGGGTTTCAGTACCCACCAGCACCGTGCTGGGGTCAGGCAACTGGCATCTGTTTCTTGATCGACTGATTGTTGTCAACTGATTCTGTGAGAGTCATAAATGCCCTGTCACTCTGAGGAGGGTAGGAATGTTGTTCAGGCAAAATTGGAGGAAAAGACGGCAGATTCGTACAGAAGGAACGGACTTCCTTGGTAATTAGAGATGAATCCAAAGAAGAAAACAGGTTCTTTGGGCTGGTAGTGGAAGGAACAGGAGACGTCGATCGAAAGAGACGAACTTCTCCCAGAGCCAGACAGACACTGAGCTAGGAAAGAGAGAAAGCGGTACTGGGACAGAGACTGAGCCTGCACGATGAAGGAATCTCCATTAAGTAACTGTCGGTCTCCTGAAATCTTTCCCTGGACGTGTTCTGTCTCTTTGTCACCCTGACCTCCTGCAGTAAAGATACTTCTGCATATTCCAATCAGTTGGCTAGGAAACGGCTGATGGTAATGTCTTAACCCTGGGAAGAAGTGAGTGGGGGAGAAGAAAAGATCTCGTCTCTATAACTACAACTCCTCCTCTCTCCAAAGACGCCCCTCAAGTCTTTAAGTGATAGTTGCAGAAATGACAAGAAAAAAATAAAGAATATCTCAAGTCTGGGATTTCCTCATGTTTCCCATTCGATTACAAGAGGAGCAGCAGCAGAGAATCACGTATAGAACATACTAGACCAAAAAGAAGTCAGACAGTTCTCCACCCACACCCCAGGCATCCTACATGGAGCTTGACACAAAGACAATGGAGAATGCTAGAATCTTCTGGAAGAGTGACTCAAGCATTGAGAGCAGAAGATATAATCAGAAGTGACAAGTATCTTAAACACGTTTCTCAAAATTCAACAAGTGCGCGTTTACGCATGTTGCCTGTTCTGGATCCGTTCTCTCTTCTTCAGGAGCAAGGACCTTGGTATTCTTCCAGGACCACACACCGCCCCTAATCAAGCCACGCAGTCTGGAGGGTGCTGACCTCAGTCCCGGTCCTGGGATGGGCTGCTGGCACAGGGATGGCTGGGCAAGGCATCACACTCCTCTGCCACAGTGATTGGTTGAAGGGTGAGCACATGACCTAACCACAGCCAATCAAAACTCCTCCTAGGTCTTTCGCTGGAGCTACCAGAAGAGGTTCTGAAGCTGCCAAGAGATTAGGAGGTAGATTTGAGCTGCTCCATTTGCCATCTCAACACCATGAGGAGATATGCTGCCTGAGAATAGAAACAACTCAGAAGAATAGAGAGCTTAGTGATGGAAAGAGATTGGTCCATTGTTTGAGCACCTGAATCCAGCCATGCCTGAAGCTAGTACTTCCTATCAACCTCATGGTTATATGAACCAAATTCCCTTTTTCGCTTAAGTCAGTTTGAGTTAAGTTTCTGTCATTTGCAACCAAGAGTCCTAACTAGTAAACCACCAATTTGCCCATGGACATTAAAAACAAAATGGATTGCATGATTGCCAGGTCACACTGTACCCTTTTTCAGGAGTAGCTCTGAAACATCTCTCTACTGCTGTATTTCTTCATTTGTTCACAAAATAAGACTCTACCTGGTACTTACAACTCCTTAGTCACTATGCTAGATGCAGGGGAGATTATCAATGGTTAAAATAACAGGATCTGGAATGGCCAGAGCCAATTGTGAGCTTGGACCTCTTTCCTAACCCCTAAATCACAATGCTATTGTGAGAATTTAATCAGCTCATATTTGTGGTTAGGTTCTCGTGCTCCGCTTCGGTGGCCCTGGGGTTCGCAGGTTCAGATCCTGGGCGCTGACCTACACACTACTTATCAAGCCACGCTGTGGCGGCGTCCCACATATAAAGTAGAGGAAGAAGGGCATGGATGTTAGCCCAGGGCCAGTCTTCCTCAGCAAAAAGAGGAGGATTGGCAACAGATGTTAGCTCAGGGCTAAGCTTCCTTTTACCATAAAAAAAAAAAAGAGGGTTAAAATACAGTCTCTGCTCTCAGGCAGCTTAGAGTCTAAGAAACATTTTTGTAGGAAACAATCACCTAGTCATTTTTCATTGACTGAACAAAAGTCATATATGGATTTCAAAGCATCTGTAAAATCATTTATCTTAATAAAAGCTGTTACCGTAAATGAAAGGGAATCTAGAAAAAAATAAATAAATATTAAGCCAACTGGTAATGAGCTATCTGCTATATTTCATTTAGGGATCGCTAATTGACTCCTGGCAGTCTCGATAAAGGAGGAGAAAATGACACAGCCTCAACACAATCAAATTCCCACAACATTAAACAATCCCATGAATAATTCACTCTCAAATCTGTTTTATAGGAATAGAAATGGAAACAAAGGTCTGTTTCCCAAATGACATCAGACATGCACATGAAACACCCAAGATAGCAAGTTAAATAAGCACCATTAATAAATCATTTGAATTGCTGTGCCTAATGTGCTGAATAAACAGCATTTGCACCCAAAAGCTGAGGGGCCCCGAGCTAAGCAGGAAAAGAAGGGAATTCAGATTCCATGGGGGCACTGTTTATATTTGAATAATGTATGACCATAAACACTACATTTTCTTCTTCTATTTAATTATTATCTAGTAACAAAACATTTGGGCACTAACGGGATTTTCAAAGTAATTTTTCTTTAATTGCATCCATTCCGTCCATGTCTCTTATTTCCAAGCGGAGAATGGAATTCAAGCCTTTGCTGGCACGGGGTGTGGTCTCTCTCCCTCCCCGCTGTCCTCAATCCTGCTCCACTGACTGCCCTCAGCTCTGGGCCCGGCTCCTCCCCTGCTCTCTTCTGTCTCAGTGAGGCTTGACCCTTGGAGTTTACTTTTCCCAGGACCTCTGGCCCACCTGGTTTCTGACTAGGTTGGCTGATAGGGTGCTCAGGTGGCAGGAACGGTGTCCCCATGGCACTGGTTCTCACCAGGCAGCCTCAGGACTGTCACCTCCCTTGTGTCCCTCCAGCCCGAGGATGGAGCTGCCCCTCTGGGTTTCCTCACCTTCCTCTGTTGGGCTTTTCATCTCTTCCAACAATTTTAACTCGTGGCCCCAAATTATGTCCTCCATTCAGGTACCCATTGTGGACTGTTTTCCTGACCAGGCTCAGACGGATGGACAGGCTCCCCTTTTTCTCCCGCGTGCACTAATTCCCCCCACGGGAACTTGTCTCCTTCTACCTTCTAATGTCTCCTGAATGCTGCTGCTGCTTCCTGCCCCAACTTAGACCTGCCTCTCCCCTGAGAACACCACTTCCCGAGCGGCCCTCCAGACTGGACATTGATCTCCTGCCCACCCCCGCCGACCGCACCTCCATCTAATGATCCTCAAAGGGTGTCTTCCATCTCCCGGGGCATGGTGGTCTCCTCGGGATCATTACTCTTCTGTACTCAGACAGAAAACCTCTTCTGCTGAAGCTCACACCAGCATATTCTCTACCCATCCTGGTGTCTCTTAAAGTTTGACCTTTAACACAATCCATCAGTTTTATTGAGAACTAGTTCAATGTATGTCTCTACCATAATTTCTACTTCTATCTGGGCAACTCATGCGATGCTCTGGCCTTTCCATCCTCACACCATGGGAGTTATGAAGAGGAAACTTTCGCCCAAGTGCTACTATTTACTGAGCATGCCATCTTGAGCCAGTTACTTAATATCTCTGAGCCTACCTTCTTCATCCTCACACCAAAGTGTTCCTGAGGTCCTACAATGGACAAGGGAAATAGTAGCAAACAAGTTTACATAGACTGTATCTTCATGAAGTTAACATTCTAGCAGAGGGGAGAAGTAGTAAAAATTAATCATACTTCTGATGCTATTAATGATTTAATTATTATTGTGATAATTAATACAAGGGAAAAATACAGGACCATATGCCAGGGGGAGTAAGATGATATTGTTTTTCTTCTGAAGCCACCATGTTCTCCCTTGTGTTTTGAAAAATCAAAGCTTATTATGACTCGTTAGTTAGGGTGCAAGCAAGCTTACTTCTGTGTATTGTTGCCTTGTGGTTAATCTTGGTGCTGTCTAAACAAACTAATGACAGCCTTAGCACGCTGATATCCATGCTGAGGTCTCTCAGTGAGCTTCAGGGGCAAGATTGCAAATGGCAGGTGTCAAAAGCTCTCTCATAATCATTAATACAAAAGTCACTGAAAAAATAAATGGGCCGCCTTTCCTCCTGTGTATCAAGCAAATAATTAAAGCCAATCATTAAACATTAACTTTTGCCCTTTGATGTTTCACTTAGAAATGAAACTTTCACAACCCAACCCAAACTGGCATAGGGAAAAAGATCGTTTATTAGACCATGTGACTGAAAAGGCTCAGACCTGGCCTTACTCGTGGCTTAATCTGGAATCAAATGGTGTTACAGAAATCTGATTCTCTCTCTCCCTCTCGGCTGTACTTCCTTGCAGACTCCATTCTCAGCCAGGCTCTCTCCTCCTGGGGGCACAGTGGTTGGAGAAGCCGCAGCCTCACATCCTCCCAGATTCAGGTCTAGGATGATCAGGAATCTCCTTTTCTGGGGGCTCTTACAAAGCCCTGAGCCCCGTTCTGATTGCACCCGCTTAGGTCATGTGCCAAGGCCTGAGCCAATCAATGTGGCTAGAGGATGCTGTGCTTGGTCCAGCCAGGTATTGGCCACCTGGACCACTGGAACTGAAACTGACAGCAGGGACCTTGGGGGCTGTTGCTGACAGTTAGGGGTCCAGGTACTGGGAAGCCAAACCAGAATTACCTCCTCGATCTCAAAAAAACCACGGAACGGGAAGTTTTCACCACTGCTTCGATGACGTGCTCAACCTCTAAAAAATAAAAAGTCACAAGTTTGCAGGAGGTCTCACCAATGTCAACAACTCCCCCTCTTCTGCGGGAGGTTGTCCCCGTCACTGAGCTTCCATTTGGAGGAATGGCTCGGTCAGCTGTTCTGCAGCCAACAAAACCCACATGGCAAACACATTTTTAAAAAGCGTCCCCTGTTTCCTACTGACTTTTTAATGATGTAAGCAATTAATTCACACAACTTTCTGGACAACTAATCTTACAGACAAGCTTAAAGTCTGTCAGTTTGCAGGAGGAAAAAAAGAGAAGTAACCTTCAAGATATTCCCCCAAATTTCTGTGCTAGGAAACATCACACTTCCCTGAAGGGTAAGGAATTTAGGGGATCTTATTAGTTTGCTGGGGCTGCTGTGCAAAGTAATACAGAAGGGGTGGCTTAAACAACAGAGACTTATTTTCTCACATTTCTGGAGGCTGGAAGTCTGAGATTAAGGTGTCAGCAGAATTCATTTCCTCTGAGGCCTCACTCCTTGGAGTGTAGATGGCCATCTTCTCCCTGTGTCCCCACGTGGTTGTCCCTCTGTGTGTGTGTGTGTCCAAATTTTCTCTTCTTAGAAGGACACCAGTCCTGTTGAATTTGGGCCCACCCTAGTGACCTCATTTTACCTTAACTACTTTTTTTAAAGACCCTATCTCTGAATACAGTCCCGTTCTGAGGTCCTGGGGGTTAGGACTTCAACATATGAATTGGGGGGACACAATTCAGCCAGCAACAGGGGCCTAGCACTGTTGCTGTCAAGAACAGTGCCCTTTCTGTGTAAATGATAATGGGACTGCATGAGTATTTAGAAATCCTTTAGTTGCATATTATTGCCTTTGCCCTTAAAATGTGAATGTATTTTATCCACCCCCTCCCCTAAGATTGCAAGGGGCATAAGGAGATTCAGATTCAAAATTACCTAACCTTCAGCAGGGCGAGGGGCCATCCTGGAAAGGACCTGAGTGGACAGCTGTGGTGTGTGTCTGACCAGCATCATTCCACCTCCTCTGGAACAGCAGCTGTTTTCCTTGGAAGAACCTCCCTCCCCAGTGCACGTGGCCTCGGCAGGTCGGTGACCCAGGCTAAGGGCATCAGGTAGTCTCTTCCAGGAATCTGGATCTTGAGCTCAGTGACAAAGACGGGAGATGGCTGGGGTGGATCCATAATCCAAGGACCTCGATCCTTTGAAATCCACTGTCTCTGACGTTCTTAACAGCTCTTTTGAGGACACCATTTGTACAGGTGTCCTCTGAGTGTCTCTCTGTAAAAGCCAGATCTTAGGTTAGCGTGAGGGAAGCCATCTCAGGGAAAGGAAGCAGTATTGCAACTGTGGTCTTGACTCACTAGTCTCTGAGAATGAACTCTAGCCTGCACGCAGCATAGATGATGAAGCACCTCTTGCCTTTGCAGAATACAGGATCTGCTAGTTCTATGACTCTTGCTTACCTATATCTCCCAGATGTGATAAGATGATAACTTTGTTCTCTGAGTTCCCCAGGAACATGACGACCTCCAGAAAGAAAAACTCTTGAGTTGTTACCCATCACATATGACAGAAAAAAGAGATAATATGATGCCTTGAAGTCCATCACATTAGATGGTTGACATTACTAAATGCCCTCCTTCCCTGCCTATTTCCCCTATATAACTGCCTCAAGATTCTGTAGGATTTTAAGATGGTTCTTTAGGACACTAGTTCGCCATCTTCCAATCATGCTGGCTAATCGTATAAATTTTCCCTTCTCAACCACTGGCCTGTTTGCAACTGATTGGCACCATGTTGTGGCAAGCAGAACGAGCCCGTTTTTGCTCGGTTACATTTCAAGCCCTTCACGCCAACGCAGTGCACTCCCACACTGAAACCACCTCTGTGAATTTTACAGCAGGACAGTCAAAGTGCAGGGAAGGAACCTCTCTAGAGAAAGGTCAGGAAGGCCCTGTCTTTTTGTAGGAAAGTATCTCTGGTTTTTACTCTTTAGGAATAGCATTTAAAGGGTCCATGTGGGCCCTCCCAGCCTGAGACCTGAGGAGCCCAGACCGAAACTCTCCATGTGATCCTTCAGGCCTGATGATAGGCTTTAGGAGGCTCTGACTGACAGGCTGCATGGGGGTCGCTGCCCTCCCCACACCAGACAAGGCGCCCGGCAGTTTCCTGGAAGGAGGTGCATTGAGGACTCTGCCTCCCGGGGCCAGCTGTGCTCATGTGCACATCTGTGTTCCTAGTAAGGTGTCTGCATCTGGAAGCCTCTTTCCAGGGCGCTTTCCTCCACTCTGACCCGGAACTTTTCCACTCTCAGCCCTTCCCCCTTCCGTCTCCTCATCCCCTGATTCCAAAACAAAAAAGTCAGGAGGCTTTTGTGTGGGGCTGCTCAGCAGTGGGCTGATCTATCTGATTCTCGCCCAGTGCATTCCTGTGTGAAAAATGGAACATTTGGAGTCTGAACTTTTGTTTGTTTGTTTGTCTCTTGTCTGTACTATCACTGTAAGTGAATAAAGGTTTGCAACTTACCTTCAGTTTGGCTCATCGTCCTAATTGATGACCTCAACACCTGGAAGCTCAGGTGTTGTACAACAAGACCCCTCCCCAAGGTGGCTTTCTCCGATTCCCACTCAATTAGCCCACCTCCCCCTGATGGCCATAAAGAAGCCTGTGTTGACCACGCTGCTCTGAGTTCAGGCAGCAGAAGTAATGTGGTGCTCTGAATTAGCAGGAAGACTGGAGGACACAGCTTGTAGGAGGTCACTATGGAGGTCTTGGTAGCAGAAATATTTGATTATCTTTCCAGGGTCTTTCTGGAGTGAGTGAGCTCCAGCCTCTCTCAGTCTTCTTGTCACAGCGTTTGGGATTTGAATTCCAGGGAAGGAGCTTGGGTCATCCCCCAAAGGACTTGGAAAGAGCAGGTTGTCTGGATCAACAGCCCACCGGACTGCATCCAGTGGGACATCAGTTATTTCTCAACAAGGAAATCAGGGTGCGATTCCCAAGAAGGTGCAAAGACACTGGGCAGACAAGAATGAACTGTCCACTGCAGTAAGATACCTAAAGAGGAAAAATCAAATGCTTGGGATTCTCACCTACAGCCTTGTCCCTTGAAGCCTGGAATAAATTAATGTGGATCTAGACCTGTGGGCAGAGGGGGAGATTGAGGAGGATGGGAGGGGGGAAGAGCATATCAGGGCTCAGAAATGTCAGGCCATGGGAGTCAATGCACCCCTCTCCTTTCTCCAGTCTTCCTGGGAACCCTAAGATGAAGTGTCCTCGTGCCTCAGTCTTCACTCTGCCTCCCTCAGAGACACTAGCTCAGTCTCGCTGGGGACAGAGCTCCTCATGGCTGACCCCCTCCATTCTCCATTCTCACCAATCTCTGCAGCCAACACACGTCACCGCAGACTCTCCTCTCCTCCTCATGGGCAAGATGGACCCCCAAGCACTGTGTGTGGACACTGCACTACACACACACTTACTAAAGTGTCCCCCTTTAACTACCTTCTCCTGGGAAGATCCCCTATATTATCCAGCATGGGTGGCTCCAATTTTGTAGTTCAAGTCACACTTAAGGGATGCAGGCTACGTAGAAGCGGGAAACTGGATTTGAGTTCTGATTCTTCTACTTTTTGGCTGTGTGACCTTGAGCAAGTTATTTAACATCTCTGAGCTCAGTTTCCTCATGTACAAAATGGGGATGATAACTGTAGCTTCCTCAAAGGATTGCCTGAGGATTGAATGAGAAACCATACATTAAATACTTAGCACACAGTGTTAACTCAAGGAGCAGGAGTTGCTAATGATTTATTGTTATTAATGTTTTCCAGTTTGCCTATACCATAGGCAGTAACATAAAGTAATCCACCTCTCTCTATCACTTTCTTCACGGGAGAGATTCTAATAAGCCATTTGGTTCTCAGTAAGGGCCCGGAAGACTTTGAAGGTAAACAGGGAACTTCCCAGTTTAACCACAAAGAGTTGCAGCATTTCAAGTCAGCTGTAGACTTGCTATTATGGAAAAACTCCAAATTACAACGAAGAACCCCAGTGAGGCTTCAGCAAAGAGACTTAGATTCTAGACCTGGGAACAAAGAGAGAACCCACATCGCCCGAGTTGGCAATAGCTTTATGTTGGAACGAACAAAAGTGTCTGGAAAACAAACAGGAACCCCACACAGCTCTCTGAACTCCATGCAGCAGACTGCAACTGGGGAGGATAATCCATCATCATCAAAACAAACATCCATTTTACACTTGCACCACAGTGAGGATGCACTTATTTGCATAATGATGATGATTTGCGTATGATAAAAATTTGCCTGAGTGAGTCTTGAGCTCAAAATACATTCAAATATGATACCGTCAGTACAATTTTCTCAAGGATCCCAATTTAATACTATTTATCTAATGAAAGGAAAAAAATAAATATTGGCTGTAACATCCCATTATGCTAGAGAGTTGGTTTTAGACGACACTTGAGTGAAGTGAGTGAGTGGTGGTTGTCTTTCCTCGAAGTCCGTATCAGAAAGCAACGACTCTTGTCTGTAGGTGGGAATCTCTCTGCTCGAAATGGATGTTTTCAGACACATACAGGCCAAGCTGTCTGCAATAAGCGTTAGGTTCATGAACACAATGCTTCTACCCTAAGTTAGGCACAAGTCAAGAGCAGAAGACATGTCTTGAAGACAGACATCATCAAAGAAAGCAAAAAAAAAAAAAAAGAAAGAAAGAAAGAAAGAAAAAGAAAAAAAGAAAGAAAAGAAAAGAAAAAGAATAAGATAAACATCCTTAAGTCGTATTACCTCCAAGCCTGCAGCACAGGCAGAAACAAAAGTATAGCTAAGTGTTTCTGGGTTCCATATTTTAAGAGAGAATGATATTGGAAACTATCTTCCATCTGGCTCAGCAGAATGGAGAACTGCAGTGAGTATCTCTTTGGGCCTGCTTGTACCTCACAAGTTTTCCACGTGGTTGTCTAAAATATGCTGTGTGTCCCTCTTTGCTTCCTTCTGCCTCTGGAGGTGGGTGGACAGAGCCTTCATTTAATTTCCACATCAAAGGGAGGGTCACTGCTGCAATCGAAACCAAAATAGTGTTTTTCTAATGCCCACATGCGGACAGCACAAGGCTGATGACCGCACACGATCTGCATCATAGTCCTTCCTTCACAGGGTGAATATTGCTGATGGTGATGCTCTCTGGCTACCCAGCTGGGGCTGGGGTCGGGCAGGGGGGAGGAGGAGGAAGCATTTTCTCCCTAAAATATATGCCATTCACGCCAGTATCTTATACACGTTTTTGACTGCAACCCACAGTAAGAAATAGATTTGACATTACCTAAAACATACACAGATACATACACACACACACACAAGCTCATCAAAATTGAAACAAAATTTCAGAAAACAATTCTCATTCTTCAACCTTTATTACATGTAATGCATCTTGTTATTTTCTATCCTATCCTGTCCTATTTTAAGTTGTTAAGCCATGTTATGCTATTTCATTTCTTTTTAAATGGCGGCCACATCCCACTAAATTGATTTCCACCCTCATGAATGGACTAAAACAATACTGATTGAGATTCTAAAGGGCAGAACAAAATCCTAGGATTTATATAAGAATAGACTAATAAACCTATTCCAAACGTTGCAGGTTTCTTTCTGCTTTCCACTCAATTTCTTTTTTCTCTGCCTTAAAAAAAAAGAAGTCAGTTCTTTGGACCTATTATCTGTGAATTATTGAGCTAATTCCTATGGGAAAACTAAGGTTTAGGCTTAGAGAAATGAGATGATGGCTCAACAAAGGTTATGGAAAAATAATTAAACAACGAGCTTCTTAAGGCAGAACTGTGGTATAAATATAAGAACTCACCTGTGGATTTGGGGACTAATCCGAGCTTTAATCTTTAAAGGAGGGTGCGTTTTGAGCTGATAAATGAGAAGTGTTCCTGTCAACTGTAGTTTAAATATCTGTATGTAAAGCAAACCATACTGAGCCACCCATCTGAAGCTGCCTATGGCTGTTCCAGAGGTGCCCAATTTGGGAGAAGTGTGATGCTATTTCTCACCCCTCTATCCATGGTGAACGTCAATAGTAGACCACACTGCTCTTGTCCTCTGAATCCAGATTAGACTTCAGAATCCACTCAACACAGGCCCCTGCCCGTCAACCTTCATTGGAAAGGTAGATGAAACTACGTGAACCTCAAGTCTACTCAAAGGCAAGCGTGAGGGCTTCCAACCAAATATCGAGATGTATGACAAACTCTTACATAAGTGAATCTTTTACTTTTCATCTGGGAGAATCTGGTGTTGGATAATCGTGGCCAATGTCTGAAATGTCTTTTTTATTTTTTAAGAAGGAAAGAAAAGAAGATTGGATTCCTGAAAAAGTTCTGAGTGAAACCAGCAAACAGCCATTGATTTAGTAGCTAGGAACTAAGGTTTTTTTTTTCTTTTGCAATTACTGATCATAGATTTTTAATTGTTCCCCTGCCCATTGTTAACTGTGCTGCTTAGGCAATATGCTATCCAACTCCCTCTAGGTTCCTATAGATGACATCTCCCTGGAGCCTGGGTCACCATGGTAATGGGTGTTTGAGCTGTTTTCAGGAATTAGAACCTCTTGTCCACTTCAGGCCGGTTGAGACCACCAACCCTTCAACTGGGCCCATGCAAATGTCTGATAAGCAACCATTTGAAGTTAAGAGGCTAAAAACTCCACCCTTGGGTCATGTTGATGCCCCCATTCTGTGAACATGCGTCCTATGAAGAGGCATGAAGTCTGACTACGCTTGCGCAGATCATCAATTACCTCACCTCTCCTCACCTCCAATCATCTATCTCCACAGTTCAGATCACCTTGTCCCTTTACCCCCTAAATATCCCTGAGCCTCCATTTTCAGGGAGGTGGATTTGAGACTCGCTCTCCCATTTCCTCACTTGGCTGCTTTGTGATTAAACCCTCTCTCTGCTGCAATGTCGTCATCTCGGTGTTTGGCTTTCCAGGCGATGTGCAAAAACCAACCTAGTTCAGTAACATGAGTGATCGAGAAAAGAACTCCCTCAACTGTTACTGGTAGGGATACAAAATTATCTTTAAAATTCCTTGCAGCTCTGGCCTTCAATAATCAAATAATAAATAACAAATCAAAGGCAGTTGGTGATTTCAGTTTTACCAAGTCCAACTATGGAAAAGTAGTGCTTAATTAGGAATAGGGATGTTTATTAACTTCTCTAAATCAATTTAGCAAGTATGTATTAAGCATCTACTAGGTTAGGTAGGTTAACTGGGTAATATTAAAGGTTTAGATTCATCTTTCTAATGACGAAATGGAGTGATTTGTTACAGTCTCTGTAGAACTTTTTTTAAATTAACTTTTTAACTTTTTTTTAACAGATTTTTTAATAAGACTATTTGGAGAATATGATAAAAAATGAGCTGCAGTCTCAAAGACAAGAAATCAGAGGGGTGGAAAATGACCCTGTGCCCTGTGCAGTGTTTGCTTCCATTTGCATGGGGATCCACAGAAGCCAGTGGGGCACTTTGTTTGTCCGTAGATGTCCATCCTGGAGCATGGACTAATCACGGCTTTGAGTTCTAAGACAATCACACCAAGTAGCCAAGCAAGTCGTTCAGAGTCTTCCAGGAGAGATTTTCCCCAAGTGACATTCTGTTTCATCATCTTCACCACTGAGTGGCTCCCAGGCGTAAGTCTGCAGTAGTTCATTCACCTTTCCACATAGTTTCCCGTTGTGTTCCTCAGGGCAGGCCAGGCTGTGCTTCAGTGATCAACAGCCCCACATACCAGCAGCTTAAAGCAGCAAAGCTTCTTTCTCTCTCCTCCTCTACAGGTCAGAGTGTCTCCCCAGGGCTGGAGCCGGCCAGGTGACTCATCACCCACCTGCACATCACAGGCACTTCCAGAGTAGGGGAAAGAGGATAGAGAGCCCAGCCCCAGCAGAGAAACGAAGTCACAGCCATGCCCCACTTCAGCGTGGAGGGAAGTTAACACAACAGCCAGGAGGAGCAGAGATTGGCGAAACACTGTGACATGGGCTCCATGCATAAATCAGAGGGTGATGAGGATGAGTCGTGTCTCCAGGTCACCCTTTCTCTTACACTTTACTTTCATTCATGTCATCAAGATCTAAATAGGGATGAGACAGCAATGGAAAGGCTCATCTATTCATTCATTCACTCACTCATTCATTCATTCAACAAACACTTATCGAGTGGCTCCCACGTGCCAGGTACAATTCTAAACCAGAGACACACAGTAGGCTGCCTCCATGAAGCTTACCTTCTAGTGGGAGATACAAGGAGGAAACGAATACAAACAAAAATATATATATATAAACATATACCATATGAGCTAGTGATAAGCTGACACTTTGGAAAAGGTGATATTTGAGCCTCAGAGAGGAGGAGGAAGGGAGGGAGTAAGCTATGCAGGTATCTGGGGGGGGAAGAATCTGAGGCAGGTATTGCAAATTTTTAAAATGTCATCTTTTCCTGCTGCCTCAGCACAGTGGGACTCTCCCTCTGTGATAAGGTTGATTTTCACTGATGGCATTTCTGACACACATAAAAGACATTAGCTGAACCCAAAAACTGGCAGGAGAGGTTGTGGATGTTAATTAAATCCAATGTGATTCAGGTAAGTCAGGCAGGGCTTAGGGGGTCACTTTCCAAGAAAGAGAATTAAGGTGTAACTTTTGAGTAAGCGTTCATGAAGTGACTTTTCTTGAGCATCACTCAAAAAAAAAAAAGGAGTTACCCTGTTTTTATTTTATTTTCAGCATTGGAGGCATTGTTGGAATTATTAAGTAGGCACCCACAATGACTGTTCTGACATGACAGCCGTCATTTGGCATATGGTTTCTTTCTGATACATTCATTTAGAAATCAGTCCCATTACCTGCAATCACAACTATTGTAAATAAAAAAGTCATTGAACTTTTAATGTAGTTTGACTTCTCCCAGAACATTTCTGGGATTCTTCCTCTGGTTGCCATTTATATTTCAGGAATAGAAGTGAATATAATAATAGGTTGCAACAAAATGTCATTAAATTTAATATATAGAAATTTGAAAGGAATGAACTCTTTGAACAAGACCTCGAAGAGAGGATTCACCAAAGGAAAAATATTGATAGGCTAGATTGAATAAAAACTCACTTTTTCTGAGTGTCCAGACACTCAGACACACATACATGCACAGGAATACACACACGCTAATAAGGTAAATGAAAACTGGGGAAAATATTTGCATAAGACAAAAGACTAATGTTTTTAATGTCTAAAGAGTGTTTGCAAATCAATAAGTAAAAGAGATATAGATGGTTAGAATTTCTACAATTTTAGGAGAGGCGGATTGTTATCAGTCGATCTTCAGTGCTATCTTCAATTGGTTGTGGTTTTCAATTGCTAACATTTTATTTGGGAATCTTAAATTAACGCTACTTTGGCTTCATTATTGTCCATTTAGTTGTTTTCTGGTTTTGGTTGACTTCACCATATATATTAAAGCATACTTGCATATTTTGACCTATAATTTGTAATAACTAATGTTGGAGCTAGTCATACATCCAATTATGACTCAATTATGTATCCTTATTGATCAAGCTAATGCATAAGCCATTCATATCCTCATCCTATCCCAAAATATACCTATACAGTGGTATTTCATTGGTAATATAGTTATGCATTATTTAAGAAACTTTTGATACATATTGTACGCTAAGTATAATTAGATAAAGGCACAGAGTTATTTTTCTAATTTGTAGTCATAATGGCAAACTTATACAGCACTTACTAAGTGTCAGGCCACTGTTCTAATCATTTGATGCACTTTATTTGATTCTTACAACTCTATGAGGTGGATAAGGCTAATTTTTTCCATTTGAAGGTAAGGAAACTGAAGCACAGAGAGGTTAAGTAACTTACCCAGAGTGACATCACTAGAAAATGTCAGAGAGGAACCTGAATTAGGCTTTCCAGCTCCAGAGCCTGGACTCTCAACGGCTATGTTGTTCTGCCCCTCCTATAGTTTCACAATGTACGATCAGGTACGTGAGCTCATGATGTTCTCATAAACCAAATACCAGATGGCTCAGGAGTGCTTGTCTTCAGTTCTCTTTTGTCACCAGGCCCCTCTCAACTGGAAAGGAGGAATGAGTGAGGTGGGTGGACTCGAGTGTCTTTTGCCTAAATTGGTCGTATGAAAATGAGTCCCATCTCTCAGGTGCCCCAGTGCCCTACCCTGCTTCTGGGCAGCCTGGTGTGGCTTCCTTGGCTGATGGCTGGTTTCCTTCCCATTCTTCCTCTTTTCTGGAAGGCAGTGGTCCAATGCTCCCAAGTATTGCTGGAGAAGTCTCAGGGTTCACAAGAGCTGAGGAGGTGACATCATCACGTCCATCCAGTCACTACCTTCTTGTTTTTGAGGCTCACTGCTTCCTGGCTGTGAACGAGAAAGGGAGGCCCACGGCCAAAGGCTTCCCCCTGAATGGCATCTCACTGCCCTGTGCTCGGAGCCTGGTCGATCATTAAGTCAGTGGCCAGAGCATCTGTCACCAAAGATTCATTGACCCTTTCATGGGGAGCTTGCAAGTCAACTAACAAGACACCTTGAGCTTCCCCCAGATGTTCACATTCTAGGGTTCCATCGTTAGGCAGGATGTGTTCCATGTTTGTTAGTGTAAAAGAGAACAATCAGCTGAAAGCCATGGCACCATCTGGAGGAAAATCGATGCCTCTATATTTAGGCCAGATGGGAGCCGATTCAACTGAACAAAACGGCACATGTCTGTGCAAGTACGTGCCAACGGCAGGCTCGACACCCCACGTCTCACTTTCATTATTTACCAACTTGGAAAAACAACATTCAAGCCAGATTATGGGCAGGGCCCCTGTTTATCTAGAGAGCAGCCTATAAAAATAAGAAGACGAGAAGTGAGAGCAGACACCTGCCAGACAGGTGGTGCGGTCATTGGAAAATGCAACTTTCCTATTCTGCGCTGAGCTCTGTTTTAAGTGAGTCCAGCGGCCAGTTCCTGCTTCATAAATTTTACGGACATTTAGTACCAGATGTGATGTTCTTCTGCACCCTGGGTCCTTGCTCTCGCTTGGTCATTAGAGCTCTGTGTCTGTTGAATGAGTGTTTAGCTAAATCGCTAGCACTCAGGAGGCATTCATTAATTTATCGTTCTTTGCAGCAAATATTAATTGTCAACTGTGAGCAAGGCAGCTTGATAAGTGTTTTTAGTGGACAATTGTATTTTTACTAGCTTTACTGAGAAATGAATGACGAATAAATATTGTATATATTTAGGTTGTACAACGACGATGTTTTCATATACATTGCGAAATGATTACTGCAATCAAGCTACTTAGCATATCCATTATTTCACAGAGTTGCCCTTTTTCTGTGGTGAGGATGCTTGAGATCTACTCTCTTAGCTGGGTCCATTAGGCTTTGCAGTTGCAACCAACAGAAACGAAGTCTGGCTAATTTAAGCAGAAAAGAGATTTATTAAGAGGACCTTGGGCAACTCACGTGATCTCTATATGTGAAAGTCACCAGGCAACAATGATGCCAAAGGTGGTGTTGGTGATGTGGTGTGAGAAAGACACCATATCCAGGTGCTGAGCAGACACAGTTCTCCCTGTGGGTCACCGGTGCACGGGCTCCGACCCACAACGGAATGGAGATCTGCCCCCATTTAAACCTCTCTGACTGGAGCAGCATAATCTGCTTTTGAGAGTGCTCACTTCATTCTCAGACAGGCCTTCTCCTCAGGGTGGCCCCAGACAGTTCTTGGCTTACCTGTCTTTTCTAGAACAATGGGCACACAGCTAGACTACATTTCCCAATCTCCTTTGCAGCTAGATATGGCCATGTGACTGAGTACCGGCCAAGGAAATGTAGGGAACTGATGTGTACCACCTCCAGGCATGGCCCATAAACACTGCTCATGCTTGATCTTCTCTCTCTTTCTCCACACACTGGCTTTTGAGGAGGATCTGGAGGAGGATGGAGCCAAAAGATGGAAAGGACTTGAGCCATTGAGCATCTTCCAGAGAAAAGAATCTGCCAAATCACATTGCATTGTGACATGAAAGAGAAATGGACTTATTGTGTTAAGACAGTGAGATACTATAGTTTATCTGTTATACCAGCCAGTATTATTTAATTAATACGGAGATATCATCTGAAGTAACCCATTCTATATACCTAAAGTTCGTAGGTTTTTGTTTTTTTATTTTTCAAGTTACAAGATTACCAACGACTTATATGTATATTTTTCTGAGTTTTTCTGTTTTCCAGATTCTTTATAAAGGAAATGTTTTCAAATATGGGAAAAAATGTATTCTTATGAGGTTGGTTATGAAGGATTTGTAATAACATGGAAGAAGCTTCCTTTACAATGCATAGCTTTCTAAAGGCATGACATAACTTATACGACTTCATCATATGAAACATCTGTGAAGATTACATATATTTGTGCATTTTTGATTACAAGGAGCAGAATTCTGTTCAAACTAGCTCAACAAAAGCCATTTAACTGAAAGCATAACCATCTCATGGAACTCACAGTTACACTAAATAATGCAGCCTCCAAGAGGAGGGGGATTAGAAAGCCCCATGGACTCAGCAGGAAGAGCTCCTGGACTCTCACTCCAGTGCTCCACCACTAATGAGACATGGACACCAATGCTCAGTCACTTCCTCTTTTGGGGATCACGTGCTGTCTTGTGTCTCTACTCCTCATGTTTGATCCATTCTCTTCCTGCTCATGGCCCAAATGACCACCAAACCCAAGTCCACGTGAGCCTACACTAGCAGAACTTCTGGGTGATTCAACCTCTGTGTTAGCTAAGTTCTCAAGAGAGGGTCCTTATTAGCTCTGCTCACCTCAAGATTGGCTCCTTCTGGGCTTGGTGTCCCCCTGTGCTCCGTGTAAGAGTAACTTTACCTTTGACCACCAACACGTGCCCTTCAAAAGGGCTGTGGGTGGGGGAAATTCCAGAGAAGAGAGGGATATGATGGTAATAATTGATATGCCTACTACATATTTGGCCTAGAAGAAAATATACAAAAATTACAACAGTAGATATATCACTACTGCTCCCAACACTGCCACCTGCTGACATTCATTAAGCGATTACTACATTCCTGGCGCCACGTTACACTAGAATGGAAAAATAAATAATAATGAGGGGATAAAAAGGGAACCCCCTCTCTCCCACCAAAAATAATGATATTTGGACACAGGAGTCCATCAAGATTTCATCAAGAAAGCATTAAATTAATATGAAATTGAGACGTGGACCAGATAAAAAAATGCTATGATTCTATAAAAAATATGTATAAACCCATAAAAATATTATGAATATATATTAAAATGACGAGGCATTTCTGTAATATCCAATGGGAACTGATGGCTTTGCTAAACCAATATCGAAAATGATCATCAATAATTATTGAGCACTCAGTACTTCACATTTATTATTTATTTAATCTTCATAATGCCATTTAGCTAACCCAAAATCCATTTCCAACTTCCCCTTCTGCTGCTGCCTTCAACTAAGGATGGAAAACTAAATACCCCTTTCCCTACATCAAAGGGAGGCCTGATGACGCAGTTCTGCCCAACAACGTATAACTAGAAGTTTAGGGGGTGGAGTAGGTCCAGGCAAGTCTGGTAAAGCTTGTGTTTTCTCCTGAAAAAGTAACGAATGGCTAGCAAGGGAAAGGAGAGGAACATGCTACCGCCATGCCCAATTATTCCTCCCTCGAAAGCTGATATGATGGCAAAAGCTGCCATCTTGTGACGAACAGCCCTTGGACATGACTGAGCCTCAAGACTTCTTCTTCATGAGAAAAACAACTCTCTATCATGTGAATTGCTAGCAATTAGTGTGTTTCTAACTAACGTGAGCCTTATCCTCATACTACAGTTGGGAAAATTGAGACGCGGGGAGATTAAGTGACTTTCCCAAGCTAGGGAGCAGCTAAGCCAGCATCAGATCCAGGTCTGTCTGCATCCTGAGTCTGTACAATTAATTATGACCCTACTCTATGGAAAGAGATGAATAGGAAGTCAAGAATATGCGCCTTTGTTCAGTCCTATTTAGGGAAGAGTTATGTTTTCTTAAGTGAAAAAAAATTCGATCATTAGAAATACTTCTTTATAGTGAAACAGGGGAGATTCATCAGGCATTTTTCATAGCTTGGAAGAAAATCCTTCAAGATAATCCACCCTCCCAGCTGTCTCTGGGTCCACGTGTTCCAGCTTCTCTGCTGATGAATTACCCTGGGAAGTGGCACACAGAAGTGTGTGGGCCTCTAGAAAGTTCTAGAAAGTCACTAATGAGCTTTCTGATATCTTTGGAACCTGGCTATGAGGAATCATATCTCCACAGCTAGGTCTTCCCTGGATGAGCTGTTTTTTATCAAAGCTGAGAAGCAGACTTGGTAGAGGGAATCCCTCCAAGAAGCAATGCTGAGTCCCAGTGCTGCTCACCACAGCTGAACTAAGTGCATGTGCCAGCCTCTATTAGGGCAAGGGCCCTTCTAGAACATTCTGTTACTAGGATAACAGACTGTAGACACAGAGCCACTCTTACACACTCCTTGAGTTTAATGCATAGTCCAATATATATTTCATAAATAAGAAGTGCTGTTGGTGCTCAGTAGAAGTGCAGTGACCTTGAATGTGTTAAAGCAGTTGGTTGGCTTCTCTTACATCCTTTCTTGCCAAGAAAGCTGCAATTCCAAAGGCATCATGGACTGCTTTGCCTCGGCTCAGACAGATTCCAGAGACAAGAATAGAAGCTGTTGTGGTGTCTGGTGATTTTATTACAGGAGGAGAGCTCCTCATAATCTCTGCTCCACGCACCTGAGATAGGGCTTGCTGGAGTCATTGTCCTTAAATCAGTCAGGGCTCCTTTCTGCAAGATGGGCAACATATTGGCTCACGGTGTCTTAGGAAGGGGTGGACAGTGAAACAAGAGGAGGGGCATGAAGTCAGGAGCTTTGGAATCAGGACTTGAAGGCCTCTCTCGTCCCTCTCTATGCACATCAGTTTTATTCTCTCTTACCGCGGACCTGAATTCTTTGTCAGGCAGGACATGTGGCTGCCAACAGCTCCCCAGTTTTATGGATAATCCCATCAGGGATCCAGCTCTCTTTCCAATTCCAGTTCTAGACATCCTGGGGAAGTTCTCTGCAAGCTTCAGTTGGTTTACCAGCCACCGTGGACTAAAGGAGGATGCAGGGAGGGGAGGCCCGTTGGACCATGACCACCTCTCCAGGAACCATATGGGTTAGCAGGGCTCTCTTCTCTCCATCTTGTAACACTTCAACTCCTATTTGTGTCCAGGCTCTTCTCACAGGGAATGCTGAGGGTGATCAACCACAGAGCACTAAATGTACAACCTACAATGAGAAGTATTAGCAGCTTGTGTTGATTGAACAAGTTCCAGAAGGCCCCGACCATCTCTTGTGTTACAGAAAGAAAATATCTTAATCTCACCTAGAAAGTGAGAACGGGGTGTTACATCTTATGCTGGCAGTGCCACTTTCTCTCCCCTGTACACACTTACATTTGGTTTTCTGGTTTGTAACAATATTTTTAAATTAAATTTTAATTGTGCCAAGAATACACGCACATATTCTTCTTGTAAGATGTCGAAATTCAAGGATGACTCTGAAGTTCTCGTCAACTTTTCCCTCAAACTCAGGTCCTCTTCTCCCTCCCCCAGAAATAACCATCGATTTCTGTTTGTTTTGTATCTTCTTGGACCTTTTTCTATGAATTTATGTGCATGTATTGGAACAGAGAAGCTGAGAGCTGTACGTTTGTTGTGGATATAAGTGCAGGTTTTTCATGAAAAGTCAACAAAACGGTAGATAAACTTATGTAACATTTTTATTCAACAATATATCACGGAGATATTTATACAACATTACATGTAGGTTTACCTCATTCTTTTAAACCACATTTCCCTACTAATGGACATTTTAAGTTGTTTCCAGTCTTCCTCTATTAACCTGAAATAAATGTCCTGTGTAGAGGGGAGAATTTCTCTAGTGGAAATTCTGAGATGTGGAATTGGTGTACGCTTTTAAAACTCCAATTTATGCTCCTGCCAGCAGTGTAAAAGATACCTATTTCTAATACACTCACCAACACTTGACTCTAACAGTCCTTTTAACTTTTTATCACCATTTTCTCAAGTGGCAGTTTTAAAATCTGAAACGTGACCCATGAACATTGGGTTTGTAGATTACGGGCAGCGGATGGGCTCTTGTAAATCATGAAGATGATTTGAGCAAAGCACAGCATTTCATTAACAAAAGCCGACTTTTAAAATCAAATGACCTACTATTTGCAGGATTTTAGCCATTCGCTCATCCCAACAGTTACTTGTACAATTGACAGTCTTTGTAAGTTGTTTCCAGACGACGCACGCTTAGATTCCGAACGAGATGTCGTTAAGAAGCCGCACTGTGTGCGCGTGGGGCAATAGCAGCTGCTTCTTCGCCTACAAGAGAACAGTATTTTTTTTAAGGCCCCTAAATTAAAGAAAGAAAAACATTCGTGGACATGATTCTGTAATAGATGGAGCTTTGGGTTCACGTGTTGGGTAGAAAATTGGACTGGAAGAGGTTTAAAATCCTTTCCCACTTCGGGAGGCTGTGTGTCTGTGATTCATTTGATGATTCTCAATCATAAGGATGACTCACTCATTCAACAAACTTTTATTTATTTCCTGCCATCTGCCCGGCACTGCTCTGGATGTCGGGAAGGGAGCAGAGGACAAGACAGCCGTGGCACCTGCTCTCACGTAGCTCCCATCCTAGAGAGAGGAACAGGCAGTCGTCAAGATAATCACATACCGGATGATTTCAGAGTGGTGAGGGCTATGAATATGCAGGCTGTCGTGACAGAGATGGACAGGCGGTGGGGGGGGTGGTTTGGGGTGCACAGTCAGGAAAGGGCCCTCAAGCTCAGCTAGTGATGGGAGAGTCATTAAAGGAACTCACTTCTAAGATGAGGTCCTGAGGGGGGCTCCACAGCCTGTTGCCTGGCCATCAGCGAGGAAGGAGAGGATCATCAACCCTTATCTAAAGGCAGGAGACTGGACAGAGTGACTTTTTAGCATCCCTTCCAGATTTGGATTTTACAGCTCTCTAGAATATCAGCAAATCTTAAATCTTAACCTTTCTCGCTGCAGACCCAGGAGTCCATGATATGAATGACGTCAACAGCTCTCCTTGGGGACTGGAGGAAGCGTCCCTGGGTATCACTAGCTTAGCCCTGACTGCACACATCGCTCGAAACTCCTCTGCAAAAGAAACAGCTTTCTTTATGTTTTACAGGTTTATCCAGTTTGGCAAGGATCTTCAATTTCAGTCTTTGTGAGGGACAGTGGAGTAGAGTAGGACCTGGGAGCTAGATTGCCTGGGTTTGCACCCTGGCTCTGACACTTACTAGCTTTGTGACCTTGGAAAATTTCCTTGACCCTTCTCTGCCCCAGTTTCTCCATCTGTAAAGTCCTCATAGATTTGGGAAGAGTAAGCTACTGAACGCATGTAAGGCACTTAATGTCTGGCACATGGTAAGCACTCACCATATGCTAGCTATTCTTATCTTGGGGGATCCTTCCCCTATGTCCAACATGGTGTCAAGATTCCTTGGGGGAGGTACATAGTGGGATATATGGCCCAGGTGGGTTGTCCCTTGTTCTTGTGCCCACAGAGTGTGCCTCTGGGATGAGCACTGAGTTGGTGAGCATCTCCCTCCAGCTCCATCCTTGGCACATGACCGTCTTTTCAGGAGTCTGCCGTGGCACCATCTTCCTAGGCATACTTTGCACCTTCTTTCTCTGGGATCTCACCACCTTCATGCCAATGTTAGGACAGCCAAATAGCCCTTGGCCTGTGGAGAGTCCCCTCTACGATCCCTCCTTCTGAATTAGATAGTGTTGGGCCCTAAGTCCCCTCCCACCCTGGGATGTTGATTTTGGAGAAAATCCAAGAGGTTTCCCAGGCTATTTCCTCTCTCTTCTCATCAAGTCCTGAGACACTGAATGTAGAGCTGACTTTCTGCTTGAGGGGGTGGATGAAGGAAAAGATGTATATGAAATGTCAGGAAGATCATCTCAGCCTATGGGCATGTGTCTAGGCAGCTCTCAGGGCTGACAGTGTGTCAGCCAGGGCCAGCAGCGCACAGATGGTACATTCCAAAGAGGCAATGGAGGAGAGTTTAGTAAAAGTACCCTTGAGAAAGGTGGATGAAAGTTTATAGGAACCAAAGAAAATAGGAGATGAGCAACAGGAGAGCCTGATGCCACCCAAGTCCTGCAGGGGCAGGGAGACTTCCCTACAGCAGCTGTGGGAACCAGCAGAGGGATGCAGCCAGCCAGTGGTGACTCCTTGGGGAAGGAGCCAGTGCAACACTTACCCCAACCTCTCCCTCTGCCCTCTGTCTTCCGTAGAGTGTCTCATTGCCAATTCCAGCCATAAGACAATTAAACTAGCGGTGCCATTCATAAAACTTAGTCCTCCGAGGCATAGAGCCATGGAGAAGAATCTGGAGGAGAAAATGGGAAATGTCTAGTTCAACCAGCTTCTGTGCTGATCTGAAATGACAAGAGCTAGGGTCTTCTCTGCAGGAAAGAGTTTTTGTCACACTTTGTGTAATTTATACATTCAAGGGACTAGACTGAGGAATCCAATCTCTGCACACCCCCTGACCCACCAGCTAAAAGTTGACCAATGAACAACATATGTGTAGGAAAAACATCAATTTGGTGATAGTTATGGCTGCTCTCCATGATGGAAAAGGCGCAGCCACCAAATGCCATCAGATATCGTCTGAGGGATGGGCTTTCTACTCACAGGTAGAATCATATTTAATGATAAGCTTGAGAGAAGATTTTGCTACCTTGCATAACATCCATAAATTATCCCAGGTTACTTAAGAGTTGGGTTCATTGATTTATAATACAGTTCATTTATCAAAACCAAACTTATTTCACAGATGACAGCAGCTGCTTGAAACACTCTTTAAAGTGAAGGTGGCCTACAAATTATCCAGTGGTTTCATTTGAAACAAATTATTCATGAGGAATGCAGTGTCAGCAGGAAAGAGGCTACATATTAATCCCTGACAGGATGAGACTGCATCAGTATCTGATAATTATTTCAACACTTCAAGATGGGAATACACCAAATTGATGGAGAGAGGGGGGTGCGAAGGAAGGTGACAGATCCACAGTAGCAGAGAAATCTTATGCATGATATATAGTCACAAAAAATATTTCAGGGGCTACTCACTTTGCTCTTTTAAAAGAGGCAAAGTGGGTATATCAATTGCCTTGTAACAAATCACCATGAACTTAGCTCCTTGAAACAACACACTTGTATTCTTTCACAGTCTCTGTGAGTGAGGAGTGTGGGCGTGGCTGTGCTGACTCCTCTGAGAATGTAATCAGGTGTCTTTCGAGATGACATCTCATCCGAGAGCTCGGCTGGGAAAGGATCTGTTTCCAAGTTCACTCTGGTTGTTGGCAGAAGTTCCTCAGGCTGCCCTCAGTTCCTTGCCTTGTGTGCCCCCAACATGGCCACTTGTTTCACCAAGGCGACCACAGAATCCTAGCAAGACGGGTGTTACAATATTGTGTAATATAAACATGTGCATCCCATCACTTTGCCGTCTTTTATTGGTTAGAAGCACACTGCAGGTCTCACCCACACTAGGGGAAGAGATCACACAAGGGTGTGAAGATCAGGAGGTGTGATGGTGGGGCCACCTGAAGAATTTGTCTGCCAAGGGAAGAAAGGAAAACACATCCTGGGAGAGGAAAAGGAAGCAGAGAAGACAGAAAGAGAACAATAGAGACAGACACAGAGATGGAAGGAACATGAAAGCTGCAAGAAAATGGCTCAAAGATGTTGCTATTTCTGTACAGTTGAGCCTCTGGTGCAAAGTGAAGGAATGGAACATCACTCTTGACAAAAGCCAAGAAGAAATGCTCAGCCCTTATTTTATTTAGGGTTTAAAACAGACCGACACCAAGCGGTGAAGCAAAGACGTTCCCATTGACTTTAAACGCAAGAGTTTTTATCTGTTTCCCCTGAGAAAGCCCAGTCCAATGTGAGTGGTTTCCCTCATGGGTTTCCATCTGCGTCTCAGCTCTCAGGGGACACACCAGCTCCACTCACAGCCCTGTCCCTTCTAATCTCATCTCGTAGCTGAGTGCCCCTGCTCTGGAGGGCTGGGAGGCATGGGGATCCGGCTGCTGACGGAAAGCATCCACTCTGTTTTCCAAGGTTTTCACGGAGTTGTTGAAAGGGAGCCTCTGTTCATCCACTTAGCATGCCCCAGGAGACTGCAATGGTAAGGCTGGCTGCGGACAGAGGATGAGGAGGTGAGGAAATAAAATGATATTGTAAGTGTCCGCTGGAAGCCCAGAAAGGACACAGAGCTGGCAGAGCACAGAGAACCCAGAGGGCAGGCTGGGAGAGGACGGTAGAAGCACCGTCAGGTAGTGAGCTGTAGGTTGAGAGCCAGCTGACTACCCATCCCAGCCTGGATGATTGATTCAGTGACTCAGCTCTGGAAAGTTCCTGGCTGACCACCCAGCTCTGCTGAAACAACAGGAGTACCTCCCCCAGCACGTCACTCACCCAGCATGGGGATGCTCAACATTTCTTGCCACCCTTTTCCCTTCGTGACCACTGGCAGTCACTCAAAAGGGCTACACTTTGCGGAGATGCCTTCCAAATACCTTTCTTTCTCACTAAACCCTAAAAGGAAATTAGGACATTGCTACCCCAAACCAGGGGCAATGCCCCTCTGATTCTAAGTGAAATAATTATATCACATGGTGAAAATATTTCTCCTTTGTAAATCCTCTAATTAATTAAATGGTTGAACAGGTAGGTTGGCATTTTGGGGATACATTCAACACAAGGAACTGAAATACCGGTTTCTGTGCCTCGTCCCAGAAATCAGTCATGTTGCAGGAGCAGAGAATCACCCATTTCTTTTCATCAACTCTCCAAACACTTTTGAAAGATAAAATATCTTTCATCCTTTGATATTTTGGGCAACTCGAAATTAAGCATGAAGTTCACTTTTGTGGACTATGCATGCCCTTGGCAGGGATTGTAGAGCAGGTAAAAAGATCCATGGACCCCTTCTAAGCAATGCTGGGGACAGGTGAATTGGGTGGTTATGAGAGGATATTAATGAGTACAACGTCAATCTCATACAAACCCATTTCTTTGCCACAGGTAGCTTCTTCAGAGGTCAGAAGGCGCATACACCTATGCCATGTGTCACAAGGGGACAAGCATGGGAGTGACCTGATACAACTCAGCCAACAAGAATAGAACAACTCAGGGGCTGGCCCGGCAGTGGAGTGGTTAAGTGCATGCTCTCCACTGCGGGGGCCCGGGGTTCGGATCCCGGGCACGCACCAACACATCACTTGTCAAGCCATGCTGTGGCGGTATCCCATATAAGGTGGAGGAGGATGGGCATGGGTGTTAGCCTAGGGCCAGTCTTCTTTAGCAAAAAGAGGAGGATTGGCAACAGCTGTTAGCTCAGGGCTAAACTTCCTCACAAAAAAAAAAAAAAAAAAAGAACAACTCAGCACTGGGTTCCCCACTAGGGGAGAGAAAATTGCACATTGTCAGGCACAGAGAGCAGCGCACTGGCTGTTTCGTCTCAGCAACAGCATTGTGGAGATAACGGTTTCCAGTAGTGTCCATAAGGAGTAAGTGAGCCGACAATGAGGGATAATTTGATGAGGAGAGGGTGGGTCCCGTGGGCAAGATCAACCCAAGGGGCAGGAAGGGAGGTGCGGGGATCGTTATCAAAGATGACTCCACATTGCTTCACCGGAATTAAGCATTCAAATTCAAATTCAAATTGTCTAGAGTAATGATCACTACATTTTTTAAACTCTATGAAAGAAATGCATTTTACAACCACCACCCAGCCTCAGTGCTCTGGCTTGCCTCTCAGGCACATGGCAGCATGGCACCTCCTGGCCTCCTGGTGCTCGAGTGGGTCCAAGTGTTCTCAGTTTCGACCCAGCACAAGCGCCAGTGGGGACCCTCCAGTCCTATTTTCCCTCAGGCATGGTGATTGGCAACTTTCAAGATGGTAGCTGGTCAGTCAACTTGGGTCCTGAGTGACTTTTATGAGGATGGCAAACCCTACTGATCAGCTATGGACATATAACATGAACAAGACATGGAAGGTTTTTGTAAGCTACTGAGATTCAGGGGTTGTTGATTACCGAAGCTTAACCTAGCTTATCCTGACTGAATCAGGTATGTGTTGGTTACCTTCACTGCAAATGATACACCAATATTTTGTATTTTATTCTATTCTACTCTATTTCATTTATTTTTAAAATGTTGGTTGCAATCCCATTGGTTTCATGATTCATAATGGATTTGAAAAACATAGTTGCAAATATACACTTGTTTTTCTGATGGATTATGTAATCTCTGCCTCTGAGCAGAGACATAGGCAAAGGCCATGTCTGCTTTTGTTCTGCGTTGTATTTCACAGAGCCTGGCCCAGTGATCTGTGGGTATTTGGTGAATGAATGAACGAATGAAATGATTTTATCTAGTTATTTAAATGTCCCGATCCCAAGGATAATGCCTCTCAGGCAGGCCTGTAAGCCCGGCATAGACTGAGCAGACGAGCACGGCATCCCACATGGAGAACAAGCCCCTCACAGAGGAGAAGGTCCAGGGGGCAGCAGAGTCAGGGACACCGTTGGTAACAAGGCCAACCTTAATCAGTTTTTATTCTCATTGTGATTTTCACCAAATACTGAGGGGACAGAGCTCCTTGTGTTATTTCCTTGTCTGAATGAGATGCTCAAGTTCAGAGCTTCTCTTGGAAATGAGCCCGCACTGCACTGACTTACAGGAAAATGGGCTGAGATCCACTTCCATACCATAGGATATTGAACATGAAGGTAACGTCACAGTGAAGGAAGCTTGGAATGAAATCCATTCCATTATTGCAAGTTCAACTTTAATCTGAAAGAAGCTTCTTAATTGCTTTGGCTGGACTGCGGGTAATGGAAAGGTTAAATTGGCTTCAAAGTTTTATTTTATTCATTATGAGATAACTGATTTCAAATATTGAATTTCCTTCAGAGGAACCATAGATTACTTTTTGAAATATAGATTATGCCAATAATGGATGAGCTAGATATAAATGGAATTCCAACATCTTTGGAATATATTCTTGTGTGAATTTTTCTAGAAATCGGAAGAAAAGAGAGGGCTACGGTGGTGAAATAAAACAATATCACTAACATATTATTATACACTCTCTAAAGACACGTACGTGTTCAGTGGGCTGTGCTGATCAAGTCGAAGTGTGGAAGTTGAGCATCCTCAAGAAAGATGACTCCTCAAACTTTAAAAGGAAAGCATTAACCTCTCCTTATTTATAAAATAACCGAGCACCACCACCTAGACTGATAAAGGTGGCTCAGGGCTGAGCTCTTTAAGAAGATATTGCAGAGCTGGACGAGGTCCTGAGAAGGAATGAAGGGTAAGGACAATAGTTCCCACGAAACAGGCACTCAGAGTCTGCCATTTTGTGTTTTCAGAAAAAGTACAAGGAGGATGCAAAAAGAAGATATTCTTTGAAAAGAACATCTATAGTTTACCCTATTTGCTCCATAGATCCAGGCAGAATTCATCTATGGGATACATTGTTTCTTTATTTGGTTTGGGAGTAACATGGAATCCATCTTTTTGGACAGACAAAAGTGAAGCTCAGGGGCCAGACCTCTGGTGGAGTGGTTAAGTCCAGTTTGCTCCACTTTGGTGGCCCAGGTTCGTGGGTTGAGATCCCAGGTGTGGACCTACACCACTTGTCAGCCACACTGTGGCAGCGACCTGCATATGAAGTAGAGGAACACTGGCACAGATGTTAGCTCAGTGTTAATCATCCTCAAGCAAAAAACAAGGAAGATTGGTAACAGATGTTAGCTCAGGGCTAATCTTCCTCAGCAAAAAAAAAAAAAAAAATTGAAGCTTAGATTTTATTCTAGAAATAAGAAGTGGAGATAGAAGTGTCAAACTGCTCTGTTTAAAAATTTGTGTTAACCATCCAAGAAACATTTACTGAGTGCCTACTGTATACCTAGCACTGCTGTCCCCACAAGGGAAATGGCAGAGCACAAATGGACAAAAATCAACTTCCCCCAAATCATCTTCTATGGGGTGGAAATGACATTAATAAAAAGATGTCATAGTATGTCAGAAGGTGAGACATGTTATGTAGAATAATATATTGGAAAGGGGGACAGGGAGTGTTGGGATGAGGGTAGACAGCTGCAACTTTAGATAAGAAGGCCAGGGAAGGTCTTAAGAAGGAGATGACATTCAAGCAAAAACTTTAAGTTGGTACAGGAGACACTAGACTGAAATTGGAGGGAATAGATTTTCAGACAGATGCAGTGCTACTCAAACCAGGCACTATTGCGGGGGAATATTTAGCAGCACCCTTGTCTTCTATTCACTAGATTCCAGTAGCATGTCTCCCCACTTGTGACAAAAATATCTCCAGGCATTTCAAAATGTCCTTTGGGAGGCAAAGTTGCCCTTGGTTCTGCATCAGATGAGAAGAAGCCTTTGGGAGGCTTTTAGTAGAAAGAGACCCTGATCTGCACTACATTTTAACTGCATCCCCATGGCTGCTGTGGAAAATAAGCGGTAGAGGAACAGGAGTGAATGCAGCAAGACCAGTGCAGAAGCCGTGAAACAATGCAAGAGAGGGATGCAGGTGGCTGGGAGCGCGGTGCTGACGTGCAGGTGGTGGGAAGCGGCAATTCCCAGAACCATTTTGAAGAAAGAGGTGATGGGAGTTTCTGATGAGCATAAATGCTGTCTTCCTTGTGGAGCCTCAATTTCTTTGAAAGATCATTCTGGATCAGGGAAGATTGATCTTTTGGAAGCATGGATCAAAGACAGAGTCAGAGGAACAAGAGAGAGACGTGGCAGCTGACTGGAGGCCAACGAGGGCAGAGGGGCCGTGATGGGAGGAGGTTTTTACATGCGGTGAGAGCCGATGTCATTTCAAAACCTCACCTTTCACTGCCTCTAAGGCAGAACCGGACACGGGCTGCCATTCCCAAGAAGTGCAAGCTCCGTCGTGTCACAGCTCTGAGGTGCTCACCCTTGAACAATGAAACTTGTTGCCAATCCCCAAGGAAGAGAGAATCACACAGTTCATCTCCCCTGTTATGGGATGAATTGTGTCCCCCCAAAATATATGTTCAAATCCTAACACTTGGTACCTATAAACGTGGCCATATTTAGAAATAGGGTCTTTGCAGACGTAATGAAGCTAAGCTAAGGTCATACTAGATTAGGGTGGGCCCTCATCCAATGACTATCGTCCTTATAAGAAAAGGACATTTGGATGCAGAGACACAGATGCAGAGAGAGACAATGGCCATGTGAAGACAGAGGAGTTAATCCTCTACAAGCCAAGGAACGTGAAGGGCTACTGGCAACCACCAGGTGCGAGAAGAGGCAAGGAAGCATTCTCCTCCAGAGCCTTCAGAGGGAGCGTGGCCCTGCTGACACCTTGATGTGGGACATCTAGCCTCCAGAACTGTGCGAGAATAAATTTCAGTTGTTTTAGGCCAGCCACTTTGTGGTAGTTTACTAACAGTAGCCCTAGGAAGCTAATGCATCTCCTTACCCAGAGAAGTCTGGTTTGACAAGTTATTGAAGGAAATACGGATTGGCCCCCCGTTAAGTCTAGACCAACTTCTAGGGGAAGAGACACTGTCTGAACTCAGGTAGGCAGGGATGTGGGAATGACTCAGTATCAATAGAATATATGGAAGAGTCCAGAATAAATGCATAAATGCTTCAATTGATGAGAAATGTAAAAAAGACACACACACACCAAAGATATTAAGACTAGAAAATGTGAAGGAGATGAAGATGATTGGATTATGCAACTAGAAAAGGAAAAGCTTAAAGCGGCAGACCCTTTTATCTGTAGACAGATGAAGCAGTGCTGCAGACAAGGGCAGGGAGGGACATTCCTCCCTCCACCCCCAAACTCTACCAATACTAAAACAGAGAAAATGACTAAAATCACAAAAAGATGGATTTTAAATCTTGAAGGCGGCAATTATCCAATAGAGATACAAGCAAGCACCAAACACCTCATTTCCAGAAACTCTATAAAAATAAGTGCTCCCTATCCCAGGTAGTGGAATTAGTGTGATTATCATTGTCTGCTTTATATTATGCACATTCCAAAACAATGGACATAGGTTACTTTTATGATGGGAAAAAACTGACACTACAGAATAAGCGGCCCATCTGTCTATATTGGAGTACAGACAGCACTGGGCATCTTGCCCAGAGACTCGAGCAAGATGCCACCATGGCATAAACTAAGTGACTTCTATAGACTTGGGGCACTCACCACGCTTCTTCCCTTATGACCCTGTGCTGGACATCTTCTCTTTGCCCCTCCAAGTCTAGTCTTCACTCTTCTCTGCCGTACTTGGTACCCTCATGAATTGCATCAATGGACTCCCTTGGCCTCTGGCTTCCTGTTAGATTTGGCCACTGGTACTCAGCGGGTGGAGGAGAATGAACTGAGGGTATCTCAATTCATTGACCAGCTCCCTCCTTGCCGGTCACCGTGGGTTCTCTGTTTCCTCTACCAAAGACCACAGCTTCTGTCAGGTGGCCCCCTCTAGAACCACACTGTCCAGTTTGGGGCACCACTTCCTTCCTTGCCCCTTCCGGTCTATGGATAGTAATGGCTCCCCAGTGTCAACAGTCCTAAAACATCTCACCATCCCATACCCTGCTTGGTTTCTCTTGATCTTATCCATCCAGGTCTTCTCAATATCAATTTCATGTACCTTCTGTTTCCTTCTAGGACCTGATTAATGCAATCTTCATGAGCAATCCCAGGAAAGAATGAAAAGTACAGCTTACTCCACAGATTTCCCAGGGTTTAGCCCAGCTATGGGGACATGGTTTATGTCTCCTTCCTGCCTAGATGCCTTTAGATTCAGTGTTTTCTTAAAGAGGTAAACAGAAGCACACAACAAAGGAACACGTTTGGCTTTTAAAATAAACCTTGTGAAATTAAAAGGCTTCGAACAAATTCTGTAGCTGGAGGCCTTCCACCATGTTTACAGGCAGAAGGCATTACAGGGGTTTACAGAAATACTGCAGCAACTGTTTCAAAAGTTTGCAGCCTTTCAAACTCCTGCAGTGGCTGGTGGATAACTAGCAGCTCGTCTAGGGTCTGCAAGGGGGCAGAGTGTTTCCGCTTTGTGTCTGTGGAGTTCTAATTCCAAACACCAGCAGCAGCAGACTTAAAAAAAGAAAAAACAAAAGCAAGAATTAGAGTGGCCTCACATAGGCAGGTAATTTGGGATAAGAGATTTAGATTGAAGGTTTGGGAAAGTAACCTAATGGTTTAAAGTCTACTAAGGCAACTTAGTATTTTCTAAGTTACACAAACTGAGTCATCAGGCAGGAGGGAAGAATGAGTAACATAATAATGACATGAGCAGCATTGAGGCTGGGGACATGTGGGCATGGTAGAGCATGAGAGAGTATTGTTCATACTACCTGGTATTTTCTGAATGCTAGAATTCTAGACTTCCACTTCTGGAAAGACGGATTAGATGTACTTTTTCCTATTCCTCCTGCTAAGTACAGCTAAAACTCATGAAAATTATATATAACACAAACACAAGAAGACTCTGAATGGTCAAGAGAAGAAGGCAGACCTCACAGGGACCTCAAGACCCAAGGATCAACAGAATGGCCCATTTCCTGGATTTTCTTTCTTTTTCCTCATATACCCCGGATTGCATACTAAAGAAGCTGGAAACCAGAATGGGTGCAGACAAAAAGACCCCCAGAAAGTCTGCTCTCTAACCCAAAGTAACAAGAAAGGGGATCTCTCAAGACAGAAAACCTTTAGACAGTTATGCACTATTCCAGGCACATATCACAGAAAGAACTGTGGCCTCACTCCCACCCCTGCCAGCAAAGGTGGAGTGGGGAGCCTAGACTTCCAGCCTCATCTGGCTGACACGAGGTGTCTCGATGCCTCTGTTGGAGTAGTGTCAGAGAAGGCCAAGCAGGGAGCCTGGGCATTCATGGCTTCTTGGGAGTAGAAGGCCAACCTCCCCATACTGTCAGTGGAGGCCAGATGAGGAGCGGTAAGGAGGCAGCTCTCCCCTCCTAGCCAAAGTGGTATCAGGGGAGGCCTGGTAGAGAACCTGAGTTCCCACCCCACTCAACAGTCATGAGGAGCCCCTCTCCCCAGGTGTCAAGAAAGGCTGAGTGAGGAATCAGGACAGTAATGGGGCAGCACTCCCCCCACCCCATCGGAATTGTGTCAGAGGAGACCTGCTAAAACAGAAGACGTAAATAAGATCCAAAGTCTCGTAGCATGATACCTAAAGTGACCAGGTGTCAATGAAAAACCCTCATCATACGAAGAACCAGGAAAATTTCAACCTGAGTGAGAAAAAAAACAATCAATAGATGCCAACACCTAGATGACACATTATCTGACAAGGATTTTAAAGCAGCCACCATAAAAATGCTTCCACAAACAACTACTAACACGCTTGAAACAAGTGAAGAATAGAAGTCTCATCAATGAAGTAGAAGATATAGAGAAGAACCAAAGAGAAATTGTGGAGCTGAGGAATACAGTAACTGAAATAAAAAGCTCAATGAATGGACTCAACAACAGAAAGAGGGGACAGAGAGAAGGAATCAATTAACTGTAAAATAGAACGATAGAAATTACCTAATCCAAACAGAGAGAAAAATAGACAAAAAAAATATAGAGACACGTTAGGAGTATAAGAGAAGATTTAACATTTGTGTCCTTGGAGTCCCAGAAGAGAGGAGAAAAGGGGTGAGGCTTAAAAAGTGTTCCAAGAAATAAGGGCTGAAAATTTCCCCAAAGTCAGAAAAAGGAAGAAAAAGAAAGATATACCTACAGATTCAAGCCTAAGTAAACCTAAAACAAGAAAAAACCTAAAGGACCCAGGTGAAAGCCAGATTTGAAAATATAAACCAGAGAATGTCCTGGAGCATCAACACTGTGTCAGCATCTCAGCACATGCTAGGAGTCTAGCCAACTCGAGTGGCAAGACAGTCATCCCCAACATTCACTTATTCATTCCTAGTACCATGACTGGTCAACAGATATACAGGTCTGTTTGCTCCCAAACTTGAAAGCAATTCTCTGCTTGTGATCCAAACCAAGAACTGAAAGACATGATATTCCTCTAGGAAGTTATTTGTGACTGTTCTTCAGTTGGAAACCAAAGAAACTGATTTGGGTTGACTTGAGCAAGAAAAGAACATATTATAAGGTTATAAAGTAGCTGAATAGTGAAAAAGCTTAAGAACATGATTTTGTAGAAGACAACAAAGAAGGAAGCTCCAAGGATCTGTGTAACATCAATTAATGACCAGTCTTGTTGGCATATCACCATTGGAATGAGTTGGTTCAATTGTGTTCCCTTCTGGCATCACTCTGCTAAAGACTTCAAAGCACTGAAAGAGACAGCATGAAGAGACTAGAATGGATTACATGTTCTCTGTTGGTGAGAGGGTGTTGGGATCTTTAACCAATTGTCCCTCCACGCAAGACCACATGCAATAAGGAAGAGCTCATTCTTCATAAAAGAAATTAGAGTGTGTCTCAGTCCGTCCAGGCTGCTGTAACAAAAATATCATAGACTGAGTGGCTTAAACAACATTTATTTTTTCACAGTTCTAGAGGCTGGAAGTCCAAGACCAAGTCACCAGCAAATTCTGTGTCTGGTGAGAGCCCACTTTCCAATTCATAAAAGGACATCTTCTCGTTTTGGCCTTACATGGCAGAAGGGGCGAGGGCGATTTTTGGGGTCTCTTTTTATAAGGGCACTAATCCCACTCAGGAGGCTCTCTCATGACTTAATCATCTTCCAAAGACTCCATCTTTAGGGGTTAAGATTTCAACATATGAATTTAGGGGAGACACAAACATTCAGTCCATAACAGAGTGCTATTATTAAAACAACTGGAATGGATGCTGGTGGGCAAAAAGGGGTGTCCATGCAATCCAAGAAACAGGTCAGTGTGACCAGTCTATCATTATGTGAGTGACTCATAGTAGGTCCATTGTAGCTGAGGGATGAATATGTTCAATAGCTTTACTAGTTGGAAGGACAGAAATTTAATAAGAATCAATGACTTTCATAGCTTTGTGTAGCTGTAATAAAAGGCAAGCAGTGAGAACGAACATCATAAAAACAAGATTGTCTTTTTCCTGGGGAAGAGAGTTTTCTGGTCGCAGCTGTTAAGAGTCCAGTTTGTTTGTTTCTACTAAAATTCCAGATGAAATACCTAATCTATTCCATGGTTCGAAGCATCACATGAGTCAAAGGTGGAGACAGGGATGGGGTTGGAGATACGGCTGTGGTCGGACATACAGACAGATGGGGAGATAGAGATGCATAAAAAAAATGGTCACAATGATGCACATCTATTGGTTTCTCTCTGCCCAGCTCCCCTCTCTCCTTCTTCTGGAAACAGGGTCCGTGTGGTTCTGGTTGGGGTACCCTCTGTGAGAAGGCAGTCTTGCTCACTGCTCAACACCCAACACCTAAAATAGTACCTGGAGCTCAAAAAACATTTCTGAAATGAGTTTCCTGAATGAATACCCAAACTGACAAATTGTAGACCCACATGGATCACTAATTTTTAAATCCTTCCCCTTTTGCTGTTTTCATAAATCTTGACCTCTTTTATAAGGCTCCTACCTTAGAGCCTATAGAACAAAATTCTTGCTGCTGGAGTCCTTTCTACACATTTACTGACAGCTCTATTAGGGCTTGGTTCAAAAAATAATTACACACTAGTTCCTACTCCACACAAATCCAAAGAAGTCAATTTGGCAGGTTTCATGGTCCTATTGGGCTGTGACACCACATCGCTTCTTTTCCCCTCTTGAGTTAATCCCTCATTTAGCAAATGTAATGCTTGTTGCTGGATTTACATTTATTTCATGAGGCTTAGAGAAGACCCGCAAAGCCAAACTGGTTTTGTCCCTGCCCTGTGATGGAACAGGGCTGCGGATCTGGCCTCCTGTGCCCGACAGGCCAGCCTTCTGTTCCTTGGCCTCTGCATCTAGCATGTTCCACTATGGCCACAAAGGTGGGGTAGAGCCTTCAGCAGAGGGTGAGGGAGTCTATTCATATTCTCAGGTGAGGTGAAATTGAGGTCAGGTCTGGGCACACTGTGGCTAATTAGAAAGATTCCCAGCTGCTGAGGAATATGGTGGCTCTGAGTGGGTCACTGGAGTCTTGCTGGCCACACACAGTCCCGTTCCATCCCCACCGACAGCCTCAACCCTCCCAGCAATTCTCCTTCCCTAAGGGAGACTTTTTTTCTTACTGTGGTCATTTTTCTCGGTAGAGCGGTTCTGCTTTTGTAATGCAAAATGGTTCTCTGCTGCCAAATCCAGTCCCCATAAACTCCCTCCAGCTCAGCCAATTTAAGAAATGAAATGACGGGAATCAAAACGGGAGGAGGCAGAAACGTGTCGCTGGGAGAAAAGAACAAAAGACAAGCATCACGTTTTCCCCCCTCTCTGAATATCCTGAAATTTGCAGAAACGTATTTTCATGGGTGTGTGTGAAGGAGGCGAGACTTTTCTCTCTTAGTTATTTGAATCCAAACAGCACCTTGCTTTCCAGCCCATAATAGCCATAATCTGAGGAGCCACTACATACGTGTCTGTTAAACAAAGGCTGTGGGTACTTGGGAGTGAACACGTCTTCGCATCACTTATCATACCTGAAATAATAAAGAAGGCTTGGAGAGGACATTCAGAAGCAACAGGAACCTCTTGCAGGGGAGGTCAGGGGCAGCAGATGTGTTACCACACAAATGGGGTTCTCTTGCCTAATGTGCATTAAAAAATTCAATTATTACAGCTTTTGTGAAAAGAAATCAGCTTTATTCTGCAAGATCGATCTGCAGGGAGACAGGGGGCATGTGCCCTCAGATCTGTTTCCCTGATCCAGGGCTTTGGGGACAAATTAAGGGATGACGGGCAGGACCATCTGAAGTGTGGAGATAGATGCTTGGAGGTGAGGTAATTGATGATCTGCGCAAGCATCGTCAGACTTCATGGCTCTTCATAGGATGCACGTTCACAAAATGGCAGCATTACCATGATCTGAGGGTGGAGTTTTTAGCTTCTTCACATCAAAAAGGTCACTTATGGAGCGTTTGCAGGGGCCCAGTTGATGGGTTGATGGTCTCAAGTGGCCTGAACTGGACAAGGGTCTCAGTTCCTGAAAAACTACTTGTAATTACTCTGTGGATAAGATGGGATCAATTGAACTGGTCCTGGAGGGCCTTCGGTTACAAATGTACTTGGAGCCAAATCAGTCTAGAAACCAAAGAAGAGAGTCCTCTGATGAATTCTGCATGGCCAGAGCAGACTGAGCAAAAGTCTCTTCCCACCAGACCCACCAGCTCTGTACGAGATGGTAAAAGTCCAAGACTGTCAAAGGAAGATAAACAATTCTCTCTAAATTCAATATCTACCATAAGCCAGTGGTGGCTAATTTGCCTGGAAATTCTGTAAGATCCTCTGTGATACTGTGATTTATAATAAGAAATATATATTTGGTTTTGGTCCCATTACTGCACAGAGCTCCTAAAATCCTTGGAATTTCCTGTGCTAGGAGCAATAAAGGTGTCTTTTGTTACGTTAATGAGGCGACTTTTCAAGAGCACCAGAGGTTGGGGACTGGTTGCCAGAGGCACAAACCAGGTGATTAGAGGGTTGCAAGTTTCAGTCCTATCTCCTGACCTCCTGGGAGGGGAGAGGGGCTGGAGATTGAGTTTAATCACCAATGAGCAATGATTTAATCAATCAGGAAGGTAATGTGTGTAATGAAGCCTCCATAAAACCCCAAAAGGACCAGGGTCAGAAAGCTTCTGTGTTGGTGGACACATGGAGATTTGGGGAGAGTGGTGCCCTCAGAGAGGGCATGGAGGCTCAGCGCTCTTTCCCACAGACCTTGCCCTATGCATCTCTTCCATCGGGATGTTCCTGAGTTGTATCTTTTTAATCTGGTACATAAAATGTTTCTCTGAGTTTCATGAGCTGCTCTAACAAACTGGTGAAATTCAAAGAAATAGTTCCTTGGAACCTCCAATCTATAGCCAGTCAGTCAGAAGCACACACGACAACCTGCACTTGTAAGTGGTGTCTGAAGTGCCAGGGGCAGTCTTGTGGGAC